>NW_004567103.1:25790443-25830443 GCF_000260355.1 Condylura cristata | reverse complement strand
GAAAAGTTTTTACTTTATTTTATAAAAAGTAGTGTGTTGAGCATATTTACTTTACTCTTTCAAAGCAATGCAAGTACAATGATGAGCATTGAGTAAAAAGTACCCTGCTTTATGAACTTACTTTTAACACACTGAAGGCATACTGCTCACTGATGGTAGAGATTATGTGGCCCAATTATAAAACATAACATGTGAGAGTAAACACACACAACTGAGTAGTTGTGGAAAAATAGAGGATTAATCAAAATATTCTGTTTAAAAATATTAAATTCAAGTTACATGGAAATTTTATGCATAAAAAATCAGGTTATATAACCAGAATGACTCTTCAGTGGTCATTTCTGAAAACAAATATTAACTTTAGTCAAAAAGCTAAAACTTGTAACTTCTCTTTTTTTTCAAAATTGCAATACTCAAAGTAAAAGACTTAAAGAAATCACTCCAAAGACATGTTATATAATTCCTATGCCAAGAAATCTCCCTGTGATGCACAAAGAAACCTGCTAATGGAAGAGTAAGAGAAGTCAGTGTAGGACCTAAGTATTTCAGTTACGTGAGAACGTGCTAAATGACTGACTTTTCCCCCCTTCCCACCATTTCTTTTCACGTGGCCTTTGGAAACTGAAAGTAACTTTCAGAGATTCGCCTTGATGTGCACTTTCTCACACACCTCTCATGGCTGTGACACAGCTCCGGAAAGCACTAAGAGCACCCTTGTTTGACCACGCAGATATCTCCAAGCCCAAACCTCACTCCTATGCCTGGGCGCAGGAGATATTACAAAAGTGCGTAGAGCCTATCAATTCTTTCAGCAACAAAGTGGACTTCTCTAGATGGACGATTCTGCTCTACTGTTTGGTTGCAGTAACACCAATGACCCACTTAAAAAAACTCAAAACCTGAAATTCAAACTATCCATAGACAAATAATCACTTACAAGTAGGGAAAATGAGAAGCGAATAGAGTCCCAACCACTTTAAAGTCTCCCTCCTCCCTTACTTACTACATCACGCCATTTATTTTTCCCATAATTATCCTACTTAGAAACATAAGTGTTCACCTCTAGTGCAGCAATGCATTAGTGCTGCCTAATGCATGAGGCCATGTGGAGGCACTGGGAGGCACATTCAAGTCTGGAGTCCTGTGACTGTCAATCAGCCTGGCCCTGCCCATTTTCAGTCCGGTTCAAGGCACCGGGGGCGGCGGCATCGAGGGGTGACTCTGGGGCACCTGTGGAACTGGTGGCTGTGCAGGCAGGAGGGGAAGGCCCAGTGGCGCACAGCGGAGTTCGTTTCAGTTTTATCACTCGGTGGGGGGTGGCCTTCTTCTCAGAGAGCAGAACCTTAGCTGGAGGTGGGTGTGCAGCTCCGTTTTCAGCACTGCCAGGCCCAGGTGTCCCCAGGCCCGCAACAGACTGGGCCTTCAGAGCTCCCCTGGCACCTGGAGATGGGTTTGCTGCCCGGGAACTGGTCTGGAGGGCACTGACTGGAGAAACCTTGACTGAAGCTGAGTTCTTGACTTTAATTTGGGTGCTGGTGGAAGGTCCCAAAAACCTGACTGGCTTAGGACCAGTCTTAGAGTTCATACTTTCTTCTTCCTCTTCATTGAAGGCTATCAGTCGCCTGTAAACACAAAAGCATATCACAGTCAGCATTTACAGGTTCAGTAACTAAATGAAAACTGACCAAAGTTTACAATCAGGGTTGACTAAAAGGTCTTGTTAAAAAGGGAGTACTTAGCAGGACAGGGCCATTCAATAAACAAGAAAAATCTCAAATAAACAATCTGCCTTTATACTTGAAGGAAACAGAAAAAGAGTAAACAAACCCAGAAAAGGAGAAGGGAGAAAATAATAAAAAGGAGTAGAAAATAAATGAAATAGAAAACAAAGAGACAGCTCAAAAGGTCAATGAAATCAAGAGTTGGTTCTTTGAAAGGATAAACAAGATTAAGGACCCTTTAACTACGCTCACTAAGAAACATGAGAAAATCCAAATAAAAAGAAAATCGTGAATTCTGATGCTTGAAAACAGGAACATAATAATAGCATTATTTGAAAATAGTTACATGTAGTAAAGAGTGCATATCTAATACATTCAACCCTAAAACTACTGAACAAAACTACATTTTCTAAGATTAGTCAGATGATTCATGGGCCTCACAAGTGATCCATGTTAGTGTTCACATCAAAAATGATGGCTAAATGGAAATCCCTGAGGAAAGACAACTAACCGAGTCCCTTAAACCATATCTGCTTGCTTTTTTTTCAGTGCTTAATCTTTTATTAGACTCTAGACCAAGACTTCCTGACACTGGCATGATTGAAATTGGGACTGGATAATTCTTCGTGGGGTTGCTCTGTGTAAGCAAGCATGGCCAGCAGCATCCCTGGCCTCTACACAGTAGTGTCCTCCACCCAGAATGCAACAACCAGAAATGTCCCCAAACACTGTCACTATTCCCTGGGGAAGGAATTATTCTCAGCTGAGAACCACTACCCTAAACCCAAATATATTTGTTAACTCTAGGTTCAAAAGCCAAAATAAATGATGACAATAAAGTAAGAAGAAAAAACTCTGTTTTAATAAGAGAAATTAACTGCTTAATAAATTTCACTGAACTTCTGTGAAAGATTCAGAGGGCAAAAGTAAGAAATTCCACAGGGGCAGTGACGCATATTCTAGAACAGGTGATTAAGAAGACAGAATATCAAAAAGTCACAGATAGCATCCAGAAACTAAAAAAAAATATATGATTTTAAAATGTATTTAAAGCACAGTGAAAGACATAGAGGTAAAGTAGGCTTAATACTAATAATTTAATGGAACACAAGAAAATAATATTAAATAGATATGCTATTTATAGCATGGTGGATTTCAAATATGAAATTTAATTCACTTTTTTACCACATTGCCACAAAAGTCTGGGATTTCACTTTTATAAGAAAAAAAATGCTTATCACAGCGTTACCACTATGTCCAGTGGTATTTAAATCATTCTTCGTCCCCGCCAAAAAAAAAAAAATACTATACACTTAGTTTCAGAGAATTATTTCCACTTTTTACATAGTTTAGGTTAACTCTGCATTTACTGATCGTATTTTGATGTTAAGATAGAATATTCAGCAAGGTGGCTAATAAGTTCTGCCTTCAAAAAGGCAGTAAAAATGTAGGTCGCAGAGTAAAACAACAAATAACCAAGAGAAGACAGATAACCTCTTTCTAATTGGGGCCATATGACGCATGCTTCCAAGCAAAGGCCGCTCCTCCAGAGTCCAGCATTCTATCAGCTCATGAGGTACTCGCCAGTAGCTGACACCTACAAGATAAAAAAATTACAGTTGCACTGTCTTTTGCAAAATGTTCAGCAATATTGTTGCCTACAGACCAGCCAGAAAGAGTCTGAGGTTCATGCCTTCCACGTGACTAAGGGAGATACACCCAAAGCGGGAAATGTTCCCACAAAGCGCCAGGGTAGCAGTGGGACAGCTCAGGACCTGCAGCTACGAAGAGCTGGCTGCAAGCTCTGACCCTGACACTTGTTCACTGAAAAAACTCAGCAGGCCACAGACAGGCCCCGGCAGCTGTGTGAGCAGGTCGAAGACACAGGTGTTACAGCCAAGACTGCCTGGGTATGAATCCCAAGTCTGCTACTCATGGACCACATAATCTTGGGAAAGTATCTGAACTTTTACATCTGTGAAATGGTAACAATAATAGCACATACCTCACAAGATCATTGTGATGACTGAGTAAACAAATGTGAAATGCTGAAAACATTAGGGCATGGCAGAGATTAGCACTTGAGATGTTAGGTACTTTTATTATAAGGGACCGTGTTACAGGAGTATAAGGACCTGCCTGAGATGCTGCCACAATTAAATCAGGAAAATTTTGTGCCCTACTCTGTAAGAAACAGCCACAATATGTATCTGAGATATCACTCGCCTATAAAAATCTTTCCAAACAAGAATAATCTGTATTAACATGGTAAGCCAACATTCCAGCTAGATTCATTTTAATTTTAAAATCTGGTGTATGAACCTTAAAATTACTAAGCAAAGAGAAAAAGAAGCCAGTCACACAGTGTATGATTTCAATAGTCTGAAATATCCAGAACAGGCAAACACATTGAGTTAGAAAGCAGGTTAGTAACTGCCAAGGGCTGAGGGGAGAGGGGGTGGGGGTGGGGGTGCTGCTAAATTGGTGCTGGGCTTCTTCTTGGAATGATGAAAAGACTTTAGAATTAGATAAAGGTGATGATTACCTAACATTGTAATTGTAGTAAAAGTCACTGAAACGTATACCTTAATGCTATGTGACATAATTTTCACTTCAATTTTGAAAACAAGAACCATAAAAAATTACATACAGACACATTAAAAAAGGCTTAAAGAATAATGTTGCAAGAATGGACCTGATGTCTTCTTTTCCATCATTAAAGATCCTGCAATAACAAGTCACTTAGCAAACCAGGCATGGAAATTATTACATATAGTAAATACGTCTAATACTCAAAGAATGCTATGAACCCTGTTTTAAGACAATTACTTTCTAGAACTGCCAGACAATACTCCAAAACCTATTTATGCTATAAAAAGAATCCCAAATCTCAACCACTAAAGTTTTAAAGTCAGATTTACTGAAATATAATTTTATAAAACAAAATTCATCTTTTTAAAGGACACTGCTCAATGAGCAGTGTCAAGTACATAGTCGTGTACCCACAACCACAGTCATAGATAGACTATTTCTATGCCCCATGAAGCTCCTTCATCCCCCTTGGTAGCCTATCCACCACCTTCCATTCCCTAGTTTTGCCTTTTCCAGTGTGGCATATAACCAGGTTATACAGCACGTAGCCATCGGTGTCTGACTTTAGCATGATGCTTTGAAGAGTCAACCTCAAACGTCAATGGCCATTTCCTCTTGCTGCTGAGTCGTGATCCATTATACTGACATACTGCTACTTGTTTAGAAATCTTCCATTTCCCCCTGCCTATTAATTCACATTCAATGTACAAGATTTGGAAACTATAAAAAAGTATATGTAAGATCAGTATCACTTCCAGTCCTAAAACTAGGAATCACAGTTCGTAACTATTAAACATATTAGTGTATTTCGTTCCGTTTTTTTTTCTGCTCATATGATATGCACATAATTAAAAACATTTTATATTTACGATTTGTGATCGCCTCCTATTTTATCATAGACACTCATCTATGCCAAAAGTTATTCAAAATAATTTTAATAGCTATATTATTCCATGGATCTGCCAAAAATATATTTAAACCATTACAGGCATTTAAATTGGTTTAGTTTTTTTTAATCTTTTAAATAATGCTTAATTGAACATTTCATAAGCCATTGTTTGCTTTTGATTATGTCCTTAAGGTAGATACTAGAATTACTGGATTAACAATTTTGACAGTTATTGCTATATAAATTATTTTACAAAAAAGTATATTTATTTTACTCCTGCCAGAAATGTGTGAGTTTTACTAATTTGTTATATAAAAATTTGTTATATAAAAATGTATTATATAATTTAATGTGTTTTCATTAGTAAATAATGAGTTTGCATCTCCTACCACATGTTTCTTTCTTTTCTGGTAATTTTATGGTCATGAATCTGACACATTTATTTATTGTAGGGCTTGAGTTGATTGTCTAATCATTTGAAATAAATCTTCTCTCTAATAAGGATATTCTTTCTCCAGCTAATACAATATTACTTTATTTGTTGTTCTTTATTAAAAGTCTTTTAATTTTTTGTTTCAAAGTCCTTAAGATTTTCAATAATGTGTAATCAAATTTATTAATCTTTGTGATTTATTAAAGTTCTTTATTTCTTTACCTACTAACAAATCAATTACTTGATTGAATTTACTCTTAGTTTACTATAGTGTTGTTTTTCATTCAAAAATCCAGCTGGAATTGCTTTGATGATTGATAGCAGGTTAAAAATCCTGTTTTCCTCCAAGCTTATTTCTCACTCATTAAATAATCTATCCTTTTTTATTGCTATTATATAAAACTTTCTTACTCCATAGTATTTTTATTTGTATAACTTTATGGGATTTCCTCTTATTCTCTGAACCTACTCTTATACCAGAAACCTTGTTTTTTGTCAGTGTCGATCTACCTAGTATGTTTTACCATATAACTGAATTAGACTACATTTGACTGCTACTTCCCCAAGTGTTCTTGGTCATTTTATCTACTTATTCTTTCAAAGGAATTTTAGAATAATTTCAAGATTCCGACAGTTCTATTGTTATTTTGGTAAGGAATGTGTTAAACCTATGATTTAACCTGAAAACGGATGCCTTTAATATTGAGAGTTCCCACTCAGGTTCATGCTATGCCCCACCATATTCTTTATGTCTTCTTCTTCTTCTTTTTAATGGGTAAATACATCCTAGCAGGTTTTTTTCATAAAAGACTCAAGAATATCTTGGTAGGGTAAGTCCTGTTTTCTTTTTATTTTTTGTTTATCATTATTATGGATGGATTTCTGCATATAATTTGTAAACAATGTATCTTAAATAAGCTGTTATTATTGTATCCAGCTAATTTAGTCTACTAAATTCATCACTGAAAATACCATGAGTTGATACTTGAGGTTTTCTAATAAGATTCTTGTCCACAAATAGCAATACTATCTTCCTTCCAATAGCACCTTCTCTTACATTTATTTCTAGGGTTATATCTTTCCACAGGCTTTCTTGAAATTTAAGTAACAATGATACCCCATTTGTATACTTTCTTTAAAAAAAAAAGGGGGGGGATAAAATCAGTTGCAAAGCTCTGTAAAAGCTGGTTATCCCAGCTCTCCACTCTGGCTTCCTGAGCCAGTGGAAATGCAACCCAGCAAGCCCCACCCGAAGCCTCCTGGGCAGCCAGCCAGCCTGGAGGCTAAAGGAGATGGAACACCATGGGGTTTGTTACTCAACTTCAGCCTAAGTCTCAAAGTCAGTTAAATCCAAAATAATAAGCTTAAAAAGAATGGCATATCTTTCATTACACTTTATACTGTCTGCTTTGAGGGGTAGGAAAAGAAAAAGAAGAAATAATCCTCCCCTCATTCAGTCCCATGTGACTTGTAACATCTGTATCTACCAGCTCTTAAGGTTTTTTGAGGTCTAAGTCATATCTTACTTATCTTCAGCCGCAATTCTAGGATTTATCATAGTGCCTGCACTCAAAAGACAACACAGTCTTGTTAATTATGACAAAAAATATTTAAATGCAGAACAGTTAAACCTCACTGATCCTTAAGCAAGTGGCATGGTGGCTCTGAGACTCAGCTTCTTATCAATACAATGGTAAATGGTGCAAAGGTTTGTTTCAGGACTAAGAGATACTGACTTAAACTATTTAACACACTAGATATAAATAGCATTACTATAGCTAACTCTCATAAAAGCAGTTTGGTAAAAATGATCAGATTTCAAACTAAGCACTTAAAAATACTTTGTTTTGTAAGGGTTCTATGGGCATCTTTTCCTAGCATTACCTTTATTTTTCTCTTTTTGATTATGCATTTTAGGCTTAATTTAGAAGTATACTTCCTATGACAATGGTAGGTGCTAAATAAATTCACGCCAAATTTAACGAATAATCCTAACTAACAGAAGCAGAGTTCAGGTTTCTAAGTTATAAACTATTACTAATATCTAACAATTCAATTCAAGTAAACTGTCTCAGTGTTAGTATGAGGTGACAAATTCCTTACACAAACAAAATTACTGCCTAAAAAAAGAAATGTAGTACTTGAGCTTACTTTGTCTTATTAAGGAAAAGTTTGCCTGCTGCCATGAAATAAAAGAATTGTACTGTACCTTTTCCCTCCCAGGCATCAAAGGCATCCATCATTTCCTTCAATTCTGCTACTGAATAATAGCTCCAAATGTACTGAACATTATTTCCAGCCTCTCTAGAAATATTGCAAAAAGTAATGAAACTATATTACCTAGGTATTGATATAATAAAAACATGTTACTTAGGAATTTATACAAATATATATCGCTAACAGACATAAAAGCTTGTTAGTTAAGAAAATTAATTAGTTGTTCTTTGGTGACCCTGAAGCATACATATGTGTATTTATATGTACATACATATAAACATATATATTACTTATATGCTAATCTATACTAATAATATACTATACTCATCTACCAAATTATCTCCATTTGACCTCATTTTACTATAATAAAGTATTTATTAATTCCTTCATATACAGACCATGCAAACAAATCAACAAAGTTTTCTAAGAAATCACTTAACCCTAATAAAGTTAGAAAAAAATCAAACTTTGACTGAAACTTTCCTAGGATTACATCAGGCACTTATATAGGATTATTTTTGCCTATGAAGAATCCAGAAATGGATGATATACTTAATCATCTCAAAGGCCAGCTTATGTGGCCATGTATTAGCCACTTACATGTGACCCAACCCAATCTTAATTTGCTAAGTCAATTAATTAGTGTAAGTAAGATAATAGGAAAAATAATAAGAGAAAAACCCTTAGGAAAGTAACATATTTGAGTCATTGCATTCTTAATCTAAGAGGGATCATAGGACTCTGTCATGATTTCTCAGACGAGGGCACAACACGCAAGCTGGTCCTGAGTCCCTCCCCAGGCCTACTGACTTCAAGACCAGTGCGTCAGCCACAGACTGTGGTGGCAGGGACAAACCCAAGCATGTGACTTTGCCTTTCTTTTTCTTTTTCAGTAAATCCTCATGGGATTCTGAAGCCCACTCCCAGTTGAGAACCACTGTACCAGGCCAAGAACATATCTTGTAGCTTATATACATTATGTTCTTAATTATAATCTCCATAGCTGCAAGGGCTCACATTTATATGCTGACAGACGCTACCAGAATATAATTCATTCAACAACACCTCTTAGAAGAGACCAAGATTTTGTGTTCCGTTTCATATTTAAATATGGACATACCTTTTAAAAATGCTTTTACTATGAATCCTTCCTCCCAGCTGCTTATCAATAGCATCTGTTCCATCACTTTTTGTAGCATATACACCAATAATTCTACTCTCACAGCTTGCACCAGATGTGTTTAGATAGTGGAGAACCCAAACTGTTGGTTTATTGCAAACTAAACCATACGAATCACAGAAGTCTGTTAAAGCCTGGAGCAAAAAATATATTATAAAATTTGAATTTAATTCTGGAATAAAGTAAAATGAATTTGTTCTATTACATTCATGTAAAGCTGCATTTTCAGTTGGTCATAAGGGAAATAAAATGATTATAAGATTCAGCCCAGTCATTATGCCTTTAAAAATCAATCAAGCATTTATTGAATCTATCTGCGGGAGGGCACTTACCCTCCCAAAGCAACACCCAAAACAACACCAAAATTCCTCTAGATGAAATACCTAGAGAATCATTCTCCACATGGAAATAACTTTATTTCAAAATATGCATATAATAAAGAAAAGTTAAGCATTTTCCCCCTTTATTTTCCTAAAATTTCCCATTTGATTCACTCTTCCTTTCACCTTCTACTGACAGTCCAGTAGTTGATACCTAACTCCATATCCAATCATGGATTGATCAGATTAACTTGCTCTTGTACACTGAAGATGAGAAGATACGAGCTCAATATATATGCTCTGAACTCACTTGGCGTTTAACCACCATTCATTTTTTTCACTTGAATAATAAGTGCCTACTATGTGCTGACCACTATCTAAGGTCCCAGAGACATAGTGAGCAACAGCCCTTCTATAGTTTACAGCGAATGCAGAAGACAGACATTAAATAAGTCATCAGTACACAAGCTCGTAAATGCCATAATGAGCCTACGAGGTGTTACCGGAAAAAGCAGGAGGGAGTGGCGGGGGTCTTCTCTGAGAGAAATGCCTTATCCCTATAACATGTATTTTGTCTGTCTGCTTACTGCCGCCTTCCAAATACACGGAATAGTTCCTGGCACAAAGGAGATGTTACTGACTATTTACTGACTCAGAGGAAGAAAACATGACCCTGAGGTTCTGTGCATCTTCACTTAAAGTTGCTATCTAACTCTTGCACTGTTTTTAATTTTACTTGAACATCTATGACAATCTCCAATAATTTTTAAATTATTTATAAAAGGGCAAGAAGTGTATGTTGCATTTCTTTGTGCCCCACAACCCCTAGTGCTTTTTATGCCACAAATACTTAAAGTGAATGTGTGCTGACAGAAAGAATATGCACACACTATGTCCTTTTGGAATATAAACTAGAAAAAGAGACTGAGTTTGGACTCAATTTAGAACCCATTTAACCATGCAAACTCCTACAAGGGGTTGAGAATCAAATCAACTTTCTCCTGACACTGCACAATGAATAGCCATTCCTCAGGTTGCTCACCTAAATACTGACACCCAAATCAAAGAATGTAAATGATTCACCTAAGATTGCACTATTAACAATTATATAGGAAAAATATTTTTTTTAGGTACCCAAAAGTGCTAATAGCAAAAATAATACAAATGAATAAGGCAAAAACAGATAATGAAGATTTCAAAGTCACATAAAGATCTTTACAATATTATTTAAAATAGGGACATCTTAAAGAAAGATTTACTAATTTCAAAAATGAATTAATCAAACTGATGTTTTAACTTAGTAACAAACTGCTAACTCACTAAATCAGGAAATTTTACACAATCTTTAATTTATCATGAACATTCCATTAAAAAAATAAGTTCAGTAAACAAAATAATACCACTAACCCTTCACCTGCTACAGTGCATGAAATTCTTAAAGAGAATTTCAGAAGTGGAGTAGCTGAATAGTTCTATAAAAAAAAAAAAGCTGGGTCCTCCCTGGTGGCACAGCGGGTTAAAGCACAGCACTAAGAAGCTAAAGCCACTTCAGCATGAGTTTGATCCCCACCCCAGAGGTGACCACATGGCCAGGCAGACCTCTCCTGACCCACCCGCTGCTCCCCTCAGCAATGTACTTCCTTGATCTGCCTGTTCTACTCCCCACTGTCTGGGGTGAAGCCTCTCACCACCCTCACACTTCTGGCCTGTACCCCAGTTCTGTATGAATAAATAAATAAATCTCAAAAAATGCTTAAAAAATTTTAAGAAATGCTCCTTAAAAAAAAAAAAGCCATCAGAAAGTGTCAAAACTTCTGTGAGAAACAAAAACTGTGAGCCTTTCCACACACTTTTGAGTGGCAACATCACACATTTTCCTAGAACAGAACTTTGGCCTCAAACAGATAAGTAGTAATTAAGAAATACTTCTTCAAAAATAGAAAGTCTCTCATGTTTGTTTTCAGGACAATAAAGACTAAGCCAAACAACATGAACATGTTACTTTGTGTGTAAGTGTGTGTATATATGCATACATATATATTTTAAAACTTAAGAAAATGCCAAGACCTTTTTAAGTTCTATATTTGACCTTAAAGAATATGTCTCCATTTCATTGGCCAAGTGGTCAGATAGGCTGTAAGGATAAGGGATGCCAAAGTAATCAGCCTCTTCCTGCAGAGCAACCCGGGTCTGTTCATCTGTGGGAACGTGAACTTCTCCGTGAAGATAATCCAAAAGGTATTTAAACAGATGGCCATCGCGGTCAATAACACAAGCCCCTAAAAAAAACATTAAATTCAAAATGAATGCATAGATACATATGGCCATTAATAAAATGTCAGTGTCAAGCTAATATCAAACTGCAGGCCCATATAATTAGAAATGCTCCTTTCTTATAAGAAAGTCATCATTAAGTCTTCCAAATAGATTTAGTCAAATTGGTGACACTCTGTACTCTCACCAATCATGTTTGAAAAGATATTCTGAGCGCCATTTGGAATTTTGGAGGCAATAACCATATTCCCACTACAGTAACTACAAAAGCCATGGATATCTTAAACCGCTGCTAGAAAGGGAAGCTTGCCCCTAACCTCAGCCCAGCTAGGCCAGGAAAGAGGTGTGGAGTCACCCTAGTGAGGGCAGGTGGGGTGCTGTTTACTAGGTCCAGTATTTGTCCCGGGGTTCCTAGCTCTAAGAATGCCACATTGGACTTACTACATTAGTTCCTTTGTACTTATGAGATCCTAAACTTTAAAAATGTTATGTGGTATCATTTATGAAATATGATTTAGCAGAATTTGTTCTATGATTAGTTTAAAAAGAAGGGATTAAGAGAATAAAACTTGGGGACTGAGGGAAAAAGCTCCATCACTGCTTACCATCTTTTCTCTAGTGACCTTTCTGCCCAGATGAACACCAAGCTCTGGGCACCAGCCAATTGGTGTTTTCCATTAGCTGGCAAGGCGGTCTGTCAAGACCCATCATTACTAGCAGCCCCTCACACTCAGAACTCCTCAACCTCTCTCCAATACCTTTAAGACATGGCCACACTTGCATTACTGAATTTCTGTCACCTCCAGAGCACTTAATCAGAGAGAGCTAACCTGGAACCCTACCATACGCTTCAGTTTTTTCTGAAAAACCAATTTTCAGTCCTCTGCCAGTGGATGACTGATGGTATCGCTGCACTAACATTTCTGACATTTTCTCAGGCACACATTATCATCCGACACAGGGCTACCCTAAGCTGGATGAGGTGGTGAGTTAAACACTAACTCTTCACTGACAGTGACTGCCCTGTCAGCTACAAGGGGAGCTGCTTTGTCCAGAGAAAGACAATTTTTTCATTTGAAAAAGACAGAAGTTGAAATATTTAATCAACCTTAATATACCTTCATCCATGAAGTTATATGCATGTAACTTTCAAAATATAATTAATCTCCTATTTACATCATGGCTGGCCTTTGAGCTCTCATTTTTTGTCAACTTTGAGCAATGACATCCAATTCCAGAAACTGGTATTTAATTTGTCCGTGTACTGAATGATTCTCCATACAATTCTAATAATCTCAGTAATTAACACACAAATGTAATACATTCT
Source organism: Condylura cristata (assembly GCF_000260355.1). Taxonomy (NCBI): domain Eukaryota; kingdom Metazoa; phylum Chordata; class Mammalia; order Eulipotyphla; family Talpidae; genus Condylura; species Condylura cristata. Next base: position 25,817,490 of record NW_004567103.1, on the reverse strand, counting down.
GTTGCAATTAAGAAACTCAAAGGGAATTTAAAGGAGACTCATTTTAATGAATATTCATGATCATGCTTACAGACTTTATTTACCTGATTCATCTGTTTTTAGAGGAAAGCGACCACTGAACATGGACGCTAGCATTGAGTCCTTAAAACGGCACAAGGACTGTCGCCTGGCTGTATAACGATAGCCACCCACGTTCAGCCGCAGAATATCTAACACCTCTTCTTCTGCCTTGGGGCCGTCCATTGCTCCCACCGACAACTGAATTTTTACCTCAAAACACTTTCAGAAATTGCAAAACAATGGCAGTCCTGTCCCCTCTGGAAAAATAAAAGACAATCACCACTGACATTCCCAACAATGCACTAAATAGACATAATAAAATATACTTTTAATGTGATTTAAAATAAATTCCATGGCATTGGCAATTTTGAATTGAAAGGTTTTACATATTGTAAAAAAAAAAAAAGTTTTGAGATATGCTAAGCAGCTGGAAAACTGGCTCCCAGGATTTGTAAATGATAATAAACTACTACCAAACAAATTATAGCTGTGGAAGTGATTGTATAAAGATGTAAACAAGATAATACATGATCTGTCACACAGAAAGCAGTCGTGAGATATGCTTATGATCTTTGGTATCACATAGCTTTTTAAGCGACATTAAGTTGGAGAGAGCTGTGGAGACTGCCAGCAAATACTTATCTTCCTGAGCTTGTTTCCGCATCTATAAAACAGAAGCAGCAACTGTGCCATTCTCAAAAAAACTATCAGAGGAACAACTGACAAACATACAAAAACAAATTTAAAACAAGTCTCTGCCTCAGATTATATACTCAATAAATGATAAACATCCATCGTGATATAAATTTTACCACAGATATTTAAATAACTCAAGGTATTTGTAATGATAATTAATTCTTAAGCTAGGTAACTAAGAAATATATTTTATCAACTGAGTTCAGAATTTTACATATACTAGTAGACTGGTTCAGAAAAACAAACAAAAAGGCATCTCTACATCATCAGGTTTCTTCACACCAGAATGGCTCAAGTTGTAGAGGAAGTCTTATGATTTGACTTCTTAACACACTCTGGAGATGGGTGATCCGCAGATGACTATGGAATTTCTATGGGAAATCCTCCCCGTTTTGAGATCCACTGTACCTGTAGATTTCATAGCGAGACTAAAATAGCCGCCAAGAGGCTCAATGACAGCCTTGGCAATTCACGTTTGACTATGCAATCAACTGAGATACATTTGCAGGTGCTTCAGTTTGGCCAGTCTCCAGGGATATGGAATAATGACACCATCAGAAAGTCTGAGGAAGACCATAGGTGTCAAAGGTGTTCAGCAGAAGAAAATCATTACGTGCCAATGGTCCAGCTATCAAAACCATTATTGAGATGACTTTTTAAGCTGCCTGAAATTTGCGGGAACAGCACCGCTAGGGACACATGTGACGTACCACCTCTGGATAAAACTGGTTCACCATCCTAGTCATCAGTGCTCCAGAATCCTACCTATTCTTCAAAGCTGATGGGTGGTGGGCAAATTTCCTTAATTGTAGGACTTTACCAAATGCCCTCAGCCTCCCGTTTGAATCCTTACACAGATCTACAAACACATTTTGTGCTTTTGTCCATATTTCATCTCATTTGTTTAATTCCCAAGGTTGAGAACTCCAAACCCAAGAAAGTCAGGGCTAGGTGGCTCTCAGTAATACCCGTTTACTGAATGCTTACTATGTACCAGTAACTGCAGGAGACACCTGACAGGACCCAATTTCCACAAAAGCCCTAGTAGGTAGTAATTACTGTCCCTTTTGACGGATGAGTACGGCGGAGAAAGAATGAGGTGTGCAGGGTCCACACTACCTCGCTAGGAAGGCTACCCTGCTAGTGAGTGGTGGTCAGCCCCCATCCTGGTCAGCAAGAGGGATCCCAAATCCTTTCTGCTGTCCAGTTCTTCCTGCTGTGGGCCACACTGCCTCCATCAGCAGCACTGTTTCACCCTACCGCCCCTGATCCGTGTACTTCATTCACCAGGCATCTATCTGAGGGCTCCTTCAGGCGGCCAGAGGCGCACAGCAGCGCCCTGAGTGCAAACACTTGTCAGACACCCCACCTTAATAAATTTCTCCTGACAGAAAGGCCGTCGGCGGCCCCATTCTCAAATGCACCCACGTTGGCTCCCTATTCATAAATGCCTCACAGTGCGGCCCTGTGACCACCTGCATCCAAACAATGTGAGACGAAGGCTGAAATGCTGATTCCCGGGCCACGGCACGGGGTTCGGCTCAAGAAGTCTGAGGTAAGATCCCGAGTCGCTGAGGATCCCACTGTGAGAAACGCACTTAAGGCTCTCTACTCCTCCCGGAAGAGGGACAAAAGGGGAGGAGCGGGAACCCCGCGGCCCAGAGACCCCAAACCAGCCCGGAGCCCGAGCCTGCAGTCCGGACGCCCGAGTTATCAGCGCGGCCCGGGCCCTTCTTTGGGGTGCCCCGCCGCCTCCCGGGCCCGCGCGGCCCACCCGGCGCCCCTTTCCTCCGCAGGGCCAGGCCGGTAGGCAGCCTCCCCGACTGACCTGCAGCCCGCCGGGCAATCGGCGCAGCCGCCGGACGCCGCGGGGCCGACGCGGAAGTGAGCGCCTCCTCTGCTGCTCGGCCACTCGTGGAACAGCGCAGCCCCACCGGCGCCCCCGCGCGGCCCGATCCCGCCTGGCGATAGGAGAAGACCCGAGAGAGAGAGAGAGAGAGAGAGAGAGAGAGAGAGAGAAGAGAGGGAGGGAGGGGGAGAGAGAGAGAGAGAGAGAGAGAGAGAGAGAGAGAAAGGCCCCGCCACACCAAGCCCGCCACGCCCCTCCGGCTGGCCCCGCCCCTATGGCTGGCCCCGCCCGCCGTCTGGTCCCGCCCCTCCGGATGGCCCCGCCCCCAGATGGTCCCGCCCCTCCTGCTGGCCCAGACTCTCTGGCCTCTCTCTGGGACGGAGGAGGGCGCCAGAATTTGGGGTCTCAATACCCTACCAGAAAAGGGAAGATGGAAAAGCAGAGACTTAGCCTGCTTAAACATAAGAAGAAAAACGGATACTAGAAGTTGCAGTTGCCTGGTCAGTTAAGTAACAAGAGTAAGGAGGAATTAGGTCCTTTCACCCCCACTTTTAAGTCAGGGCCCTTCCCTCCAAATGGAGCTGCTCAATACCAAGGTTTATTAATATACTACACTTAAATAATTCCACTTGGATAGTGGTAGCAATCTCCAAAGCTGTTTCACAGAGAACATTTTTGTTTAATTTAGTCTGTGTGACAACCCCATATTTTATTCCCATTACAGTAAGGAAAATTGAGACTGGAGCAGACACTGAACACATGAACACCTGGCATCCTGCTAAATCTTTTGCATGCACTATTTAATCTCCTTTTAATAATCCCCAAAGAGTTCTTTCAGTTTCCAGCTGCATCCTAGCTTGTTCAAGAGACTGTGCTAAGTATTTCGAGATGAATAAAACAGTCCTATTTCAAAACGTTTCCCCAGAGCCAATAATAATTGGTTCCTAATTCCACTGGCTGGGTGTTAAGGAGAAATAAGGCAATGAGGGGAAAACCCACCTATTCCCTCAGAGATTAATAGACTTTTATCCCCTAAAATTCTGGAGCACCAGCTATAGACCAGCCACTCCGAGTGAAAAGCTGAATGAGCTCATCAGTCAATACTCCTGAATCACGGTACTTACATTCTAGAGCAGAGGTCAAAAACTTTTTTGTAAATATCTTAGATTTTTGAGGGTCATATACAACAACTCAGCTCTGCTGTTGCAGTGTCAAAGCAGTCATAGTAACAAGCAGCAGTGGCTGTGTTCCAACTTTACAGTCATGAGTCACTTAATTAAGGGAACAGGTTCTGAGAAATGCATCGTTAGGTGATTTCATTGTTATACAATGTCCAACCGTGTAAATTACACAAATGTAAATGGCATAGCCTACTACACAAGGAGGCTATAGACCCAACTATAACCTGTTGGGGCCACCGTCATATAGGCAGCACAAGATTGACCAAAACATAATTAAGTGACACATAACTGAATTATGGTCACCACATTTGAATGATACATAATTTTCACATTTTGTGAAACATCTAAAAAAAAATTTCAAACATAGATATGTAGAAACCATTCTTAGTTTGTGGACTATAGAAAAACAACTGGCCATCCATAGACTGCAATTTGCCTACTACTATTCAGGTGGGGAAAAAACAGACACAAAGGAACATAGTTACAGTTCACCATAACTAGTTGGGAAGAAATAGTGAGGATAATGTCAGGTGGTGATGACAACTGGGTGGAAAGGCATCGTTGATCAGGCAATATTTAAATTGAGTACTAAGGGTAAGAGTGAGTTCACCTTCTGAAGGAATGAGGGGAGAGTCGTTTAGGAAGAAGGGAGGGCAAGTCTAAAGAAGGAGCTGGAGACAGAAAAGACTTCACAGTTTGTAGGAAGAGAATGCACTTGGTGAGCACGGGACGGGGGGAGATGATAAGAGGTGAAGTAGAAAGGAGAGGCACAACCAGTTTTTTTAGAGTATCTAGTGGCTGTAGAAGAGTATGAACTTTATTCTAAATGTAACATGGAGCCATTGAAAAGTTTTAAGCAGGGAGGTGGAATGATTGATTTACCATAAAAAAAAAATCCCTCTATCTACTGTAATGAGAATGGATTGAAGAGATATAAAATGAAAGTAGGCTACTATTGCAGAAATGCAGAGGATAAATGGCATAGCTTCTACAGCAGTGGTGATAGCCAGAGAGAAAAGTGAGTGGATACAAGAGTTATATGGAGGAAATAGAAATAATAAAAAACTTGCTGACAGAGCGACTATGACATGTTAGTTCAGTCTGTCTGAGAAACAAGCAGTTAAGTTCAGATTTATAGGGGGAGACATCTATGAGGGAAATGGAGGAATCTGAAGAGGACTGGGAGAGACTTTAAACTGGAGGCAGATTCAACACTTGAAAACAGAAAAAGAAAACTCATAGATAGGATGCAATTCTAAGAAAGTTTCAGGAAGCTTGTGGGGAATCTTCAAATCAGTGCTCCCCATCAAAGGGACCCTCTGTCTTCTGGGAATAGACTTGCCTTCATATCCCTGCCACACTCAGTCACCAGCTGCGAGTAGCCAGTGGAAAGTGCAGCCTGGGACATGTTGACAGATTTTAGGGCACAGAAACTGGGGCCATCAGTCAATAATGTTCCCTGTAATTGGAGATCTGTAATTAATGACGGTCACGAATAGGAAATGAGATAAAAAGGGGTGGGGAAATTCAGCATTAACCCTAAATCGTTGCCTTGAACAACTGAATCGTGGCGTTCTTTACTGAAATGGTGAATTGTGGGAGAGATCAGTAGCTGTGTTTTGGATTATTAAGATTAGATATTTAATAGACATCTATGTGCAGATCAAATAGCTACTGAATGAAACTAGAGTACAGATGGGGTGAATTTGAAAGGCATCAGCATTTAAAGACAGAGGACTAGATGAAATCATCGATGTAAAGAGTAGGTAAGTAAGAAGAAATAGGATGAAGCACAAATCCAGACCCTTAAAAGTCAAGTTTAGAGAAATGAGCCAGAAGGGAAGGAGTATGGAATGCTACAGGAATCAGTTGAAGAAAGTGTAATTAATTTACATCAAATGCTGCTAAAAAATGCAGAGTTCCTCCTGCACAGCTGGTGGGAATAAAAACTAGTACAACCACTATGGGAAACTATTTGGAGGTTCCTCAAACTGTTTAACATGGAGCTTGCATCTGACCCAACAATTCCACTCCTAGATATCTACCCAAAAGACACAAAAACACTGATTCAAAAAGACACCTGCACTCCCATGTTTATTGCTGCTTTATTTACAATAAGAAAGACATGGAATCAGCCCAAATGCACAAAAGTAGATGACTGGATTAAAAAGATGTGGTACATATAAACAATGGAATATTACTCAGCAACCAAAAAAATAAACACATGCCTTTTGCAGTAACATGGGTGGAGCTGGAAAAGATCATGCTTAGTGAGATTAGCCAGGAAGAAAAGGAAAAAATACCGCTGGTTTCACTCATAGCAGGAGTATTTAGGATCAGGCAAGAAAATAATAATAATAACAAACAACTATATACCAGAGACATTTTATGGGGGTGGAGTAGGGAATGGGGTCAAAAACAGTGTGGGGAGGGAAATGCACTGGACTATGGTGATGGCACAAGGGTGATGTGGTGATGGGAAGCCCAAGGGGGTTACAACTGAGATGGGAAAAGGCACAAAATGATGTAAAAATAAACTATTATATTATTTAAAAAAAAAAGAGAGAGTTCACCAAGGATACAACCCCAGGTAAACTGGGTAGAAGAGTGACCAGGGAACCTGGATATAATTCTTGTAAAGTGTAGAGGAGTGGTGCTATAGTTGAGGTGGAAGGTGGTGTCAAGAGAAGGATTTTAGAATGAAAGCCACTAGAGCAGATTATGCTGACAGAAATAATCTATTAACAGATAGGTAGAGACTGAGGATACAGGAGAGAGGGAACAATTGAAGGAATAAAATACTTGAGAAAGCAAAATAATGTGAGAACCAATACTCAAAAAGAGGAATTTCTGTCAAAAGCAAGGATAGGAAGTGAAATAGAATAGATTTAAATTCAAAGAACTTGGTAGACTTCACAGTAAAGAAAATAGGAACAATTATTGTAGTAAAGTAGCACAAAGTACTGAAATAAACCTTTCTCTGTCTTTTGGCTGTCAGCTCAAAATGCCTTCCTGAGTCTAGGTGGGAGCAGAGATGGCCTCTCAACTGAGATTCTGCAGCAACCAGACACTGGCTAAATGTTCGGGCCTCCTTTGCAGCATCCTTTGCAGGTGTTTGCAGCTCATGCCTGACATAGAAGACACACTGAACCCGACTATATCAGACCTATCAGATGTGGTGATGCCCAAGTAGGGGTGGGGAGCTACAGCACAGTCATGCTCACTTTCCCAGCAGCAGCTGGGGGCATGTCTGAGAGGCAGTATTTAGAGTCACTGGGTAACTAGATTCCCTCCAGCCTGTAGCTTCAATTTTTAGAAAGATTAAACTAAGCAGAATCAAATAACAAGCACACTTTGCTCTCCCTTTATCCTCCCCCTGACCCCTTGTGATTTATTTTCCAACTGCAATCCCAGAAACCTTGAGAACTGATTGTGCTACATCTTCAAAAAAATTCTCTGTGCTCCTCTGAAGTTAATAGCTTTAGGGGCAAACATCTGCTAGACTGTTAAGCCCCAAAGGAACACTCTCTGCTGAAGAAAATAAACACTGTATCTCAGAAGCCCACACTACCCAGCATCTCCTCCATCTGGGACTGCCAAGCCCTTACTCACCTTAAGTCCCACACCTCTTTCACTTTCCTAACCTAATCATGGCACTGCATCAGTTGGGGGAGCCAGATACTTTTGAGGTACTAACCCTGACAACTTTCTTGCTGGCTGCCTTGTATAATAAACTCCTTAATGCAAAGATTCAGAATTTGGCTTCGGGAAAATACCTAGTTTGGTCTCTTATAACTGAGGCCTTGCAAGATCAGTGGCACTCTCTCAGGCTGGGCGGGTAGCCTGACTGTGACTGAGGCTATTGCCAAGACCCTTTTGCTCTCCCCTGGAGTTTCCAAGCTCACATCTCTGTCCTTTCCAGAAAAGCTTTAAATCACCCAACGCCCTTTCCTGCTTCTATCAGTCTGTTTTTGTTTGGGGCAATTCAACCTGTCAGACTGATACAAATTATCAGATCAGATGTATGCTAGAATATAAGCATATTATTTCTACTTTTATTTATTGATTTGCAGTGTTTCTTTTACTGGGCTCCCTTTCAAGGACTATTTTTCTTGGGTGCATTTTGTTTTAGCAAAACGGATATGTTACAGAGGATTTTTGTTGCAGCTTGGCAATTTGCTTTCTTTCTCCCTCTCCCTCCTGTGGGTCCAAGCAATCAAATTTTAATTGACTGAAATCTACCTTTCAATAGAGAAAATCAAGCAACTAATGCATGTAATGATAAAGAGAAATGGAGGAAGAGGTACAAAATTCAGTGCCTTATGCTGGAGAGTATCATAATAGAGCTCATTTAATTTAACTGATTTATTTTACAGAGAAGAAGCTTGCAACAAAGAACATACAGCTAGTGAGACTCAGGAGATAACTAACTGTATCTATGCACTGCTAGTCCAGGGTTTCTGCCTCTATCCATCATACCAAGAGGCAAATGCCCAAAAAGCAAACTCATACCAGCTTACATTTAGCTCAGTTACATACACTTTTTAGGTTTATGGTTGTGTGTAACAAAAACTTGCATTTTGAAAAATCTAAGAACAGACATTTTGAAAGATTTACAAAATTCTTGGTTCATTAAATTCTCTCTACTACTGTGAGATAAGATAATCAGTACTTTTTCAAAAAATAAAGCATTGGCATTCATGTCTTGATAAATTTTTAAACAGCTCTCCTTTCTGTGACTTCCCTACTCCCTTTTTTATATGTTGGTTTTGAAATTTTAGTTGTAAAATGAACCAAGAAGAAAGCATTATTAATATATTGAACAATGAGTCTTTTGTTTGGAAAACAATACCCACAAAAATATATTGGGTATTGTTATTTATTTCACAAATGAAAAAAGAGAAGCCAAGAGAGATTATGTGACTTGACTAATAGTATATAGCCACTAAATCACAAAGCCATGACATGGTTTGTTAAAATAAACAACAATATATATTAAGAATTTAATGTGTCGGACTAGGTAAACAAGATATATGGCTAGTTAAACCTTCCAAAACCAGAAATTTCTATAACCAAAGTACTACATTTTAAATGACCACTATTAAAGTTTTTACTGTAATTTTAACAGTTGGCTAGTCTATACTTTTCTACTTAAACAAGATTCATGTAGCCAGATTTCTTTGGAGACTTATCTTGAAGAACATTAGGCTAAAAGGTCTAACTCAAAATTTTTTGTACTGTTTTGTCTGGATTTTCTAAAGTAAAATGGAGTCATGATACTTCACTCTTCCTAAACGAGAAAGAAATTGATGAAAATATAAAACTGATGGAATCGCAGTGTAATCAATTAAATCTAGATGTAAACTTGTTTCATTTTTAGATTAATTAAATACAAACAAAAAATTTTTCCAAATTCTTTTTAGTAATTCTTTAGATTACTAAAGTCACTGTGTAAGGAAACTAAGCTAACTGACTTGGAACACAAAGTGAAGCGTGTGTATGTGTGTATGTGTGGTATGTATAACAGAAATGGCATTCTTGAATATTTATTGAAGCAGACAATATAAAACCTAAATATTAATGAGATCTTGGGTTTTTTTTTATGATAGCAAATTTTATCTAGTGTCAGGTCAATTTATGGTTCCAAGGCTTTATTTCTTTCTTTAAAGACTCAAAATAATAAATTCTAGCACATTTGAGGGAAATTCTATTAATTTAAAGGTCAGATCTATACTCCGTTATACCTGTAGTAATCACTACTTGATTTTAATTTGGTTCCCAGTTAAACCATGTCTTTTTTTTTTTCATAATTCCAAACTGCTCTTTATTTGAATTAACACTGGTTTACATCATTGTATATAATTTAAGGAAGAGGTCCAGTATTTATTTTTTAAGATTTATTTATTTATGCATACATAGGTAGGGTGCAGGCCAGAGGTGCAGGGGCAGTGAGGATTCACCAGAGACAGAGTAGGGAGCAGAACAGGCAGATCGACAAAGTGTACTGCTAAGGGGAGCAGTGGGCGAGACAGGAGAGATCTGCCATGCCATGTGGGTCACCTCCAGGGCCAGGGGTCCAACTCGCACTAAAGTAACTGCAGCCAGCTTGCAGTGCTGCGTCCTAACCCGTTGCGCCATCACAGAGGGCCGAGGTCCAGCATTTTTAAGGAAAAACGGAGAAGCTTTTTAGTGAAAACTAGGACTGGTATATTGCAAAGATGAAAACAAACAGAAGGATGTGGTAAGCAGGCAGACTAACTGTAGTATCATTAACAACAAAACCTTTCAAGACTTCAGTTTAAGATTTTTTAGCTATCTGATTGACAAAAGGTAGCTGTTTTAAAGGCACACTTTCTTCTCAACCACAGGAGATACTGCAAACCCATTATCCGCTCTGAGTCGCAGGGTTCAACTGACCACGTCCCCTCCAGGCACTCGCGACGAGGCCCCGCCCCTTCCGTCTCCCACTTCCTGGTGACCGCGCTCCTTTGCGCCGCCTTCTCGGGACTTGATTGGTTGGTATGGCAACCGCCAACGGCTGCTGAGTTTAAACCCGAGCTCAGGCCGCAGGCGCCGAGCTCCCGGAGCGGGGTGCTGGCCCCCCACGCTGAAAAGCGGTAAGTCAGTGCCTGCCCCTCCGAACCTCTGGGTCCCTGAGTCCTTTGTCAGTCCAGTCCCGCGCGGCGCCCCATCTCGTCACCTTTGCTTTTCGCCCTCCGGAATCCGCCCCGCGGGCCCGCTGGGCTAGTGGGGTTAGTGGGCGGAGGTGGATTTCAGCCGCTCCCTCTTTTCCCTGGGATTTGGGCTCCGATGGGGAGAGATCTGCTATCTGAAAGGTCAGCTTCTTGAAGGAAGGGACTGCTGTCTTGTGACTGCTGTGCACCCTTCTTTAAGAACTGTCTCTAGCTCACTGGGTGCTCAGGAAGTATCTGCTGCGGGAAGGCTAGAAAAGGATTGTCCAGGTTCTTGAAGGAGCCCCTTTGGAGCGCTCTGTGTGTGGAAGGGAGGCCATGGGTGATGGAAGATCGGGGAGAATTTAGAACTTTAACTGGGTCGTTGTGTACTCGTAGGACTTAGGAAATAAGGACAATGATGTGTTTTAACTGAGGGATCCAATTCGGGTGAATTGGATGTGCAGCTGAATATTCTGATTTAGAATTAGCCAAGATGCTACTCAGACAGGCGCAGAGCAATAATGAATAGATAATAGTAAGTACAGACTGGACATCGGCTGCAACGCTGGGCTCATTTAGTCTCTACAACGCGACGCCTTTACTTTCTATAATTTTATAACATCTGGAAATTGAGACTTGGAGGGTTAAGACCAGATGGCTATTAAATATTGGGACTGGACTCTCACCCAGTTCCATCCACTACTTATAATGCTTTAGTGTTGCCGTGTGACAGTTTTCCAAGGGCCTGGTTTTGGCTTCTCAGGTCATGCTTGGTGAGGTCGTTAATATGGAGGAGGACAGAGCAGTGTTATAGAAGACTGATTATCTGCATGAGTATTTGGGTAGGGGCTTGATAGTGTTAACAGGTTAGGTAACCAAGAACAACTTTTTTGGGGAAAACAGTTCAGCTCTGGTTTCATAAAGTATTTGATTATCCTGATTGGATTTTTTCTTTTTTGGAGATGAATTAGGTTTCTATGTTCGGATCTCTTTCAGGTGTGGGACACACATGTGTGCATGGAGTTTGTGCTTGTGCCAGCCTCTGTTCTATCTATGGCATGTATGGTGATCTACTTTGAGCTACTTAATGTTTCTTTTTGGCAAAACTTTTAGAAGAAACAGTGAATCAGAGGTTCCTCGTTCAAATTATTCTCCATTGCATAAATGTATCAACTTCTTCACAACATAGTCAAAGGAGACTTACATTGAATAGTTTTTTGCTATTTGCAATTTCTTCCATCAACAAATATCCGTTAGCTTCCATGCATCATGCAATAAGGATACAAACATCAAAAAACCTTGACAAAAATCTGTGCCTTCTGTGGAACTCATTTATTTAATAGAAGACAATGTTTTTTTAAGCATAGTTTATGCTAGACATTGATATGTCAGTGTCTATGAAATGAAATTTAAAAAAAAAATAAATTGGAGCCAAGTATGCAGTTTTAAATAGTTTGGACTAGAGAGATTTATTAAGAGAGTGACATTTGAGCAAAAACTTGACAGAAATGAACAAACCCTAAATTTATTTGAAGGAAAAGTTGATACAAATGAGAAAAGGAAGATAAATATTCTGCCAATGGAAGCTTGTCAAGATGGCCAACTCAGCTGGCTTTAGTAAGAACAGTAGTTAACTTGTCAGGGAGGCACTGATTGGGGGTGGGGGGAGCTGGCAAAGGGGAGCAGAGTCAAATTGCATGGTACCTTATAGGCTCCTAGGTGAGATGGAAAGCTGGAGGGTTTTAAACAGAATTGAAATGAACTTACTTAAGTTCTAAAGGAATTATTTTGCTTACTGGGTTGAAAACAGATAGGGGAGAAAAGGTGAAGCAGGGACACGACTTACATAGCAGCAGCAATGTACATGAGAGAATGGCACCCTGGAATAGAGCAGTGGCAGGAGAAATGATGGGAAGTGGCCCATGTGACTATATTGTGAGAGTTGGGGCCAGCATGACTGATGCTAATAGAGTGGGTGTAAAATGTGAAAGCACTTTCTGACTTGACAAACTGGAGGGTTAAAGTTGCCATTAAGTGAGATAGAGAGGATATAGTGGAACAGGTTTGGGTGAGGAGTTTAGAGCAGGTTAAAATGGTCGATGCATATTGAACTCCCTTGTCAGAAGATGAGTAGACAATTGGATTAATATCTCTGGAAGTAATTAGGGATTTAAATTTGCAAGTCCATCTGCATTTAAATGTGTAAATCAAGGCACTTGATGATCTCTTTGAGGGATTATATGCAGACAGAAAAGATATGAGAAACAAGTACTAAAATATGAGGCACTTTGATGGTACAAGATTAAAGAGCTGGCAAAGAACCAGCAAGAGACTTAAAAGAAGAGGTTGGTGAGTAGGAGAAAACCCAAAAGAAAATGATGCTTTGGGAAGCAGGTGAAGAAAGTCTTTTGGGGAGAGGGTGATCTGATGTTCTTAGAGCAAGTAAAATGGACAGTGGTCTTGATTACTGTAACATGACATTTCAGTGACCTTAGTGATCAGTGTCCTTCCAGTAGCATTGAAAGCAAAAACTAAATTGAACTGCATTAAGAGAATGGAGATGAACTGTAGACAGCAAATATAGATACTCTTTAAAGATCTTTTGCTATGAAGGGAAACAGGATAATAGCATTTCAAAATCTAGAGTCCACTTGTTTTTTTCCTAAATGGTCCATTTTCCTCCATTTACATGTGCCCTTCTTCCTGGGATACATGTTAATCTTAAAGTTTTAAGGTTTGTCAACAAATACAGGTTGTCTTCATGTTATTTGCCAGGTAGAGTTCTATGAGTTGGATTTTATGTCAGTAAATAAAATAAGTAAAAATTCATGCCATTATGAAACCTAGGTTTTCAGTTGGGGAAGGCAGCTAACTGAATGCAGCACCCACAACCAAAAACACATGTAGTTCTTGAGACTCCTTCCTTGCTTTGTTCTCTTACCCCCTCTGGTAGCCGCACTTCTACAGTCAGGTCTCTAGACTTGGTTACTGATTTGGCTTTCAGGTCTCTGCAGATGGAAACAATGGGCTTGAAGAAGATGGGAGCTTTGGTAGTGTCCCAGTACATGGTTCAACATCTACTAGGCCATCTCAGTAGAACCTTTTCCGTTCCTACTCTGCCCAGGCAGAGTTCATCACCTTCATGCTTTGCATATTATATCCATTATTCTTGTCATGTGAGTCTCATGTTTTTATTATTAGATTTTAAGTTCTAATAGGCCTAGATCTAATAGATAGACAATTTTCATATTTTCTGCCTACTCTTCCAATATCATCCTCACAGCCCACGTCATCCCATAAAATTAGGTGTGTCTCTTCCATGCCTAATTCTGAGGTTACAGTTTGAATAGCGTCTGTACTCACACTGTTCTATGAAGCCATAGCCTGTTTTGTCTCCAGTGCCTAACCTAACCTGGCACATCAATATAAAAATAGTTTTAAATAAAAACCAAAGCTAATATACCTTTTTTGGATTCTACTTTAGACCACTTTCAAATTTTATACAGTTTTACAAATATTTACATAGAACAAATGTAATTGTTACTTTTTATAATGTACTTATGTTATCCTTTTTTATTAATACTAAGATTTCTTTCTTTTCTCCTTTTTTTACTTCAGTGATGGAGTACCCAGCGATGGACACTGGCTCACTTTTTACCTCAGGAACTAAAAGACATGTGAGAGAGAAAAGGAATTCAAAGACTGCCAAGTTGAATGTTTCTCTTGCTTCAAAAATCAAAACAAAAATATTAAGTATGTCCCATTAGTTTTAAAGTATACTCACAATTTTACTTTCCCTGGAGAATTGACATAGTTAGTACTTTTCAACAAGTGTAAAATTTGACTGTTTTGTTAATCAGTCCTTTTTTCCCAGTTAGTCTTTCATAACTCCTTCCACTCTAGTCAGTTGGCTAATTATAATGACTTAAACTCAGTAGTGACAACTGAATTGTCAGCAGTGAGACTGAGGTAACTCAAGGCAGCCCCTATACTAGGAGAAAATACTAAAGTGACATTTCTGGAAGAAAGCTTAAAGAAGTAACTGGTTGTTCTGGAATGCTGTAGCAATTGGATAATTGGTGACTTAGACAAGGTAGATAGGATGTTGATAGATAGGGTGTCTTACTGAGTAATTTTATATAAGCAGAGGTCTGCATAAAGACATTGAGAACTTTGGAGTCGGGATTTTATGAATTCTGAAACTAAGGTGTCAGAAAGGCAAGAAATCGGTGGGAAAATTCCCCACGGTAATTTTTCTTTTACTCCTGAAAATTACCCATTGTTCAGACCCATTTTAGCAAGAGTGGGAGTGGTCTCCTGCTGACATAGCACCCATGAAAGGTAATTGTGTATACCTTGTAAAATAGCTGAACTTCCTGAGTGTCTGTAAATCATAATGTTGTTTCTATCCAGATTCCCTGAGACCATGTTGTGAGACCATCTCCTGTAGTGGCTGTTTTCTGTACCCTTTCCCAAGACTTCTGTACATCCACTATTATGATTACTGAGTTTGAGGAGTGCAACAGGAAAATATTGTTATCTTTCAGCTTCTGAAAGCCTTAAGCTGCTGCTTGTCTGTTTTCATTTGCTCTATCAAGGATGGCTCTCTGAAACTACTTTCTCTGTAACAAAGATAAAGTACTTTCTTGGTCCTATTTTTTTAGGTGTTCAAACTCTCCTTGAGTTAAAAATATTATTTTGTAAAACACATTTTACACATGCTATACTTTTCTTGAATGGAATGTGATATTGAATAGTGACAAATAAATCAAACTTCATGAAAATATAATTATGCTGTAAGCATACCAAGGGAACTTATTAAATTTAAATTGAACTTCTCACAATGAAATTCCTTTACTATCAAAAAAAATCTTTCTGATTTAAATTGTATTTACATATATGTAAAGAGAAGAGACCAAGTTTAGATTGTTATAAAAGCCTAGAAATAAAAGGTAGAATATAGTGAAGGTATTAAATCCCACAGAATTTAATAATTTACCCAACATTATGTATGTACCATTAGTTTTAAAGTGTACTCACAATTTCACTTTTCCTGGAGAACTGACATAGTACTTTTCATCAAGTGTAAAATTTGACTGTTTTGTTAATTGATCCTTTTTTCCCATTTAGTCCTTTATAACTCCTACTCCAGTCAGTTGGCTAGTTATAAATGACTTAAACTCAGTAGTATGTTACTATACTTGCTATACTAAAACCCTTTCACTCCAGGCTTTGAAAAATGGACTTGTTCATTTGTTCAGTTCTGGAGCCACAGAAACTAGGTTTAAAATTTTCGTATTGTCTCTGCTAATTCCTTTGGGATATCCATTTAGAGCTGTGGGGTCAGCTTTTCCTCTTCCTTCCAGCCAAAGGTAAGAAGTAAGGTAAGGGAAAGGTATTAAGATTTAAGTTTTTGTGACAGCTTAATTGTCCAAATATTGTGTCAATACTAGAGTCATTTTATTTTGACTTTATATTCATAAACAGTCTGTATTCTTCACAACTCTTATTTTTCATTTTCATTTTTATTTCTTTAACTTCAAAATTGGTGTATATTTTTTCAAACTATGTCAGTATTATTCTGTTCTCCTGCCTTCATTTAAAAGTTGTAAAGTGAAATACATTTTTGAAAAAATAGTTTTATAAAGGAATATGAACATTTACTGAGGTATACTTTCAATACTAACTCTAAAAATTTTTTTTACAGACAATTCTTCTATTTTCAAAATTTCTTTAAAACACAACAACAGAGCATTAGCTCAGGCTCTTAGTAGAGAGAAAGAAAATTCTCGAAGAATTACAACTGAAAAGATGTTATTGCAAAAAGAAGTGGAGAAACTGAATTTTGAGAACACGTTTCTTCGCCTAAAGCTAAATAATTTGGTATGGAAACTACCTCACATTTGAAATCAAAATCACAACTGAAATATTAACTATATTTTAGAGGTTCTGAAATTTTTTTCATATCTCCAATTATTGTATAAAATTACTGAATGCATGTGCCATATTAATGGACAGATTATTTGCAGATAATAAAATAAGTATCTTGAATCTGTATTCTAAATTGTGCTTGTGTACAAACCAGTATAACTCAAACCAGTATAACTCAACCAACTTTAATTGCTTATCATAAGCAAGGCTTGGTACAATGGATACATCTTAAGATAGGCGTAATTCCATGTAAGTTATAAATACTAGCAAATTGAAAGAGTCCCAGAGTGTGTGCTATTTTCTAATCTCAGCATTTCATTGACTGTGAGCCACATAGAATAAAGATGTAGTTGTTTGCTTTTCTTCCCAACTTCAAATCTGTCCAGACAGGGCACTGCCATTGATTGAGTAGCCAGGCTGCAACTACAGATGTGACTTTAAAATGAGTAAGAAATTAATGTGAAATTGGAAAATGACCTACAGTGGGCCACAAGAGGGCTAAGTCTCAGCACTTTGAAGCTGTCTGCAGCCCCCTGCAGCACAAGTTTGATCTCCTGTTAGGGTGGTGACCCACATTGTAGCAGACCTCTCCTGTCTCACCCATTGCTCCCTTCAACAGTGTATTTCAGTCACTCCACCTGTTCTGCTCCCCACTCTGTCTCTGGTGAAGCCTCACACCTCACCACACCTCTTGGCCTACACCCCAGCTCTTGTATGCTTAAATATAATAAATCTTTTTTAAAAATTGGAAAAAGACCTACAAGAGGTTTTAAGCTCCTTTGGCTGGCAAATTATGTTCTCTTCCCATATGATGTATTTTTATGGGAAGATAGAAACATGTGAGAACATTTATGATTGATAGCTCAAAAATGAGAGAGAATAATGCTATTTGAACTCTACAACCTAGCATCTTTTTAGCTCATTGTAATCTCAGTTATTTTCTAAGTCTTTTCAACTTACGATTTTTGCAAATGTTTGGTCAGTCTTAATTGAACAAGGGGTATTTATTTTACATACACAGAATAAGAAGCTTATAGAAACAGAAGCACTCATGAACAATAACTTGATAACTGCAATTGAAATGAGCACACTTTCTGAGGTAAGTAGAATTTATGTGTAAGTAGAGTAATATTTTAGCATTACTAAGGATTACAGATTAAATAGCTTCAAGGTTAAAGACATATTTTAAACTTTGTACACAAAGATGATAAATCACTTATAACTGAAAAATAATACATTTGAATTTGGTGTAATTATTGAAATTATTAGATGTAAATTAGATTTTGATTACAACTAACATAGGTTAGACATTTCAGTTGAGCACAATAGCCCCTAAGCCAACTCAGAAACAAAAGATATTAGTAGAAATGTGGCATTTCAAATTAGGAAAGAATTTGTATGCTAAAAAAAAAAAAAGAGAGAGAGAGAGGAAACAACTTTTGGGGGGGGGATGTAAATAGAAGCAGATTCTATCATTTTCTGAAATAAATTGTAGGTGAATTTCAATGTAAAAAGGCAAGTCATATAAAATGAAGAAGATACAAATGAATTCATATTATGATTGAGAGACCTTTCTATACCTAGAAGCAAAGGAAGTTAGTGATAAGTTTTCTTAGGAAAAAATTGTTAGATGTCTAAAAGTAAAAAATAAAACGTAAATAGCAAACTGGGGAAATTAAGACCACATTCTGGGGTTTTCAATCTCATCCACTGCCACTTTCTGAAAACCGAAACACTTGTTCTTTTTCTCACCATACTACTACCTTCAACCTCTTTCTCTCTAGCCTCTTCAATAACAGGCCTCCTCTTTCCCACTCCTCAGATGTGAGCCAACTGCCACCTCAGGGGTTCTGTTCTTGTTTGCTTCCTTCAAATCTTGACTTGAGTAACTCATTGAAGTCTTCATGGCAACCCTGTACAAATCCAAATCCACCAGCACCCCATCCCAACATTTTATAGTCTGCTTTTGCTCTTAATTTTTCTCTTTAGCACTTAACATTAACACATGCAAATTTATTGTTCATCCTATCAGAATATGTCCTTTTTGGATAAAGGATTTTTGTCTATGTCCAAGCAATGTCTAGAATATAATGCAATAAATACTTACAAAATGTTGGATAGTGTTTTCCCATTAAGAATTACTTTTTAAATGTGAGGTTTAGATATTTATCCTGCAGTATTTGTTATTAAACTTTTAAAATAAAAAAATTTAAATAATAAGGAATACTTTTTTATTATCTGTGGTGATAATCAGTCCTATTGTCTTTCTTTTTAGGTGTGTAAGTATGATTTAGTAGCTTTCTAATTTTGAACTTCCAGAGTAAACTGCACAAATGAGTTATTGTTCTTTTAATGTGCTCCTGAATTCTTTTTGCTGGTATTTAGTTTGGAAACTCTTGCTATTCATATGTGAGGTTTCTTTGAAGTTTGTTTTTTGGTTTTTTTTTGTACACTCATTAGGTGTTGATAAAAATGTTTTATGGCCTCTGTTAACACCAGGATGACAGTACTAATGAAGGAGGAAGGGAGATTGTTACCATTGAAAATCCTGTTTCTCTATTAGGCTCTTTTGTTATCACCCTAGAGAAGGGCCTCTTTGGTAGCGAGTTAAGAATGGAGTCCAGAGACACCAGGTGTCCTTCACAGACACTGCCTGTGGGGGGTGGTACTCATTACAGCTCTTCCCTACACCACTCCTGACAGCCCTCCAGGTTTAGAGGGGAGTAACCTTGTTACATATTGTTTGAGTGAAAGTCTGGTTTCCCCATTTAACTTTTGCTTCTTGGTCAAAAGTAATTGACCAAAATAGGTGAAGGTTTTTTTCTGGACTCTTCTATTTCATTAACCTATTTTTTTTTTTCTGTGTTTATGCTAACACTATACTGTCACAGTTACTATAGACTTCGAACTTTGTTTTCTTTTTTAATCAAAGTTGTTTTAGCTATGTTATATCATTTGCATTTCAATGTGAATTTTAAAACCAGCTTGTTAGTTTAGCCATACCCATGTTAATGATACAGGCTGACTAACACTGTAGTACGAAGATGTTGTTGTGGTCCCTAATTTTATTGTCGGTATTAAATAGATAAAACATGTTCAGACACCATATCAGAAAATATAGAATATAGACAAGCAAAATCTAAAAGATTTTGAATTTTAGATGGCTTTTAAAAATATGCATTTGTATATCTTAAGGATATGATCCTGTATTGCTAAAGAATATACAATCTTATTTCAATTTAAAAGAGTATATTATAATGTCCTGTAATATATTACATAACATTTATCAAACATGAGTAAGTTACATGTATATATAGAGATGTTGTATGTATATATGTGTACCCATTTGTATTTATTCCTAGACATTAAAGGATGTTTGGAAAAGTATACCAAGGTATTAGTGGTATTGTCTTTGAATAGCATATTAAGGATGAAATATGTTTAATATTATCACATTCTTATTTAACTAATGCAGATATTATTCTATTGCTATTGGTTTCCTTATATAATTTGGTAGTTTAATAACACGATTTAAGGGGATTAGAAGTTTTTATTGTTGCTATTCATTTTCTTTGTTCTTTTCAAAAATAGTTTCATCAGAGTTCCTTCCTCCTGCCAACTAGCAAAAAGAAACGAGCTAGTAAACAGTGCAAGTTGATGCATCTTCCATTTGCAAGGTGATTGCTTCAAAACTTACTTGGCTAAATATTGACTTGCCCAATTCTACCTGAATTAAATTTTGAGTAGTTATTATGAAGAGAACCATATGATATATGACAATTTGTAATTGATCTCATTTTGTATAACACTTTGATTATATATCCAGTTAACATGGATCTTCATTCCTTTTTATCAACATGTATAATATTTTTATGACTGAATGATACTCTTCTGTGTGGACATACACTACATTTTATTCATCAGTTAGTGAACACTGCACTGTTTCCACTTTTGGACTATTGTGAGCAGTGGTGCTATAAACATTCGCATAGGACTCTGCATGCACATAGTTTTCAGTTCTATTGTTTATTTAACTACAAGTAGAATTGCTGGGTCATACAGTAACTCCATGTTAGACATTTGGAATTTTCCAAAGTTGTTGCACCATTTTACATCACTAGAAGTAAAGTATTGGAGTTCCAGTTTTTCCACCTCTCCAGTACTTGTTATTATCTATCCTTTTGGTTGTAGCTGTCCTACTTGTTATGAAGTATTATTTCATTGTGATTTTTGATTTGCATTTCTCTTATGATTAATGATAGTGAACACAGATGCATGTGTTGATTGACTATTTTTATATTAGGGTCATTATCTGACTATCTTTTTCTCTTGAGTTTAAATCATGTTTTTCTGTTGCTTCATAGGTTGTACAATATTATTATGCATAGGTTGTATAATATTATTTGCATAATGCACATTGTAAATCCTAGGTTCTAGAATATCTAAACTCGGTTATGTTCCTCCAAGTTTAAAGTTTTTACTTTGGTAGACAGGTACCTTGTCTGAACTTAAACTTCTTAACTCCCCTGTGATAAGCAACATATAAAATCTTGTTTTAGCTCTTTTACCCTCAATTAGACTATTTGGTATCTTCCAAGTGTGTGTGTGTGTGTGTGTGTGTGTAAGAGAGAGAGAGAGAGAGAGAGAAAGATTCAGGGATGAGCAAGAGATTCATAATATTTGGGCATTTCTACCTCTCCTGTTATTTCCCTCTTATAGTTGTCTTTATCGATTCTTGTTGAACTAATAAGACTCTAGATTTATAACTTTTTAAAATAGTAGAGCTGATTAAGTTTGTAAACAGTGGGAAACTCACCCATCTGTCAACCCCCACTCCTTCTGTACCCACTTGCTTTTTTGTTCACACTCCAGAAATTTCAGGTAGTTTTTGTTGTTATGTTATCTGTGATATCTTTGGCATACAAGGCAAAAAGCTTTAGCATTGGAGAATATTACTCTTCATTCTTTGAATTTGAAAAGGCTAGTTTTCATTCTTTGAATTTGAAAAGGTTACTTTACCAAATTATTTCAGTGGGATTCTATCTTTTTCTATACATAATTTAACTACTCTAGGAATATGACTCTAGTCATATTTAGTCAAACTCTTCCATAGGAAGTTTTTGGGCATTCTAAAGAATTAATTATAGGAAAATTAATATTACTTGTGAGTATACTAAGTATATTTGAATTTTATTTATTTCACTATTATCCTACTAGCCCAACCAGTGGTACATAAATTATCTCCTTTTGGGACCCCTGAGGCTATGGGGTAAGAAACTTTCTTAGTTTACTTTTAAGTTCTCTATTATTAGAAAGTACTTACTTCCTATCTGATTGTCTTCATTGAATATAAAAAAATACCAGAATGGATTTGTGGTTGGATCTTAAAAAAAATGAAATCAAGAAAATGCTATACTTGTAATTTTCTAAATAATTTTTATAAAATACAGAATTCTTCATTCCTACTTATTGCTAGGGTTCCATTAACTTCAGATGATGATGATGAAGATGATAAAGAGAAAATGCTGTGTGACAATAATACCAAATCAAAGACATCACCTGCTATTCCTCCTTCATTGTCAACAAGACAATCTTTATCAACTCAGGACAATTTGGAATTGTTATTTCTTAAAGAAAATAATCAGAATGAGTTTGGGTTAGATGACTCAGAACATATTCCTTGTTCTATTGTTGACATATTTCCCAAAGGTGAGATTTTTATTTAATTCATTTTTAATATCAGTACTAGTTACAGTCATCATATTTTCTTCTTGAGTTTAGTGGTGTATAAGCTGTTAATAAATTGATCTCCTATGTTAGAACTTTGCTAATTTGTACCATTTAAAACTCTGGTTAAAAAAAAAAAAAAAACCCTAATAGTAAATATGCTGACCAGTGTCAGACCTACAGCAGTGTAATACTGTTTTTCTGAAAACAATACTGAGGAGTGAACTGGCCTAAATAGCTAATCTTAGTATGTTAGCTCTTCTTGGTATGAATGGTAGGGTACTGTATATTTATTTAGTTTCACCTTCTTTTCACAGATAACAAAAATTGGATGTAAGGTTTTTTAGGTGTAATGATATTTTTCAAGGTCATAACCAATTAATGGTAAAGCACAAACTTGAGTTTGGGTAATGATGGAGCAAGAAAAAAAATGATGGTATCTATATTTTAAATTCATGACATTTCAAAATATTAATTGTCTGGCTCTGGCATATACAGTTGTTACAGATTTTCAGACTGGTATATAGAGACTGTAATGAATTTAAAGCTTAGATTTTTTCATTTCTAAAATTTATGTGATACACACACACACATACACATATACATATACATATACATACCGTTAGCCTTTTGATAGTAATCCATGTTGGAATTACACTTTTATTTGGGTTCGTTTACAGCTCTTCTCTCACTCTAGAAATATATGTTAATGACTCTAGTGCTGGCTAAACTCCATTTTAATTTGGGATCAATGCTAAATGAATCATCAGTGTATGTTCTCCATAGATACAAATGGAAAAGATAAATTTTGAATGTCCTAATAATTCCTGCTTTAGTTTTTGCCAGTGTAGATTCTTTATAAATATGTAAACACAATATGTTATCAGAAATTCATTGTGAAATAACTTGATTTATAATTTAATTTGTTTAAAATAGTAAATTCTTTGCTGTTACTTATTTCTGAATATTATTTCCCTTTATTTCATAGAAAATCATTCTCACTCAGACCAAAGTTCCAAGATTTCTCTAATGAGTGAGATGAAAAATGTCCAGTCTATCAGCCACATAAAGAAGAAACCATCTCTTAGTAATGTGACTGAAAGGAAGAAACGTGTATCATCTTGGGAACCAAATAATCCTTCTGCAGACACTCCCTGTGTAGCAGATTTAGATGAACAACAGATTTATTGTCCAGAATTAAATTGGAATAATGATATGAATAATCATACTAATGAAGTAAATGTTAGAATGCCAAGAAATAAGCAGTGCCTTCCTGAGCCTTCTGAGCCTACAGGTGAATCTACTGCAGAGGGCATGAATCAAGTCCAGGATAATGAAGACTTTCAATTTCAGAAAACTGTGTATGATGCTGACATGGATTTAACTGCTAGTGAAGTAAGCAAAATTATTGCAGTTTCTACAGGAACTAAAAATAAAAGTAATAAAAAACTAAACGATTGTGGAGTGAAAACTTTTAGAAAAGTGAAAGATTCAAGCTCTGAAAAAAAGAAAGAAAGATCAAAGAGAGAAGTGAACAATAGTACAGATGTTAATATTGAGAAAACACTTGAAAATGGACAAGAAAGGTCTGTTGTCCTGGATGACAAAGGGAATAAAGAAGATCTAAATTTTATTTTCCATACTAAACAGCAGACTCAACAACTAAGCATGCTGAAGAAAACAACACTTCATAATGACTTTAGTCAAGATGATAGACAAAATATACTTCATAACAAAAAGAAGAAAATGCATGCAACAAATGAGCAAGAGGCAACATACTCTTTCCCCCAAAGAGCAGATAAATGTCAGCAGGAGAGTAAATCTGATATGGGTCAGAATTCTCTAGCTTGTAAGAAAAGTAAAACTTCTAGACAGACACTTGTGATTCAGACATCAGAGAAAGGTAACTTACTCCCAAATCAAAAGGATGAGGAATCCATTTCTGAAAACCTAAAAGTCATAAATGAATTTCAAACAGCTGGTCTTCCCACCAAAGATATCGGGAATTTATGTGATTATGAAACCCAAAATACATTGGATTTAAAAAAACATGTCACTGATACACAGTCTGTTCAAAAAAATGAATCAAAAATAAATAAGAAGCTTAGGCAGAAGATAAACCGAAAGACAGAAATAATTTCTGAAATCAACCAAATATATGAGGATAATCCTGAAGGTGTACATGGCCCAGGAAAATACAACTTTTCCCTTCAAATCCAAGAGGGTAAAGAAACCATTTCTCCAAACCTAAAGGCTTCAAATGAGTTTCAAAATCATACTCATTCCATCAGCAGTAATGGAAACCTGTGTAATTATGAGACCCAAAATATATTGGATTTGAAAACTCCTATCACTGGTAGGCAATCTGCTCAGCAGAATGAATCAAAAATAAATGAGAAATTTAAGCAAAAAGTAAGTCAGAAGACAGAAATAATTTCTGAAGTGAATCATTTACATAATGTCAAAAATGTGTATTGCCCCCAAAAGAGTAACACTTTAATGCAAAAGAATAGAGAAATCTCTGAAAGCCTGGAAGACCCTAGTGAGTTTCAAGCACCTGTTCATTCTACTAAAGATAGTAGAAATGTGTATCATCTTGACACTCAAGATGTTTGGGGAATGAAAAAGTCTGTCCATGATCTGGATCCTTGTCAAAATAAGTCAAGACTAGATAAAAAAACGAGGAAAAAGGTAAATAGGAAGACAGAAATAATTTCTGAAGCCAACCAAATATTTGAGGATGATGACATGGGCATGCATGACTCAGAAAAAGGCAATTTATGTTCTCTAGCTCAAAAGGATAAAGGAATCCATAAAAACCTAAAAGACTCTAATGAGTTTCAAATTGTTGATCCTTCCTCCACAGACACTAGGAACCTATGTAATAATTGTAATAATGAAACTCAAAACATTTTGGAAGTGAAAAAGCATGTTATTGATATACAACCTGCAAAACAAAATGAACCAAAAATAAATAAAAGGTCCAGGCAGAAAGTAAATCGAAGGACAGAAGTAATTTTGGAGGTGAACCAAACAAGTGAATTTAATAACAAAGGTTTGCATGATGCTGAAAATGTTAACTTCTTTTCCCTAGCCCAGAAGGATAAAGAAAACATTTCTGAAAACCTAGAAATTACAAATGAATTTCACACAACTTATCTTTCTACTAAGGATAATGGAAGTTTATGTGATGTTGAGACTCACAGTACATTGGGTTTGAAAAAACAGGTCACTGATTTGCAATCACCTCAGCAAAATGAATCAAAAAAAAATAGGCAGAAAGTAAAACGGAAGACAAAACTAATTTCTGAAATGAACCAAATATATGAAGATAGTGCTAAAGATGTGCAAAGCCAGGAAAGCCATACAAAATATCTTGATTTTAAGGTAAATAAATCTAAACAAATGCTCGAATGTATTACTAGTGGGTACAAAATGAAAATCAATAGTAGTGAAAAGGAAAATTGTGACCAAATTTCAAATCATTCCAAACTAGATAGAAAACATGGGAAAAAATCACCAGGCAAAGCAAAGAACCTTTTGGCTGATGGTAAAAATAAACCTAGTTTGAAGTTACCGAATTCTTCGCAAACATCTGTCTCAGAGTCAGGCTTAAAACATAATACTAAAGAAGCAGATTTGGATCCTGGAAATCGAATGAAACCACATAAGATTCCAAAGCAAAGCACTACAACTCTGACTATAGAAGATACTCCCTTTGGGGAAGTGACAGAAGCAGGAGAGGGACAAAAAAAAGATAAAGAGAAATCCAAATCAAAGCGAAGGAAGACCTTCATAGAGCCTTCTCCTGATACACAAGAAGTATTGGAGATAATACCTGATGCCAGTCAGGAACTATCATTTGAATCAGAACAAACTGATAAGGAAAAAGCACTGGAAAGTGAGACAATTATCAAAATAAAGCCAGAATTTTACACAAAGGTGTTTAAATCTTTATCTCAGATATATTCACCTAATATACAAGATTCTTCCTTTAACCGTGTTAATGAGGGTTCAATACCTTTGAGTATTTCTTCTAGTAAAGAGATGAAAGAAAACTTTACCCAGAACTCACCAATAAGTGATGATGTACACGAGAAGATGAAAGAAATGGATTTTAAAATCAACCAGAGAACACAAAAATCAGGACTAGGTAGGTATCAATACCTCAAGTGATCAAGTTTTAAAAGTGTTTTTTCACTCAATGAGTATTTTCTATTATAACCTATTATAAAATTTGTAATGGAGGAATTGAAAGAAAGTTTAATATTTTGCGTAAGCAAAAATATCTTGACTATAAGCAAAAAAAAACTAATTTCACTTTTGCCATAGTGTTTTATACATTTGAAGGAAGTTGAGTATTTTGAACAGTACTGAATAGCCCTGGCTTGATTTTTACCAGAGGCATTTGCAGATTTCTAGAGAGTAGGACTTTCTCAAATAGCATATATTTAATGTGATCAAAGCATTCCAGTTATCATAGAAGATTAAAAAGTAAATACCAACTCCCATTCCTCAGAGTGCACACAGGGAAAAAGTACGGAATACAATGGTGAAATGTAGGGGAAGTATATAATATGACATATAATGGGGAATAATTGTGAATAGAGGAACCTGCAAATATAAAATAGAGTAGGAAGCGTTTTAGGTCTTAAAGGATAGATTTTTACTTCAAATGTTTTGGTCCTTCCCAGTTAATGACAGAAAGTTGAAAGTAGGGGATCAGAAAGTAGGAAAAACAATCACCTGGAAGAACTGCAGTCAACATTTTTGCATATTCATACAGACTTGAATATTTGGACTTTATATATTTGAAATCATACTATGTATAACATTACTTGTCATGTTTTCCTTAACATATTCTTCGAATCGTGTTTGTTAGAAATTTTGTGAGTTAATTTTCTACTGGGAGCCTAATGTTTATATATA
>NW_004567103.1:25782740-25790343 GCF_000260355.1 Condylura cristata | reverse complement strand
TATATGCAGAACACCAGGAATTTGATGGATAAGGCTATTCTAGGTAAAAAATATTGAAGCAAAAGCAATACAGAGGTCTAAAGATGCAGAATATGATAGTGCACTTATGAGCAATGTTTCATTTTTCCACTTCTCATGATGCCTTTCACAGAGTATGCAGTTGATGATAATGTTGAATGAATGCAATAATTTGGGTGATTCTGTAAATGGCTTGAAGAATTCTGCCTAGCCTATGTGTGGTTTCAGAGCTAAGATGTTGCAGGCTGCTATGGTAGTTTGTTTCAAACTTTAAGTCTTCCTCTCAGTATCACTCAAAAGCAATTAAACTGATTTATAAATATTTTCAGTACTACTATTTAATATTTAAAAGTTATAACTTGATTCTAAATTTAAAAATTGGCTGCCAGTAACTTGCAAACCACTATAACATCTTTTTCCATCTATGTATTTTGACAAGTATTTGTGAATATAATTTTCTTTTCAGGTGATAGGACACTACAGGACTTGACAAATACTAGTTTTGTATCAAATAACATGACTAAATCTGAAAATAGGTCAGAAGATTTGTCATTAGAGCTGACAAGACAAAGAAGAAGGTGTGCTCCTCTTTATTTTAAAGAGCCAAGTCTCAGAAAGTAAGTTTTCAGTGATAAATGTTACAGCAGGGTGAATCTTATCTAATGAAATGCAATCTCAGAGTTAAGACTCCTCATCTCCCTTGCCATATTCTATTGGTTAGATGCAAGTCACAGTTCCCATTCATTCATACAGGGGCATGAACACCAACAGGCAAGAGTCATGGAATGGTTTTTCTTAAAGATCATTACTCTCAGCAGAAAACTAGGAAATATATGTATATATACTAATCAATTCATGCTCATTTATCTGTGTTTATGTATAGTAAACTTCTGATTCCATTCCAACTCCCACAGGATTCCTTTTAGCTTTGCTAATTCATAATATCTCAGTGAGAAGCCAGACATTCATTATCTGTAATACATTGTTTATTCAATTGTAGCATACACTTTGGTTTCAGAATTGCTATCCCACATTCTTGTGAGAAACAACATTTTGGTATGATCTTTTTGTCACAGATTAGTAATTTTCACATGCATTCCTTTCAGCATAGTTAATCTAATTCAGGTACATATATCATTGCTTGTATTCCACTTTCTTTTTCCACATCTTGGTAGGATTATTGTTTATATTGGGGCGTTTGAAACATTTCTTGGGTGGTATAAGTCAAAGCTATATAAAATAGTATATGCAGAAACGTATCAAATACTTTGATGCCTGCTGCCTCATTCCCATTAACCCATTCTGTCCTTTTCACCTATCTCTTGTGCTAGGTGAAACTAGTTTCTTTAGTTTCTGGTTTGTCATTCTTGTATTTCTTTTGCACAAATAAGCAGATGTATATTCCCTTTCTCCTTATGTAAAGGTACTATCCTACATCTACTCTGTTGAACTTTCTTTTTTTAATTTAACAATATTTTCTGGAAATCACTCAATTCATTTTTCATCTATGAAAAATCAGACTTTTCTCATTTTTTAATAGCTAGATAATATTTAATTGTATATAAGTATACTATAGTTTATTTGATCCCATTCCCCTGTATGCACATTTAAGTTATCTCCAATTTTTTTCCATTACAAATAGCCACACTTGTAGTCCTGGTCATATGTCTTTTCATTTTGGTGGGGAATTTAGATAAATTCCTAAAAATGGAATTGCTGGGGCAAAAAAATACATAATTTTATTAGAACTTGCCCACTTCCTTCCAAAGACTTGTGCCAGTTTACATTCCACACAGAATATTCCTGTCAATCTAAAAGTCACAGATAAAACCAAACAATATGCTTTTTAAGAATGCACCTGATAGTAAAAACTGTAAAGTGAAGCAAGAGAGTGATTAACACAAGCCAGTGTTGTGGTTACTTCTTGGGTGGTCAGGCACACATTGGAGGCCTCAGTTGTGGTAATATTTTCTTGTTTTAGGTGCTTTGGCATTTATTTAATTGTTCTTAAATTATACCCTTCCTCTATTATTTTACATGTATGCTAAAGTTAATAATAAAAAGGAAATATAGTAAAATATTCAGTATAAAATCTACATTGATTTTCCTTAAACCATATAATCCCCACTGTTACCACTTTTTTCAACATATGGCAAAGATTACGGTCTGAGAAAACTGCTTCCTGTTGTTACGAGGCAGCAATTTTCTCCATGCTGAAAAACAAAAGCATTAGTTTGGTGTCATTGGTAATCTTGCCCTTTTTCTACTTTTCAGGAAAATGAGAAGATGAGGTGAATTTATAGATTCTGGTTTTTCTGAAGTCTCAAAACAACGAGTCATAACAGGGATATAACTAGGATCAAACAAATAAAACATGGAATGAAGAGTGTTGGAAGTTTTTTGGTTTGTTTTGTGCCTTTTCATGGAGTGCTGATTTGCCTATGTTAAAGTATAGTTGCACAAAATTGCTATTTTATAATATTAAAAATTTCAGGTCATTTTGGCTGTCTTACCTTCTTGTTCATTTAAACTTCTTTCATTAAGAGTCTTTAATTAAATAATAGTTGTTATCTTTTTAATCAAATAAATGTATTCTAAATATTCCTGATTATCTTGTTGTATATCTAGCTATCTTGTTTTGTTTTAAACTATCTATTAATGTCAACACATCTATAAGAGTTTAAAAGTTGCCTCCTGCCCTGGCCAGTTTTCTCTTAACAATTATTATTTCAGAATTACTTGTTAGGTGTCAGCCTATATGTTACTTCTATTATATTGTGATCTGATAAGTTGTCTCTTCAAACACCCTGCATTTTTGTGGATTTATTTAAAGATTGTTTACTATTCCAGTAATAAAGAGTGTATTAATATCTGAGATCACTGAACATCACCATATTCAAAAAAGTTACCGTAGTGACTGTTCTGCCCGGATGAAAAAACTTTCTTTGACAATACCTGAGAGTTAAAAGGGTGGAAATCTGCATTGTTAACAAACACTTCATGTGATTAAATTATGGGGCAAATTGTTCTAGGACCAAACTTTGAGAAACTGATGTAAGAATACAGTCTCTTAGAGCTTACTCAAAATATTTGCAGTTGGGGTGAGTGGAGGCCAGAGTCTATATTAAAAAGGAAAACTTTATAGAGCAGTGAAGAGTTAGGTAGTGTGAGATCAGGAAAAATAATAACAGTTAACAGGCAACTATAAATCAGAGACATTCTGCCAGGGAGGGGGAGGGGAGAGCACAAGGGACTGCAGTGATGGAGCAACGGTGGTTTGGTGGTGCGATTTTTCTGAGGACTGCACCTGAGAGGGGAAAGCAAATATTGTACAAAATTGAACAACAATGTAAAATATATACAAATAAATAAATTTAACTTTAAAAAAGTTCAGCACCCTCATCTTTTTTTGTATCCTTTCCTGTGTTCCTATTTTAAGGCTAGACCTATTAGAGACATTCTCTGGCTATTATAGTCTTGTTTCTATTGTTTATATCTTTCCTGATTTTTATGAGACATCCTTTTATTCCCCTTTGCCATAAAAATTATTTTTCGTTTTATGTCCTCAAATTTATCAACCATTTGCTGCTGCTGAAAAATAGTCACAATAAGAAATGACCTTTCTAATCCCAATTTACAAATTCAACCATGATTTCATTTTTTATACATGTTTATGATTCATGTGGATTTTGTTGGGTGTGAAGTATAAATGCCTTTTGACCTTTTCCAGATGATTCCCCATTAGTTAAAAAGCTCATGTTTTCCACTTCTGTCACCTTTTAAAATGTATTTCCATATACAATTAAAATTGTCAGTATTTTCTTTTCCTCTTCTGGTCTGTGTATACTTTTATGTCCTAGTATCATACCCTTTTAAATTATAGAGACTTCAAGGGAGCTTCAAAATTTCCCCCATAGATGTTTTGTATCGTGCTTGATTAATTTATGTGTAGGTATATTTCCTTTTTTCTTGATAATATAAAATGGAATCTTCCCTTGATCCACTGCCATTTATGAAGTTTGCTGGTTTCTGTACTTTAATTACTAAACTGGCATTATTGTAATATTTCCCAGCAAGCTCTCTTTTTTCCCAATTCTTACCCTTCTCATTATTTTCTTGTCTAATCACATGGCTGCTATTTAAAGTATTAAAGAGTGGGAACAGTGTATATATTCTGTTCCTTCATGGTAATGCCTCATGTTTTGCCCCATTGATGCTGAGTTTTGAACTTGTTGTTTATAATCACATTGAAATATTGGATTTTTTAAAAAATTATGAGTGGATATTGAATTTTGTCAAGTCACCTTTGGCACTGATGGAAATAGTAAACAACCAAGAGACAAATTATTTTAGAAATTATTAACCATATACTAGAGAACTGAATAAAAACTAAAAGACAAACAGGCACAGAAGTATCATAGAGGATGTAACTACAAGAAGTGCCATCACCATGGGTGATTTGGTGATGGGAAACCCAAGGGGATTGCAACTGAGATGGAAAAATGCACAAAAATTGGTAAAAATAAACTTTATATATAAATTGCCATCACTTCTGAAGCTAACTGGAAATGGATGGAATTGTCGAAACTACCTTGAAAGTAGCCCCCTAGGATTTTGGGGGCTGTGCAGTAGGTTGGTGCTGCTTCTTTGAAGGGCTGGGACAAGACTGATCTAAGGTGGAAAGGCTACAAACTGGTATGGTATGGAGAAGGAGCCTGCTGTTGCCACTGAAACCATTTTTTCTGATAAGAGTAGATGGTTTCTGTCATGAAGCTGATGGGAATGAACAAATTTCTTTCTCTTCCAATTTGCAGCTAGCACTTTTTATCACTAGAAATAAAAGGGAACTGGCAGGGCCTGATTCCACCTCTCAAAGCCTCCCCAAAAGCTTAATGCACCCCAGCCTATCTATCCTCTTCCTGCCCTTCCATCCAAGACCTACCTCCCCTTACCCCCACTCCTCCAACTAAGCCTGAGTGCTGTCAAGGACTCCTGTTTACCTGCCTGGGAAGTCCCACTCTCCCCAAGGTGGTGATGGCTGACTTCCACTGTCAGAGTACAGCTTATTTCTTAAACAGTCTTCACAGAAGTTATTAGAGAGCGAATACAGCACTGACAATAATAGGCATGCACTGAGAAAAAGAACAATAAAAGGGAGTCAGGCAAAGGAGAAATGTGGTTTGCAAAGGAGTAAAGTGGTGTGGATCAGCACAAAGATGACAGCTGGTGGTTCCTTGATACATTGCTGTGGTGAAATATATAGATTTGTTAATACACAAATTTTGCTTATTTTTGTAGATTAAAACCCACCTTTTACTGTATACTAACTGTTCTTGCCATCGCTACATCCACCTATCTCTGCTTTGCTTTGTGATCCTGGACCTCTCTGCCCATCGCCTTTCTTTGCTAGCTGACTCCTTCATAGCCTCTGTCAGTAGGGGGCAGTAGAAGGAGACGGAAAATCATAAAGAAGGTGAAAGGGCTTGCCCATTCCTGTGAGCTCGTGTTTCTGTCAACAGCAGCTCATCAGAATGCTTCACACCAGATTGCTGTCAGTTACAGTCACCAATTAGCTTAGCATTCCTTGACCCAGCACCAGTATGCCCCCTGGGAAGCACCATCTTGAACTATCTTGTATCACTCAGAGCCCTCAGGTGTAGGCCACAGGTGGTCCTAAGCTGAATTCCAAACCTTTCCCTAATTCTTGAGGTATTAACAGTGGCTGGGCAGCACTCACTCTCAGAGGTTTCCTTTTGGTTCACTGGTGGTAATAATCCCAGCCCCTTACTATTTTTTTTAAACCCCAACTGGTTACTATATATTGCAGCAGAGCATACAAAATGATACCACCTTCAAAGAAAAAGATTTGTATACTACCCAGCAAAATTACATAGGTTTATAAAGTCAAGTTACCCAGCAATTCCATCTTTTGGAAAGTATATTAAAAAGAAACAATCTTAGGATAGGATGGATTTGTAATAGAAAAAAGAAATAACCTAAGTAATAATCATTTATAGGGAACAGCTAACAATGCCATCTGAAATGAATGAAAATTTCTTTGTCAAACTGGTAACAAATACAGAAATACCTTGACCTTAAAAAAATCTTTTGAATTTGTATTTTTAGTACAGAATACTCTGAGGAAAGAACAATAAAGAAGTCTAAACTTTCATTCAGTAGCCTCATTGCTGTCATAATACTGATGTGATTATTCTGAAACAGTTCTAAGGACAGGTTAAAACAATTAAAGTTTCAGTACCAGGACTTTTAGAATAGGAGAAAGATGCAATTATAAAATCCAAGAAAGTTGAAAAAAAAAGTTTGCAATCTTAAATTGTAGTTAGAACTATAGTGGGAAGTCGTACTTTTTGCACTCTTGAAAATTATAGCTTCTAGCTTATTTCACTGAAAAAGTCTAGAAACAACAACAGCTGACTAGCAATGCTGACCCCCAAATCTGGGGTCTGTGTTTTCCTTTAGTGTCCTTTCCCTCTGTGGTGGGAGCAGTTTCAGATTACATCTGGGTTATTATATATACATGGACTATGCAGTATCTGCAATTGGTATTGAAATACTCCATTCAAAAACAAAGGGGTATTTTATAATAAAGAACCGGAATGTTGACTGCTGTTAGAGAGCAGTGTTTGGGGGTGCTAATTTACTCTCCATTTTTATATGGAAATTTTCGTAGTAAAATGTTTGTGCTTGCATAGATGAAATGACATCAGAAAGTGTTCTACATATGTTAAGTGGAGACAAATCTGGGAAACAGTAAGTCCCATTTGAGTTTTTAAAAGATGTTACTGCCCAGATTTCAAAAATACAAAGCTAGATCCAAAAACCTAACAGAAGTAAATACTGGGTGATTTTCATTTTTATGATTTTCACTCTTTCCCGAGCATTGTTTTTCATAGATGTTTTATGATTCTATTTATCAGGTAAACTTCGTGGTTATTTTATATAAGTTTATACCGACGTAGCAATCGATTTTTTGAATAAATGTGAATAATTTAATACTGTCAGATAAAATGGTGAAACCTTTCGCTGCCTCCAAGCTCCTTTCCTGCAAAGCTGAACTAAGTGTGGCTGTGGAAGAGAACAGGGCTGCAAAGGAAGCGGTGGTTAAGAAAGAGACAAGAAGTCGAGCATTACTAGACTTCAACTCTACCTGAAAAGCCCGGTGAAACGTGCTATAGAAACGACCAAAGAGATACCATGGAGCCTGCAGCTTGCTAGAAGTTAAGAGCGCGGCACACACGCCCAGCAGCACGGGGGTGGAGACGAAGGGGTCACCCACTCCTCGCCAGCAAGTGCATCCAGACAAGCGCTAGTGACGTCCTGCTGTCCCGGGGAAGTTTTCCTGGCGAGGCGCTCGCGGAACTTTGGTTCTGCCTAAGGACCTGCTCCCCCCCGGCTGCGGCAGCAGCGCTCACACCGGGACCAGCGTCTCCCGGACGCCATGCGGGCCTCTGCCCCCCAGGCCCCGCGGGGCGCCAGTCTGGACGCGGCCACCGAGCTGATCTTCTACGTGAACGGCCGCAAGGTGAGCGCACCTGCCGCGAAGCGGGGAGGCGGGTAGGAGCGC
>NW_004567103.1:25765346-25782640 GCF_000260355.1 Condylura cristata | reverse complement strand
GCCACCACCACCACCACCACCACCACCGGCTTCTGGTTTGGAAGAGGATCTGCCACCCCCGGGGCAGGGAAGGATGAGTTTGCGGGGGGGCTGTTCTGGTCCTTGGGCCCCCCCACCTTCCTGATGTTCCTTCACCCCCTTCCTTCCAAAACGCACAAGCTGGTTACCAAACTCACCCTACCCCTTCAGTAAGAGGAGAAATGGGCAGTCTTGGTCAGCACCCTAAAATCTTGCCTCCCTCCAGCCTCTTTGCTAAAGGGAACGTCCTTCAGTAGATGGCAAGCAAGCTTTCGGTGGCTGACCCTCAGCCTTCAGAGGAATGGACTGCACTGGACTATGGATATGAATCACTTCAGATCACCCCTCTCATTTCTCAGGCGACATGTGTGGCTTTACGGAGTCATGGCTTGTTTCTGGCCAACTGAAGGCAAACTGAGCTCTGGGACTTAGGGTCTGGTTAGGTTCCCTGCTGGCCAACCATCTGACTTCTCAGAAACTGGGTTTGGCCTGCAGACCTTTGGGAGAGTTCCACACTGTGTCCCATGTTTGGGGGCACCCTGTAAAGCCCCCTGGAGGTGGTCCTAGACTCTGCTCTCCCCACATTACTCCAGAATTTTGGCACTTCTTTGGGAGGGGAAAACAAGCAAGGGCCAGGCTACCCACCTTTGAGTGGTGCCAAACCTCAGTCCCCGGGTGTACCCCACCTGTGCCTGCTTCTGGGTCTGGGATAGCCACCCACTTTCCAAGCAGAGACCTCTCCCCACAGCTACCACACAAGTTCTGAGCCTTTGAAACATTCAGCTGCCCCTGTTTTCCCTGATCTGTACTGGGGACAGTCGGGTCTCCCCTCTGTTAGACCACTCTGGAACCTCAGGTGAGGAACGTAACATTGCTAGCCTCAGTTTCCTCCTCTGCAAAGTGGGGCTATGAACACGGTGGTGTTCATACTATGTCACTTTTCTTCTCTTGCATAACTTCATAGCACGTACCACTTGGATATTTTTATTTAGACAAACAAGGATTCAGTTCTAGCTCTGACTACTCAGCTCCGTTCCCCTGCTTTGAGAGGACAATGCTGTTTACTTCCCAAAGAGTGGTGATGAGTATGCCATCTGAGTATTTGTTATGGGCCTGCTGTATGCCCATCTCAGAGGGTACAACAATGCCCCAGCCGCTCCTTGGGTAGAGTTGACTTGTGCCCGAAAACCTGACACATACATTAGTGTCAGGCAGTGATAAATGCTAGGCCAAAGAAGTCCAGGCAAGGGTGGGACAGAGAGTGGCAGGAGCTGACACTTCAGTTGGGACGGATATTGAGTCCTCTTTCAAAGGGTGGCATTGGAGCAGTGACTGGTATAAAGCAAGGAGCGATCGTGCACATGGAGGAGGAATATTCTAGACAGGGGAATGGCAGGAGCAAAGGCCCTCAGGCACAAGGATTTCTGTGTGCTCAGGAGATAGCAAGGAGGTTGATGGAGTCGAGATGTGCCTGTGGCCAAATTACCAGGGCTCATGGGCCAAGGTGGGTGTTCTGTTTAAATGAGGAAACAGGTGTTTGCGTCTAGCTTCTCCCTGCCCTCTCTTCCCTTGCTCCAAACAAACTAGTGGACTTTTTAGCATCATGGCCAGCAACAGTTAGTGCCCTATTGATTTTAAAAAATAGATCAACTGGTTCTTATCTGCGGGCTTGTTTTATCTATGTTCCAAATGCCTTGTGATCATTTAAAAAGTACACTCCAGAGATGTTGAGTCAGTTTTTGCAATTACCCTGTAAAAAGAAATCATGTCAGCCTTTCCTTTCCTCTGCACACACCTACCCTTCCCCCTTCCAAATTCTGTTAAGTGTGTGTCCCAGTCCTGGCAATCATGCCTGATTGCTACACACACAGAATTAGAATAGTTTCTGGTTCAGAGGGTGAAGGGCTATTGGGAGAGGTAAATAAGAAAGAAGGGAAGGAGATCTTTAACTCAAACATGAGCCCTAGGATTTGAAAAGGAAGCTTAAAATCCAACTAGGAGATGCTAGGTGATGGGGCTAGTCTCTGGTCTGTGCTTTTTGTGAAATCTCCCTGGTCACCCAAAGATGTCTTTAGGCGGGACTAAAGCCATGCAGAGGAAAGGCGCGTTGGTCAGAGATCTACTGGTAGAGAGATTTCTGATAATTTACTTGCCTCAGAACAATAGATGATCCAGTTAACAAGGAGCTTGAGCGAGGAAGAACCCACAAATAAAGTACCCTAGATACTGCTCACTGATCTCAAGTCAGAGCAGAAGCATGTCATCTGTGAGGCAGTGAGGCCTGGAGTCTGGACTAATTAGGCTCAGACTTGAATCCTGAATCTTGCTCCGCCACTCAGCCACTCTGGGGCCTCAACAAAGGTACTTAATATATCTGAGTCTCAATTTCCCCCCTGCAAACTAAGGCTAGTAACCACTCCTTCTCCATAGAATAGGGAGAGGATTAAATGCCATGAAGAGTAGTTAGTACAGTGAGCTCACAGTGCTTGCACACAGTGAACCCTGGATGTGTGGAAATGATTGTTAATTTCTGAACTGAAAGATAGGACTCCTTCATGGGTAGACACAGAACCTGCCCAAGAGTCAAGGGGGATAAAAAGTAGTCATCATGGAATATTTGCTCAACAACACATCAGATTTTGGTTTTAGTGTTATTGCAATCAGGAATGAGCTGCCCATTGGCTAGAGTTCCCTGGGGTTGCTTTATGGGGCTAGGAGAGAACAGGTCTGGGCTGCTGGGACAGCTATTATGGTTTAGAGAAAAGGGTGGAAGTGCTCGGTAGGAATAACTAGTGATAAAACTAATTTTAAACAACCCAGACCTCAGGCTGAAGTGTCCTTACTGGTTGTGTCCTTGAGCTTCCTTCTGTGCACTGGGCCTGCTTGGGTTGCTGTTGCTGTGTCTCTCAGTGAGTGCCTCTCCCTGCCCTTGTCCACCTCTCAGCCTTATCCTGGTGCACTTACCTCTCTCTCTGCCCTGCCTTAGTTCCCATTCTCTCTCCTTTTGATCGCCTTTCTTCTTCCTTCTTTCTGCCTCTGTTTTGGCTTTGGCAAGGTCCCTTTGGCCACTAAACACCACCCTTGCCCAGAAGAAAGTGATTTCTCAATCTTGTGCAATGTGAACTTGGAACCTCACAAGGGACTGGTGGAGATACAGAGAGACCGGTCCCATCCTGGCAATAGCCTGGTCTGTCCTGAGGTGGATCCTGCGAAGACCCTAACCTGAGAACTGACATCATATTCCAGAGTCAGTGAGAATAACTCTCCTCCATTACACACACACACACACACACACACACACACACACACACACACACACTCTGGTCAGCTTCTTAGTCCTGATCTCCCTGTTTCACTCCAAGGCCAGTTAGGACAGTTTGCCTGCAAGATTCCTCCACCCAATTCCCCCCTCCCAGTCAACAAAATAAATGTATTTCAAGTGAGTGGCCCTTTGAACAAGCCCCAATCTCTTGAGACATCTCCTAGAACAAATACCCAACTAAGCAAAGCCTGCTTCTTCCATTAATTTCACTCCAAATCATGCAAATATACCTCACACCTAAAGTGCTATTCTTTATACTCTAGGTTTCCCAGATCTCTCTCTCCACTAAAGCTAGGTGGATTCTCTATCACATGTATTCATTTAGTTTCGGCTGCAAATGGCATAAACTCAAACCAGTAGTGGTTCAAACAAGTTACAAGTCATTTTTTTCTTTTTTATAAAGGAGTTTGGGGAAAGATAACGAGAGACTGAATCAGAAGCTTTGTGGTCTCCCCAGGGACTCAGTTTCTTCCCTTTTCCTCTGTTGCCTTATGGTCTAAAGTGGCTGTTGGAGTTCTGGCCATTTTACCTCTATTCCAGGCAGCAGGAAAGAAGAAAGGGAAAATACATGCTGGCATGGACAATCAACCACGTCTGCAACCTTTATTGACACTTCTCTATTTTTCTTTCTTTCCTTCTGGTCATATACCCCGGCCTGTGAGACAGGCTCAGTATTCTCATAGCAAATTGTACAGATCATGCTCAGATAACTCCTTTAAATTAATTCACATTTATTACATTCCTATGACATAGCCCAGCGCCTAGCTTAGCCTTTGATACAAAGAATAAAGGAAGGTTATTTTTATCAGGATCAAGAAACACACATACTTATGATGTGAAAGATATGTGGACTTGGACTACGGAGTCCAGCATCTTACCCCACCTTCACCCTCCCCCACCCCCTGCCAGCGGAGAATATTTGAGCAGGGCTCTGGATCACATACAGAATTCTCCCCAGTAGAGAAGAGGACCTTCAGGACATAAGTAATCCTACATACAAATGCTGAAGAGGGTATAAATTCATGTACTGCTGGGCCTGGCTGGTTCTCCCTTGACTAGGATTCAAGATCCTTTGGTTGAATGAGAGAAATTATTGGCTAGTTTATCAAGAAGAAGCTGTGCATTCTGCCAGGAACTTTTTAATATAAAATCACCAAAGACCCACTCAGTAAGCTCTGAGTTGCACATTTTCTGATTTCCTTTCCCATAAGTCCTAATTCCATAGAAGTTTAATTTTTTTTTAAGATTTTATTATTTATTTGTACATACAGAACTGAGGTACAGGCCAGAGGCTCAGGAGGGGTGAGTGGCTTCACCAGAGACAGAGTGGGGAGCAGAACAGGCAGATCGATGAAGTACACTGCTGAGGGGAGCAGCGGGTGGGTCAGGAGAGGTCTGCCACTCCATGTGGTCACCTCGGGGGCAGGCGGGGATTGAACTCATGCTGAAGTGGCATTAGCTTCTCAGTGCAGTGCTTTAACCTGCTGTGCCACCAGGGAGGGCCCAGAAGTTTAATTTTAATAAGCTTCCTGAGTGATGCAGAAATGTCCAGCATAGCAGCCAGGTACCCATGTCAACAGAGGTAGGAAATGGTCCGTCTTGTTTTAGAGCTGTCCCTCTGCTGTGGTGTATAGAGGTGTGGTTGTGGGGCCAGGAATGGAGTTGGAAGACCTGACAGGAACAATGGATGTGACTCAGACAAGAGGCTCTAAGGATTGACTCTGGGCAGTGAAAGTGGATGAGAAAGGTATTCAGAGGATTATTTTGGAAGTGTAAGTGCAGAATTTGGTGGCACCGGTTTTGGTGGATTGTATTGAAAATATCGGTAACTGAGGTTTATTTGATTTTAGAAGATCTGACAGATGATGAGGCTTTTAAGCAAGCTAGGGAAATGAAGGGAAGAAGTAGACTGGGGAAATGAAGAGCTCCATTTGAGGGGCAAAAATTGGGGTGTCTGGGGCCCTCCACATTTTCCCTTGTATTACAAGATGTATGCACACACACTACACACACAAACAATTCTCCCTTGCTATAT
This sequence comes from Condylura cristata, assembly GCF_000260355.1. Taxonomy (NCBI): domain Eukaryota; kingdom Metazoa; phylum Chordata; class Mammalia; order Eulipotyphla; family Talpidae; genus Condylura; species Condylura cristata. Next base: position 25,777,265 of record NW_004567103.1, on the reverse strand, counting down.
TGCAGACTCCTTTAGGGCACAGATCTGAGACTCATAATCGGTATTTGAATACCCTAAAATATAGGGTGAGGACCCTCCCTGGTGGCACAATGGGTAAGGACGCAGCACTGCAAGCTAGCTGCAGCTACTTCAGTGCAAGTTCGATCCCCACCCCAGAGGTGATGCACATGGCACAGCAGACCTCTCTTGGCCCACCCGCTGCTCTCCTCAGAAGTGTATTTCAGTCCATCCGCCTGTTTTGCATCCCACTCTGTCTCTGATAAATCCTCTCACCCTCCCCCACCTCTTGCCTGTACCCCAGCTCTTCTATGCATAAATAAATAAATATATTTTTAAAAAAGATATTATTGGGCCCTCCCTGGTGGCTCAGTGGCTTTCTGCAGCCACTGCAACACGAGTTCAATCCCTGGCCAGGGAGCCGACCCACATGGCGCAGCAGACCTCTCCTGATCTACCTGCTGCTTCCCTCAGCAGTGCATTTCAGTCAATCTTCTTATCTGCTCCCCATTCGGTCTCTGATGGAATCCTCTCTCTCACACACACAACACCCCTGCACCTCTGGCCTGTACCTGAGCTCTTGTAAGCATAAATAAATAAATGTTTTTTTTTTAAAAAAAGATATTATCCCTTTATAAAACATAACCAATCTTGACTTTTCAGTCAAACCAGCGGCAGATGTGCTGTTCTACTGCTACACTGCTCGGTTTCCCATGTAAACTTGTTTCTTAACCAATCTTGATTGTAAACTTTGTAGCACTTGGCCTATACTCTTTTGTTTCTTTGGCTTTGGAGCTATGGTTGGTTATGAAAGTTTATTTCTTTGAACATGATAAACAAATCTTAAAACCTATCAATTTCTTAATGCCTATTCATTCTACCCATCTGTCTATCTGTCCTGTTCTATATATTTTTTCCTCACCTGTTTCCGACTTTCTAGGAAAAAACTAAGCAGGTCCACAAGGGTCATATTAGAAACAATCACTCCCTGAGAGAAATGATGATTCTGGACCAAGGACAGTGATGGAATGGTGGTGGGACTCAAGGTTTAGACTTGACATTATGATTTGTATATCACAGGTGCTTCATAAACATTAAATCAAGTTGAAAATATGAATAGAAGTTAACATGCATTTTCTATCATTAGCATAAGCTTTTATATGTAAATATCACACTAGCTTCCTCAACTTTACATGCATTCATTAGCTCTTATTTTCCTTTTACCACAGGTGACAGAAAAAAATGTTGATCCTGAGACAATGCTCTTACCATATCTGAGGAAGAAGCGTATCCTTTTCTTTGCTTTGAGTTTGTACATACGTGTGTATAACTCCTATGTTGTCATCAAGTGATGTTTCCAATACCTCTTAAAATCATACTGAATCATCTTCCCTATGATTGGGGTTTTATGCTCATCTTTGACAAAGTCCTACATCTTAGTTTTGTGGGGAGTGATAACAATGACTTATCAGAAGAACCACGTGTTTTGTAATCTATGTTTTGACACTAAATATAATATACAAAATGAAGAAATAAGCAATGGGAATTAAGCACCAGATGTCAAATGGAGCTTAATTAAGCATCCTTCAGAATTAAGAGCCACAATATTGACATTCTATCTTAAAGAAGTAACCATCATGGCTATTAGAAAAGAAGAGGACACAAAATTAACCTGAAATAAAATAAAGAACATTGGAGAAATTAAATGTTACCTTAGGAAAACTTTCTAAAAATGTCATTGATGGACTGGATTCCTTCCTAGTTTCCTGTGCACTAACTCCCATGCACTTCCTGAGCTCTATCAACCCTCCTAAATTATGTGCAAAATTACAAGATTATCTGAGTGTAGACATTTTTTTTCTTCTTGGAGTGAAATTCCTTTTAAGAGTATGCAACTTAAGAAGCATTAGTGCTATCTTCGGAAGGTCATGGTCTTTGGACATAACAATGGAATCCAATTTCCTGGTTATTCTTGGTACCAATGTAATATTTAAGATTATGTTATGTTCACTCGTAGGTGACAGAAAATACCAAAGAGCAGTAAATAAGACAGAAGTTTATTTCTTTCTAACTTTGTTAGTTCAGGCTCTCGGGAAGCAGACACCAAAAGATGGGATTAAATGTGCAGTGTTTTATTAGGAAAAACACCTGAGTGAAAGAAAATAAGAAGAGAGCCAGAGAAGGAGCAAGCCTATGGATCACAATACAAGTTTAATCTAGAATTTAGAAAAGGGGAGAAGGTTGAGTGGAGGTATCTTAGATGTCCATCACATTCGCTGGGCATGGTTGACAAGGATGACCATGTTTCCCCATGGCATAGAGCCATCGAGTAGCAGCCCACCCACAAGACATGGACTTAATGACAAATGGAGTGATAGATATCAAAGTGCAGCCACTGTGGGTCTTAGTCTGTTACCCTCCCTCTTGAAGGAGATCAGTGAGGCACATTTTCATGGCCACATACTCATTGGTAGGGAGGTGGTAAAGAGCTAGTAAACCACTCCCTCCCTCTTGAAGGAGATCAGTGAGGCACATTTTCATGGCCACATACTCATTGGTAGGGAGGTGGTAAAGAGCTAGTAAACCACTATCACAACATTATCAGGGATGGAAGCCCATTTCATCTTGCTGCTCCATCCTCCTCAGCATGTAAATGTCTTCTCCTGATTAGAGATGACTGATTGAAGTTCAGACATCACATCTGAATTCTAAAAACTAGGAAGAAGTAAGTGATGAAGGGAACAGGCCCCTCCTTTTGAGTACATTTTCCTTCTGAAGGTCATGACAATGGTTATGCCTGCATTGATCAGAATTGTTAATGACTGCAACCAGCTGCAGAAGAGACTGGGAAAATGTTTTTGTTTTTGTCTTAAATTCTGGACAAGTATGTATGTAGCTAAAAATGGAGCTTTCTATACAAAGGAAGAATGAAAGAACAGATATTGGGAAACAATTACCAGGTTCTGTCACTGGGAAGCTGAGAAATATGGCAGATATAGATAATATGGCACAAATATTCCAAGAATTATTTGCAATGTGACAACATCTTTCCTCGTATATTATCAGAGGCGCAGATAATGGTGAGAACAAGAATACAATGCACTCACACTTCCAAATACTAAAACCCTTTCTTTTGTATTTTTTTTTTTGGAAAGGGAGGGAAATTACTTATAACACAAAACTAGAAGCCAAGAATTTATGTGATTCTAAGTAATAGCAGTGAATCCATACACATCATCTGATAAATATGTATTGAACTTAACCACCTGTTTAAGAATCTTTGATGGTATTGTCTCCTGAGGTCAGTTCTATTCTAGAAAGATAATTTTGAAGAACACATTATCTTTAACTATGCATTTTCCAGTCCGATTCACAGGAACAAAGTATGGCTGTGGAGGCGGGGGCTGTGGTGCCTGCACAGTGATGATATCACGATATAACCCCATCACCAAGAAGATAAGGTACCTGTAGCAAAATCCATGTGGTTGAATGTTTGCCGTGGCAAAATGTAGCAAAATCCATGTGGTTGAACTTTGTTTTATTCATCATCATTTGGTAACTATCTATTGAGCACATTTGAATGATAAATGAGACAGACAAAGATATGAATGGGGGCCCTCCCTGGTGACGCAGCAGGTTAAAGCACAGCACTAAGAAGCTAAAGCCACTTCCACATGAGTTCGATCCCTGCCTGCCCTGGAGGTGATCACATGGTGAGTCAGACCTCTCCTGGCCTATATGAATTTAGTCATAGAACTTCTCACACCTCACTGTACGTGTGTGTGAGTGTGTATGTATGTGATGACTATGCATGTGTGTCTTCTCTCTCCCCTTCGCTAGAATATGTCCTCTTCATAGGCAAGGATTTTTGTCTACCTTGTTCATCAATGCATCTGGGCACCTGGAACTCTATCTGGCACATACTAGATACTCAATAAATATAACATTTACATTTATTTATAAATGAGTAATATCCTTCAATCTTTATTTTGTGTGTGTGTTCATATGGAAGCATACCACCTATACTGTTTAAAAACCTTTATATTTTGCTTAACTTCTCATGAATATTTTTCAAAATAAGAAATACAAGTTTATGATTGTGTACATTCTGTGGTTTGGTGTGTTAAGCTGATCTACAAATAGTGGTCACTTGTTTTTTTTTTTTTAAAGATTTATTTATTTATGTCTACAGAGCTGTGGTACAGGCCAGAGGTGCAGGGGTGGTGAGAGGATTCACCAGAGACAGAGCGGAGAGCAGAACAGGCAGACTGACGAAGTACACTGCTGAGGGGAGCAGTGGGCGGGTCAGGAGAGGTCTGCCACGCCATGTGGATCACCTCCAGGGGAGGGATTGAACTCTTGCTGAAGTGGCTTTAGCTTCTTAGTGCTGTGCTTTAACCCACTGTGCCACCAGGGAAGGCTTGGTCACTTATTCTTAATGTTTCATTATTATCAATGTGGCAGTGAATGTTCATAAGTATATTTATGTCTGTTACAATTTATTCATGGCACATCTTTCAAGATAGAAGAATATATGCATCTTAAAGATTTTTATGCATTCCAGGGAAATGTCTCAGAATAGTATTATAAATTTACAATCCTATCAGCATTATATGTTCCATTTTCTCAACCTTTACTAAAAGTGGATACTATCATTTTAAAACATCTTTGTCATTTTCTTCATAAAAATGGTATTCCTTATTGCTTCATTTGAATCTTCTTAGATTACTTTCAAAGATGAGCATTAGTTTCGTCTATTTATCGATTATCATTCTGTTTGGCAAGGAAGAGATTTTAAGACTTCTGTTAAGATGGACATACTCTTGCAGTGGACTCATACGCTTGAGGTGTGCTCCCATGCCATATTTCTTTCTCTGAAGCACAAATCAGCTTCATTTTACTGCCCAGCCAATCCATGACTCAGCATTAGCCTGAATGTGCTCTAGGTAACTGGTCACTTGTGACTGGAGAGGAAAATGCCAGGCCCTCATTCAAGAGGAAATACAAAGAATAAGAGAAACTCTTCTGGAGTTAGGATTGAGAGGCTTAAATTAAATCCCGTCTCTGACACTCTAGCTGCCCAGGCCAATTACTGTGAGTTTCAGGTCCTACCTCTCTAGAATCATTGAAGGAGGAAATGCATTTGTGCCAGACCTGGGCCATCACACAAAGCCCAGCGGATGCTCAGGGAATGTTCTCCCCACTCCCACTGGATACAATGTAATTGATGCTGCTTTTGGCTTTTCAAGACATTATCCAGCCAATGCCTGTCTGACCCCCGTCTGCTCTCTGTATGGAGCTGCCGTCACCACCGTAGAAGGGATAGGAAGCACCAAGACCAGGATTCATCCGGTTCAGGTGAGGCTGTGTCTCTTCTTCCCAGGGTTTCTGGAGAAATGGGTTATGGGATACAAAAACCATGAATGCATGGATGGAGCTGGGGGTTATGCTAGCTCAAAAAAGTTGGATGGAAAAAGAAATATCAGCCAGTCTTGCCGAACAAAAGTTCAAGAAAAAGTTAAAACTAGAAGCTGACCAGACATCTTGAGGCATCGAGCAAGGGAAGAAGCAGGGGTCAAAAAGGGGGCGGGAAGGACACAAGGGATTATGGTGGTGGTTCAGGGGTGATATGGTGGCAGGAGAATTATGGGGACCACAACGAAATCAGAAGAAATGAATTAAAGGAAAAGACAGCGTTACTGTGACGAGTCCCTGCGATTAACAGAGGGGAGCAGTCTGGCCCTGCTACTTGGTTATTGTCAACAGATGAGGTTGCTCTGGGCACTGCGGGTGAAAATGGGCCATGTGGGTATTTGTGATTGACTTCTTGGAAAGATGCCTTTGGGAGATCAGAGGATTTTATCTTTATTAAAAAAACTTGACAGCACTGGCCTGTCTTCTATGTTCTAATCAGATGGGATTTGTCTCTCTTCCAAACTCAAACACAAGAGAACTACAGGCACTGAGGAATCTAATTTTGTTCATAGATCCATATATGTGTGTATAATATATCTGTGTATAATATTTGTATATACTATACTATACAAGCCTGGAATCAAACAAATATTTCGTGTATGTAGAATATGTATACATACACATATAAAAACAACATGATTTTAAATCTGAACTGAAACCTCAAGTACTAAAAATATTTGTTAAATTCGGGATTTGTTCAAAGACAAGTAATATGAGGTGTCAATAAATTTTGAGGCCTAGACAGCACCTAGTTAGAACTCTGCCTCAAGTGAGTGGGCACCTCAGACACTCTTGTTTTTATGTCAGTTAATGGGAGTCACTTACAGGGAGAGTGGATGAGAGGAAGAACAGGAACAACAGAGAAAAGAGCCAAACTTCAGAGTCTCTGGACTTAAAGGAATCTTGGGTTATGTTTATTTTTTATGATATCTCATTACTCACAGGGACTGAATTCTGCCTGTGAATCTTGTGAGTCTTTGCTGTCCCTAGATGTGAAAACACCTTTCATTAAGTAAAAGCTGCTGAACACCTGTGTTTGCAAGGAAGCCAGAACAGCTTCCAAAATGGGGTTGCGCCTTTGAAGCTGGACTTCAAAGAACAAGACTGGGGTGGTGGGGAAGTTTAGAAGAGAAAGAAAAGTAGTATTGCCCCCAGACTGTTTTCTGAGGACACTTTGGAACCCAGCACCCATGTGCCAAAGCTCAGGGCAGTAGCGGGCAGTCGGAAAGACTGGAGAAATGCTTCAAGTAGTTTTTTTCTCTTTCTGAACTCCCTTAATTTGGTTCATTTCTCTGAAGAACTTCCAGGGAATAACCATTGTCTCAGTGATTCCCATTCTGGACTATAAGATGAAACCACCTGGGAATTTTTTTAAAAACTTGTGTCTGTGCCCTGCTCCCAGAGATTCTAGTAGGTCTGGGGCACTGCTTGGGCTTTGGCAGTATTAAAGTTCCCCTGGTGGTTGGGAAGGCTGAGAACTGTTAATGAAGTACAGAGCTGGGGAGAACCAGTAGCTGCCATCCCCCAGCGAAAGAAAGAAAGACTGCTAGCTTGAGAACTTTCTGGAGCCATTTCTCTAACCTTATTGTGTCTACACAGTTGCAGATTTTTTCCAAAGGCTGGTTCTGATTTCATAGATCTGGGGTGAAACCCAAGATCTGCAGTTCTAAACTTCTGTGTTTCCAGGAAAGAATAGCCAAATGCCACGGCACCCAGTGCGGGTTCTGCACCCCAGGGATGGTGATGTCCATCTACACCCTGCTGAGGAACCATCCAGAACCCACGCTGAATCAGCTAACTGATGCCCTTGATGGTAGGGTGTGTGTGAGTGTGTGTGTTTGTGTGCGCGCGCTCATTCACACATGTGTACTTCCCCTTATGATGATGAGAGGTTATGCTGGACACCTACCACATTCCACAAACTACTAAATGCTATAAAAATGACTTCACTTGCTCTTTACAATAAATGCATTCAGATAAGCATTGTCCCCATTTCAGAGATGGGAACCTGAAGTTAAGAAAGCAGTTGGTCCAAAGTGAGTAGAGGAGTTGGTATCAAGCAAGATCCACACATTTCATGTGGCTGATGTATTTCTTATATCTTTAAGAATCTGCTCCATTTTTTATTGTTTGCTTATTTTTGTAATCATTACAAAGCTAGTTTATTTACTCTTGGAAAGAATCCAATTATCTCCATGTGCTGCCCTTTCACTCCAGTCTCCTCTGTTGGGTGGGTCCTCTCAGGACCATACTAACTATTAGAGCTCTTGAATACAAGGAATCAAGCAGATGGATATCTCTGGTGATAGGGTGATAGTATTTCAAAGAACTGTCTTTACCTAGCGCTTTTATCAAGTTCAGAAACTTGGTGTGTGGGGGTTTAAGAAAGCTCCATTAATAAGATTTTAAATAATTTTAAAAAGCAATAAATAGCGTACCTTCCAGGTCCTATTTCTGGTGAAACCCTTCATGGATCATTCTGACTTCGTGTCCTGCCTCCTGAGGACCTTATTTCTCTGCTAGAGAACATGAGTTAAAGTCCAAGTGTACAGGTCTTCTTCAAAAATAGTCCAGGGAAGACCAGAGAGACACAGAATGTAAACCACCTTCTACTTGATAGCCTTTAGGTCTTATGCATTTGATTCCATGACTGTGTATCATATAACAAGGATCAAGGGATTCTCAAATTTGTGACTGCTTATGTCTTACATGGAGTGCTTGTAAAGATTAAAGATTTCTGGTCCCCAAGCCCAGAGAGCTTATTTCCAGTGACTTTGTCTTGTAAATAAAATAAAACATTTGCAAGTGGACAGAGAATGCAGCATTTGGGCCACTGTGAAAGAAACACTAGCCTTGCATTTTATTGTGTGTTCCTAAGCTTAATAATTACCTCTCTTGCTTTATAATGCCTCTGATACCTCTATTAAATGAAAATTAGCACTTGAATGTAACTGTGGCCTAGAGACTTGGGCTTGAAATTGTTGTGTCCTTTGAGCACCTGTCATAGGATGGGATATGAATACTTCCACAGAGAGAAAGGACAAGTAGCTGAGTTGTTAATACTCTTAGTCAACTATCCCAAGTTGCTGACCAAATAATCTGACTTTAAACCTTAGTTGGAGTAAAATGTCAATTAGTGCTTACTTCTGGGGCAGGATCCTCTGTCCACCTTGCATTGGCAGGCTGAAGCTCTCTAGCTTACGTGAGTAACAGAGTTGGGTGTTCTCCTGCAGGTAACTTGTGCCGGTGCACTGGATACAGACCCATAATCGATGCCTGCAAGACTTTCTGTAAAGTAAGTAGGGAGGAACATGGCACCGAGTATGCGTTCTCCCCCATGAAATGAAACAGCCCGGGTTCTCAGGAAGGATTATGGGAACTGTTGTTACTAATTAGAGGACCGACCTGTCTCGAGGCCTGTAGTTACTGCTGTTAGATAATCTTGAGCAGAGCACTTACTTTCCTTCACCAAGAGCACAGGAGCACTTTGACACTGGCTGTGAGGCATTGTTCCAGGGGTCTTTCCTGACCTGGGTCTGGGCCGGTGCCCTGCCGCAGACCGCCTGCAGCCCTTTGTGGTATGCTTGCCCACTTGTTCTTCTTCACCAGATGTGAGATGCCAGACAGCAGAGGCTGGGCCCATGCAGGGCTGGTCACCCAGCAGAGAGGGAGCTGCTGCTCAATCAATATTGGATGAATAGCCGACAAACAACTTTGAGATGGGGAATCTAAGATTGTCCTTTAGGAGTTAAACTCTGAAATCAGTACATCAAAAATAAGAATAGAATAATGTAATGCTTATTTGTATTTATCTATTTATTGCTATGTTGCCAGATTTGCTGTAAGATATTTCATATTAATTTATTTCATAATCATTGCTGTTCAAATTTTTTCATAAGCTTAAATTTCTTTTTTAAAAAGATGTATTTATGTATGCATACAAAAACTGAGGTGTAGACCATAGGTGTCAGGAGATGAGAAGGTTCATGAAAGAGTAGGGAGCAGAACAGAAGGATTTCACTGAAATACACTGCTGAGGGGAGCAGTGGGTGGATCCGGAGAGGTCTGCTGTGCCATGTGGTCAGCTCTGTGATTGGGGATCTAACTCATGCTGCAGTGGCTGGCAATAGCTTTAGAGTGCTGAGACTTTAACCTTTGCTCCACCAGGGAGACCCAAACTTAGATTCCTTATTAGAAGTTAGTTTGGGCATGCTTTGAGTACACATGGCTCTCTTTCATAACATTTAATAATACTGATTTTTTTTAAATTACATTTCAACTTATAGTTTATTGTTTCATTTAAAACTTAGTGGAGGGGGTTTTATTTTCTACCTGAGCTCCAGCGTTCATCTCCAGTTTCAGCAATTAGCCCTGAAGACAGGTTCCCTTCTGTGTCCAGACCAGCTGCCTTTCTAGCTAAGCACCAGTTGTGAATCAATGAGCCAACGGGAGTGACATCAACAGAATGGTGAAGTAGGAGTTTTATTGGTATCTTCCCAAAGAATACCATTTTTCACAATCCACCAAAGACAAGAGTGCCTGGAGAAAAGTCTGGGAAGGCAGTAAAAAGTTCTTGTGTGCTGCTGGAATGAAAAAACAAATCCAACATTGGACATTTTGAAAAGGGTAGTTTCCCTCTCCAAGGTGTCACCCCTTATGCCAGGAGAGACTTTGTCAGCCCATGAGTTCTCCCACAGGGAACAGTGAGTGTATAAGTGAGATCTTAGCTGTCACCAGTGTGTGGTGATGGTGCCAGTGAGGCACTTTTTGCCACACTACCCAGATACTGAGGTGTGTTGTGTGACTAGGGGACAGGGAGGAGCAGGGGCAACCGCAGCTAGGGTTTATACTGGGTGACAAAGTGACACCTCACACTCTGAGGACACTAGGTCCACCTACAGGCTCCTGGGGACACTTGCATATAGACCCCTACTGGCCCATGGTGCTGCCAGCGTTCCGTCTGCATCTTCTCACACATCCCTTCCCTGCGACTGGTTTCCTGGGCCTGCCCCTGAAGATGGTGAGTACAGTTTGGCTATTAGCACTTAACAAAAGTTGCCAGACTTTCTTTGGGACAAAGAAAGCGAGAGCATTAAGCAATGGCATATGGAAGCAAGTAGGAAGCTGTCAGCACCTGGCAGGGCTTTGTGGAATGGAGGGAAGGCCTGTCATCTTAAGGAATACCGCTCTCCCCCGCCAAAGGGAACGAGTGTGGAGCAAGCATATCTAAAGGAAGGATCTGAGAAGGTCTCAGGATCCCTAGCACAGATGACAGAAGGTATTTTTTTCTCTGTAAGCTTCTTAATAAAGACTGAAGGGGATGGATGGCCTCTTCAAATGTGAAGAAAGTAATGAAAAACTTCAAAGAACATAAAAATCAAGGGAATATGATAACACCAAAGGAACACAGTAGTTTTCCAGTAACTGGCTGCAAAGAACTTGAGATCTGCCACTTTTCCTAGTAACAAATTCAAAACAGTTATTTTAAGGAAGCTCAGAGAGCAACAAGACAACACCAAGGGACAATTCAGTAAAATCAGGAAAGCAACAGCTGAACTAAACAAGAAGTTTAAGAGAAAAGTGGAAATAATTTTAAAAAGAGTCAAATAGAACTTCTGGAGCTGAACACAGTGAATGAAATCTGGGACAAGACAGGGATGCTCTAGGTCAGCACTTTTGTTTAGCACAGTACTGGAAGTTCTAGCCAACCAAGGAAAAGAAATAGGCAAGAAAAAGAAATAAGAGGTATCCAAAAAATAAAAAAAATGGTAACATCGTTTCTGTTTACAGATGACAACCATACATAAAAGTTCCTAAAGACTCCAGCAAAAGAAAAAAAAAAGTTAGAATTAATGAATTCAGTAAAGTTCAAAATCGACATCCAAAAATCAATTGCAGTTGTAGACATTTGCCAATAAAACTATCAGAAAGAGAAATTGAGAAAATAATCCCATTTACATCAAAAACAATACAATACTTAGGCATAAATTCATCCAAGTAGGTAAAAATCATAAGATAAGTGTTGACAAGGACAGAAGTAAAGAGAGCACTGTTGGTGGGTATAGGAATTAGTACAATCACTCTAGAAAACAAGAACTACCATAAAACCCAGAATTTCTACTTCTGGGAATATAACTGAAGGAGATGGAATCAGTACCTTGAAGAAATATCTGCAAACATCCATGTTCATTACAGCATTATTTATAATAACCAAGATATGGAAACAACCTAAGTGTTTGTTGACAGACATAAAAATATACATATATAGATAGATAGATAGATAGATATAGATAGATAGAGTACATCATTATCCATCCATGTGTGTGTGTACCTAGCACACAAACACACATATATATTATATATAAGTACATAAAATATTTTTCTCCCATGAGACAAAAGGAAATTCTGCCATTTGAAAAAACATGGATGAATCTACAGGGCATTATG
>NW_004567103.1:25724427-25764211 GCF_000260355.1 Condylura cristata | reverse complement strand
GTGATTTGGTGATGGGAAACCTGCAGGGATTACAATCGAGATGGAAAAAAAAATGTGCAAAATGATGTAAAAATAAACTTTGTAATAAAAAAAAAATTACCCAGAGAATGACAAATATTGTATGGTGTCACTTATGTGTGGCCCAGGGTTTAAGTCTTTGTGCTATCAAGCTATGCCAGCCATCCATTGCAGCACGGGTTCAATCCCCAGCCAGGACCTTAACTCACATGGCACAGCAGACGCTCCTATCTTGCCTGCTGCTCCCCTCAGTAGCTCTGCCTGTTCTGCTTTCCATTATGTCTCTGGTGAATCCTGTCACCTTCCCCACCCTGTCTCTGACCTTCACCCCAGTTCTTGTATGCATAAAATAAATCTAAAAAATAAGTAAGAAAAATTAAAGTTGAACCCATAGAAACAGAGAGTAGGATATTGGTTACCAGATTGGTCACTACAGTTAGTACCATGTGCTGAGAGGAACATTATGGTGTTCTCACCATAATGGTAACCAAGTGAGGTGATGGATTAACATTATTGCGACAGTCATTTAATAAAGTATACATATGCCAAACATCACATAGTACACTGTAAGGATATACATTTTTTTTGTCCATAATACATCAATAAAACTGAAAGAAATACTCAATAGAATATGCAATAAATTCTTGGTTATTTTTGTTTTTTACCTGTTAGACTTCTGGCTGCTGTCAAAATAAAGTAAATGGAGTTTGCTGTTTGGATCAAGGGAGGAATGGATTACCAGAATTTGAGGAAGGAAATAAGGTCAGTGAAATGTTTTAGGTTATTAGCTTTTCTCAGGACATGGACATAGATCAGCTTACTGTTTTTTGCCCAAGTTGACGAATTTGCAGTGTTTCAACACGTCCCTTCTTCCATTCTCACTCCATCTCCATTAAAAAAAAAAAAATTCTAGGTTAACAACTTCATCCCTCATCCCAGATATTCATCTCATTAAGATATATCCCTTCAGGAGAAAAGACATTGATCCCTTAAACTCTCTGTTTGTTTAAAAAAAAAAGTTGTTTCAAGGGCCAGGAGCAAAGCAGAAAGTACAGGGAAATGGAGGAGCAGGCAGAGGGAGCAGTGAGGGGAAAGTTGCTTCAGGAAAATTATCTTGTTCTGCCCTGGCAGGTGCTGCTCCCTGCCTGCTCCGCTGTCCCAGGCTCCAAAGAGTCTGAGCAGAGCATGAGGGCTTTGGAGGGCATCTGCCCTGAGTCGCTAACGACCTGTCGTGTTAGAGACCTTGACTTAGAGCCCAGGGTTGACGCTGACCACCTGAACTTTCGTCAGCCTGCTGTCTATCTGTATTCTTCCAATACCCTGTCACAGTAGATAAAGGTAGTTAGAGCTGTCTAATGACAATAACGTCTGTTCCCGTCTCTTTTCAAGGTAAGTCCAAAGCTCTTCTCAGAAGAGGAGTTCCTGCCATTGGATCCTTCTCAGGAGCTGATATTTCCTCCTGAGCTAATGGTAAGTAAGGCAAAGTTGAGCTCATCCTAGAGGAATTCTTGGTGAATTGTCAGGAAGCATATTTGCATAGGGGTCTCTCAGGAGCTGATATCCAAGGTCCAGAGAGCACGGGCTCAGGTAGGGATGAGGATGTATGTGGGGTCACCGCAGGGGTGCTGGATTGTAGACAACAGCAAGTATCTATAGAGAGTCCTGAAATGACATCACCACACTCGCAGATGTAAACATGTTTTTCTCCTTCCAGTTTTGCTGATGTTTGTTGTTCCTTAGACTGACAAAATTAAGTATGTAAAAATATGCTGAAGCATTAACTGAAATCCTCCCAACTATAAAAGCACCAAAGGGAGACACATAGGAACAGCCTGAGGAGAAGGCAAAATGTACTTTTACCCTGGTCTCTGGGCCTTAGTAACACTCTACTTTTAGGTCATTTTTATTATTTTTTAAAAGATATCTATTTCCTTACTCTATTCCTAGAAAGGTAAAACAGAAACAATGGACATGTTGCCAGGCATTAATATACAATCTGATTTTCAACAGATGATGGCTGAGAAACAACCACCACGGACCAGGGTGTTCCATGGTGAGAAGATGATATGGATTTCCCCAGTGACTCTGAAGGAACTTCTAGAAGCTAAAGCCCAGTATCCTCAGGCCCCTGTTGTCATGGGGAACACTTCTGTGGGTAAGCGCTTAAGAACTTCTGAGGAAATGGAGAAATACTTTGGGGGAGCAAGGATCTCATCTATACATGTTCTCAGGAAAAGCAGCCAGAAATAGCATTCCTATTCACTGAGACTGGACTTTCTGAGCATGGCTCAGGAGACTTTCACAACTTCTGTTACAAAAGTGATACCTAGTGGCCCTCCCTGGTGGTGCAACGGGTTAGGACGTAGCACTGCAAGCCAGCCGCAGCCACTTCAGTGCGAGTTCGATCCCAGCCCCGGGGTGGGGATCTAATGGCACCGCAGATCTCTCCTGACCCACCCGCTGCTCCCCTCAGCAGGGTACTTCATCAGTCGGCCTGTTCTGCTCCCTGCTCTGTCTCTGGTGAATCCTCTCACTGCCCCTGCTCCTCTGACCTGTTCCCCAGTTCTATATGCAGAAATACATAAATCGTTTTTTTTTTTTAAAGATTTATGTATTTGTGCATACAGAACTGGGGTACAGGCCAGAGGCTCAGGGGCGGCGAGAGGCTTCACCAGAGACAGAGTGGGGAGCAGAACAGGCAGATCGATGAAGTACACTGCTGAGGGGAGCAGTGGGCGGGTCAGGAGAGGTCTGCCACACCATGTGGTCACCTCCTGGGCAGGCGGGAATCGAACTCATGCGGAGGCGGCTTTAGATTCTCAGTGCTGTGCTTCAACCTGCTGCACCACCAGGGAGGGCCCCATAAATCGTTTTTTTAAAAAAAGTAATGCCATTTGCCCCTCATCAGAGCAGTGCCAAGAGTTACCCCCAAGAGACCCTCTCTAACAAGTCTGACAGCTGCCCTGGCTTTCCATGTGGAGATTGATCTGGCACTTGCATTTAAAATTGCTCTCTGTTTCATCTCTTACTGTTATTTCAGTAGGTATATTGTGCTTTCTTTTTTCTTGCACTGAATAACTGGGGTATAGGCCAGAGGTACAAGGGGGTGAGAAGATTCACTAGAAACCCAGTGGGGAGCAGAACAGTTCAATCTATTGGAATACACTGCTGAGGAGAGCAGTAGGTGAGACAGGAGCCGTCTGCTGTGCCACATGTGGGTCACCTCCCTGGCCAGGGATCACACACAGGCCATGGTGGTAATAGCACTGATATTAGCCCCTAGGCCCCCAGGGAGGCCCTATTATGTTTTCTTAAATTGAACTTATGGGGTCTTTCTATTTTAGCCAATGTAAGTTCAGTTTGACTGCCAACTTTTTTGAGGAGCCACCTATAGTCTCCCCAAAGAGAATTTTGAATATGTTACAAGTTGTCTTGAGCTCAGCAGACAAGTTTTCAGGCTGATCAGAAGCCTTCCATGTCTAGTGAAAATCCATGTGACCATTCTTTATATGTGTGATCTTGCAGGGAACAGAGCACCAGAAACATGTGTAATTGCTATATATTTGAAGGCATTGGTTTTTATCATAACATCAAGAAGTAAACAGTGGTTGGCCCACTTTTATCCTATTCTTATCCTTTTTTCTAATCATTTAGGTCCTGACGTGAAATTTAAAGGTGTCTTTCACCCAGTTGTGATTTCTCCTGATAGAATTGAAGAGTTGAATGTTGTGGATTGTGCACATAATGGTGAGTCCTTAAGGGCCCTATTTTGCTATTTAAGAAACATAAATCAATTTGTTTCCTTTGAATAGCAGGCGGAGAATTGCTAATTAATTGCTAATTATAGTATATAGAGAGCTTTTTCTGTCTGTTATAATGATAACATTCTGGAGGAAGCTCAGGGGAAAATCTCTGTAGGTACAGAGACACTCATTGTCTAAACAGTTACGTTTTTATTGAAAAAAAAAAGTTTTGTTTGCTATATCAGAGAAATGTAACAAGTATATGTGCAGGGTACTGTCCTGTCCCTTAGATATAAGATAGAGGACAGAAACTGCCTTTGCACTCCAAGAGCACAGTAATAAGCAAAGCAAGTTTATGTATTAAACAGCTTACAGACTGGCTTTTTCATTCTCATAAAGGCAACTGATTTAATGGCAATAATCAAAAGCAATATAGATGTGGGTTTGGTGTCCGGAGTGTAATTCTTGACAATATCATTTCTGAGCTCAAAGAGCTTAGAGAAGGTGTGTAATAGACTTTGTTTTTTCATCTATAAAATGGGGCTTTTAATGTTTCAAAGCCTTGATAGGAAACAAGGAGACTCTATGAAGTGTCCACTCAGTACTTGCCACAACAAGTGTTCAAAACATGGTACCTCCATTGGCACCAGCACTACCACCTCTGTCACTGTCACTCCTCCATCCTCCTATGACCATTTTCAGCACCTCTAGCAAGGTCCATCTCCCTGGCCTCCCCACCACCATCACCACCACCAAGCAGGGCAACGTCCTGCTTCCTATCCAGCAGGAAGTTCCCCTGTCTGAAACCTAGATCCATTGGACAAGTATAGGTCAGCAGTGACCACACTACATTATTTACAAGTAATTGTATTTCAGGGCTGACCTTAGGTGCCGGCCTCAGCCTGGCTCAAGTGAAGGACATTCTGGCT
Source organism: Condylura cristata (assembly GCF_000260355.1). Classification (NCBI taxonomy): domain Eukaryota; kingdom Metazoa; phylum Chordata; class Mammalia; order Eulipotyphla; family Talpidae; genus Condylura; species Condylura cristata. Next base: position 25,759,521 of record NW_004567103.1, on the reverse strand, counting down.
GATGTGATCACGAAGCTTCCAGAAGAGAAGACACAAACATTCCGCGCACTCTTGAAGCACTTGGGAACTCTGGCTGGGGCCCAGATCAGGAACATGGCTGTATGTATTTGAGGCTGTGCACTTTGGTGTCACCCGGGGATGACTGTCTCTGACAAATTAGAGTATTGTTATTCTTTCTAATAGACGCAAAGAATATTCCTCCAAAATATCATTTAATTCTTATTTCATCACTTGCGTTTTAGTAAATACAAAACTTGTGAAAACAATTCATTATTTTACAGTCCTTAGGGGGCCACATCATGAGCAGGCATCTAGACTCAGATCTGAATCCCCTCCTGGCCGTGGGCAACTGTGCCCTCCATGTGCTATCAAAAGGTAAGTGGTAACTCCTTGGGCTTATGAAACCTGCTCCTTTTATCTCTCATCTCTGGAGACTCAGGTAGTCTAGTTTTGAGATGGTCAGTTCCTTACAAGAGGAACAATTCTCTCTGCCTTCCTGGAGCCTGGGAGTTCTTCAGTCTGGGTCTAACCCCACGCACTCCTAATGTCTTTATCTCTTTCTCTTTGAACCCTTGTGCTAGACATTTTCCTGAGCCAGTTATCCAACACCAAACACACTAGTGCTGGTCAGTGTCCTGCTGTGCTCAGAGGCTGCTGAGAGGTGTGGGCCCTTCAGGGTATGGCGCCAGGAAGTGTGTGGTCTGCCTCAGGTCATGTGCTCTCCTCAATCACTGATAGAAGCTGACAGACCCTTTTCTTTTGATTGGGCTTCATTTTACATGTATTTACCTGAGTTTTGGTTTTGAAACTAACTTCAGGAATTTTAATTTAGTTTTTGGATCCTAACTTGCTCATCAATTATTAGAAAATCCTATAATTTTTTTTCCCATTAAAATACATGAACTGTGGGCCCTCCCAGGTGGCGCAGCAGGTTAAAGCACACTAAGAAGCTAAGCCACTTCAGCATGATGAGGTGATCCACATGGTGAGGGAGACCTCTCCTGACCTACCCACTGCTCCCCTCAGCAGTGTATTTCAGTACATCTGCCTGTTCTGCTCCCCACTCTGTCTCTGGCGAATATTCTCACACCCCCACCTCTGGCCTGTACCTCAGTTCTGTATGCATAAATAAATTAAAATATTTAAAAAAAAGAAACATCCCTTGAAAAAAATCACTTATTGGTAAACAGGTTTTGTGATGTGAAAATAAACATCAAAAGCTGCTTCTCTTTCATCCCAAAGTCATATCATTATAGCCTTAATTCCTCACTCCCTCTTCTGACCCAATATACTACACAAAGAACAGAAATTCTTTAGGTGCTGAAAAAATATATAAACAAATAAGACAGCTCCTCACCATTATAAAAATTCCTCAAAGGTAATTTACTTATTCATTATTGTACCTAGTAGTGTTCCTGGTTAAACAATAAACATTTGTTGAATGCCTTGATTAGCATATCAAAAGGGATATTAATAATACTCCTTACTTATAAAGTTCAACATGGATTGTGTTGTTCATAAAGAAGACTACTAAATCTTGTCCTTCCTGTCCACTGATCTGTTTTGCTAGAAATTTTAATTTAGAACCAAACAAAGAAGGCAAAAATAGTGGGACCTGGCCTGCAGGAAAGAGCTGCAAGTAGCTCTTTAGGGGTGAAAGATGTATTCAGCATAGGAAAAGCAGCTCTTTTCCTGAACAGTTGATTTCCTTAGGTTTTTGGTAGAATTATTTCCCAAGCGTTGGATTGTTTAATTGACAGAACAGATTCCATGGAAAGGTGTCACTTTTTTTCAACAGAAGGAGAACGACAGATCCCTTTGAACGGGCAGTTTCTCAGGAAGTGCCCCAGTGCAGACCTTAAGCCCGAAGAAATCTTGATCTCAGTGAACATCCCCTACTCCAGGAAGGTAAGAATGCCCTAATGTCCTTTCCACTTCCTGCCTATTACTTGTTAATTCCAATGTGCAGTGGGTTAAGAAAAGGTGTTGAGTGTTTTCAGTGGAATTACGATGACTTGTGAGTAGTCCATTTTACTGGTGCTGTGTACTCTGTCTTTCCTGAAATCAGGAGACCTCTGCCTGCCTCTCCTTCCTTCCTTCTTTCCCTTTCTGCCTTCATTCTTCCCTTCATCCTTCTTCCTTCCTCACTCCTTGCCTCTTTCTCCCTCGCTCTCTCCCCTCCATCCCAACCTTTGATGTTACTTTCTCACATTTTCAAAAAGTCTTCGTACCATAAGGCCTTTTCCTAAATAAGAAAAATATATCTCTAGTTAATTCTTGGGGAAGGGAAGGTAATGTGAAAGTAGCTAAAAAAAGTTGTACAATAGCATTTAGTGGAAAAAAGAAAGACTTTGGAGTATGCTTCAGATTAAATCTTGCTTTCAAGATCTGTGGTGACTCTCAACTAAGTATGCTATCACCTCAAGACTAAGATTCTTATCTATAAAGTGGAATGATCAGGTTTCCCCTGACAAGTGTCTGAGTTTGCTCCAGCTGCCATAAGTCAGAGCCACAGACTGATGGCTTAAACAACAGACACGCACATCCTTATCATCTAGAAGCCAGTCTGACATCAGGGGGTTGCCAGGGCTGGTTGTGGTAAGGTTTCTCTCCTTGGCTTTTCGCTGATTGCATTCTGTGTCTTCACACGGTCTTTGCTCTGTTCGTGTCTGTCTAAATTCTCACTGTCGTGTTTGCCTAGTGCCTCTGTAATCACCTCATTGTATTGTCATTACCTGTTTAAAGACCGTAACCCCAATATAGACACACTGTAAGGTGTGGGCTTGTCATGCAATTTGGAAGGTTCACAATTGAGCCCCTAACAGTGTGATGATGCACAAAGCAGGCAACACCCATAAACAGCCCCCCGCTAGTTTCACTCAGCCAGTATTCCTTCATATGCCTCTGAACTTTGCTTTCAGTGGGAATTTGTGTCAGCTTTCCGACAAGCCCAGCGGCAACAGAATGCGCTCGCGATAGTCAACGCGGGAATGAGAGTATTTTTTGGAGATGGAGAAGGCATCATTAGAGAGTTGTCCATTTTCTACGGGGGTGTGGGGCCGACCACCATCTGTGCAAAGAATTCCTGCAAGAAACTCACTGGGAGGTATGGCCTCTTACACTCAAGTAACTGAGCAGCTCTTTGCGGGGTGTGCCAGGGCTATCACAGGAAGAAAAATGCCTAATACCTCCTTATTTCATGGTTTGGTATCCCAGCAAAATTTCGTGATTATTTCCATATGTCTTGATGTTGCTAGATTCCAAAGTGAGCATCATACAGTCTGTGTTTGTGTGTGTGTGTGTGTGTGAGAGAGAGAGAGAGAGAGAGAAAGAGAGAGAGAAAGCATCCACCTCTGAATGATATATAGACACAGTAAGCAAAATGAGTCAATTTGTATTATTTATTGTGAGGGAATAATTTACTATGATGAAAAATGGGTTATGAGAGTCGATTTTATAATAAATTGCTAAATGCAGTTGTTCGCCTGGCTTATTTCTAAAGGTAAAACTAATAGCCAGGACATCTTGAGCATTTTCTAGGTATTAGTTGCCATCTCAGAAGTCAGAGAGAGTAATGGTTAAAAGCATGAATTTGATTGAGTCAGACAGCCAGTTCAGCCCCTATTATTATCAGTCAACTGAGTTAACCTGATAGTACCTCAGTTTCCTTGTCTGTCAAAGAGAGACCATTATTCCGGCCTCACAGGGCTAGCGGGAGGATAAAATGAGTGAGGCCCTAAAAGAGAACTGAGGATGCAGTAACATTCTTTTGATATGGGGGTCAGCTAATCCTGGGCTGACAACCTGACAGGAGCGTCATTTCTTTCTTGTGACCATTGGGCAACGCGAGCGCTATTACCATGCCCCTTTTACAGACGAGGAAATGGGGGGTCTAGACCAGGTATGCTGGGAGTAGTAGACTGTGACTTGAGCTCAGGTAGATCAACTCAAGCGTTCGCTCACTCCTGCGTGAAGTCATTTCTACTTACCTGTGAGGCGACGTCCTGTGAGGATAGGAGACTTCTCTTTCAACTCCCACAGGCCCTGGAATGAAAAGATGCTGGATGAGGCTTGCAGACTACTTCTGGATGAAGTGTCCCTTCCAGGCTCGGCTCCAGGTGGGAAGGTGGAGTTCAGGAGGACACTCATTGTCAGCTTTTTCTTCAAGTTCTACCTGGAAGTGTCACAGATTTTGAAGAGGATGGTAAATGGATCTGAGCCATTGTATTCTGGGTGCTGCAGCTATAGTGATAGCTAAAGCAGAGGCAACAGGCCCTGCCAAGCAGTGATAGGACAGACAGGACCCTCCGAGCGAGAGACACCAGGCTTCTGAGGATATGACAGGCAGTCTATGGACGCAGTGTAAGTAAGTTTGGGAAAAATCACAGGCAGAGCACAGACTTGTGAGGGTTTGATTTAGTATCACTTGGTTCTGTTTCTCACCTATTGTCTAGATTTACAGAAAACTAGCAAATAATTTGAATGTAGTTTTCCTCAGCACAGTATTTCTTCTGCTTGTTTACCTTCATACATCTGGCTTTCTTCAGCTTTGTTTCTCTCACCTATGAGATGGTGATGGCAGGAGCTCTGCAAGGTTATTGTGAACTGTGTGGTCACAGGCAGAGGGCTCTAGTGTTCTCAGGAGCCCTAGAGCTTCAGAGGAATGTGATGACGACTGTCTAGATGAGGTTGTCATAACAGCTATCACCATCCGCAAATCATCCGGGTCCCCCTTTTAACAAAAGAAAGATTTGAGCCACAGTTGTCAGCCAGGGAGGACACAAGTAAAGACACTTCTGAGAGTAAACTTGCTAAATCCAAAGGAAACTTAAACACATTGGCCTCATTAATCCCATGCCATACCCGCTGACCACATTAGGCCATGATCAGGACATTCCTGATCACTTTAAATAGGAGACCAAAAGTTCTCTTATCAAATCCTCCTGGGGTGTCTCATTATACATAGGGACAATTGAGAGCCAGAAGCATTGTATCAAATTTTCAAGAATGGGAACTTGCTATCATATATAAACAACATACTATTACCAGATAAACAGAGAGAAAAAGTAAAGCCAATTTCTACTTAATAGTAAACTTAGAACAAATTTTGGCCATGAGACAAGTAATTTAATTTTAAGCTTTCACCATGTAGTCTGAGCCTTCCATTAAACTTCCTCTATTCAGTATTCCTTGATTATTAGAGGTAACAGCCCTTGTTAGCTTTGGTTTCCTATTAAAATCTTTTTTTACTTGGAAGGACTTTTTTTTTTTACATTGTTATGACAATTTGGACAGTACAGGAGAGGTTACTGTAGTTCTCCCATCACTATAGCATCCACAGGCCATCACCATAGTCCCTGTCTCTTCTTCCCACCCCTATTTTCACCCATCTCCAACCCCTCCTCTCTGGACGCCTCATCTCGATAGTTAGCTTTCAGGGTTTGTCTTTGACCCTTTATTTGGTTCCTCTATATTCCACATCTCCTGCTTTTAAGTCCTCAAATCTCTTAAGAAAGTCTGTGAGAGAATCATAAGAAACACAGATATGTTGGAAGTCAGTGCCCTACTGTGTTCATTCTGCTCTTCCCATGCGTGCTGGGACATGTGACATTGCATAGGGTATGTCCTGGTGGGTGAGTTGCTTTCAGGCGTCTGAGGTGAGAATTTAGTGGAAGTCAGACTTCAGAGTAGAGCTGCTTGCTGAGAACCATGCAGTGTCCCTTCCAAGACAATTCGGGCACTTTTACAGTATCTGTAACAATGGTTCTGCTTTTCAGGACCCCGTTTACTGTCCTAGCCTTGCAGACAAGAATGAGGACGCTTTAGAAGATCTTCATTCCAGACATCGTGGGCATCAATTAATGTACCAGGTTAGCAACTTATTTTTCAACTGAAATATCTGTATTATGCCTCTTTCACCTGGACATATTACTTATTTCTTGGTGATTCTTTTGCTGTATGTGGCTAAGTTTCCCTTCTGGTGAACTCAGAGATTCCTTTCATATTCGTTAAAATTCCAAAATCATTGAAGAATTGTGATTCAAAACAAAGCTAGCGATAATTTTAAAAAATGTGTTTTGCCCTAGAAGGCCCTATTTTTTTTATTGTGTGGCCGATAGCACCATGACAAGCCAGCTGGCCACGTGCTCTCTGCCCTTGGCCTCCTGGAAGCAGAACACAAGCAAAGGCATATTTGTCTCAAGGCCTTGGGACTGCTGTGATTTCATCTCCAGAGGAGAAGAAAACACAACTCCCAGAGATAAGCTGTTCCTTAGATAGTGAGCCAGGCCCCAAGCTGCCCTTTCCTTTCAGAGAATAATCTCAGGGCTATTGGCTGGCAATTTTCTTGGAATTTGCACCTCTCACACTCCCACCACCAGCTGCCTTGGCTGTCACGTCTTCACCCTAGTCTCTGAACTTCACTGTATCATCTTTTAACCCTTTCCTTCTTACCTTCAGTTCTTCTCTCAGCAACCAACTCAGAAAGCTAGCACCTCTCATACATGGAATACTGGAGAATAAAGTTTCTTAATTTCCACGTTAGTGAATGACACATATTTAAGGTATTTACAGAATCACTAGCAGGATGCATTCTTCCATAGGTATCCAAGAAAGTATAGCTTAAGTCAAGCATTCTTTAGATCATTAATCAACACCATCACTGTTTTGTCCTCATTCTTTATTAGGATTATTGAAATTAAGAGTTTTACCAATCATTTCTTAGATATCATCATTCAAATTATTAAAAAAAAGGTTCTTGTGATTGAAATCAGCCCCTCAATATTTTCTCTAGAATGTAATCATGATGTCACCATGCTCTTTTGCAAAATATATGTGCCATATGTTGTATAAATCAAATAATTCTATAGTAAAAATTAAAGAAATCCCTGTGCATTATAAAGCAAGTGGATATAATTTTATACTATGGGAAGAAAGGCTTATAGTCATTTACTTGCACAGGTAGTATTTGCACTAGAGAAGCTTGTGGTCTGTAGCAAAACAGTCAGGGAGAAATAAGAACACCGTGGTTAAATATTCCAGTTCGCCTGCTGCATTGCTGAAATAGGCTTATTGTCCTGGAGTTATTAATAGTAACTGTTTTCTTTTGCAAAAGTGCTCTGATTTGCCTGTAAGTTATACAGCTCCCCTCGTATAGGGGACACGTATACCATGATTGTAAAAATCCTATGTTGGTTATTGGTCAAACAGAATATAGACCCAAAGCAGCTTCCTCAGGATCCAATTGGCCAACCCATCATGCATCTGTCTGGCATCAAGCACTCCACAGGGGAAGCCGTGTACTGTGATGACATGCCTGCCGTGGACCAGGAGCTTTTCTTGACTCTTGTAACAAGTTCAAGAGCTCATGCTAAGATAGTGTAAGTGACAAAGTTCTCACAGGTGGCAATAAGTCCCATTAATGAGAAGCGCCAGTATGATGAGGGTAAGTTATTTATTGGTGATATCTAAAGTTGATCTAATGTGAAATGCAATGGAAGTAGTTTGCTACCATTTGTCTCTCCAAAAACTAATGTTGTCATCTCAGGAATTTGCCCCTCTCCCCAACCCTCCCCCAGTTTTCTAGGAGTTAACTGGTGGAGGCTTTTTGGATGAATCTTACCTGTCTCCTATTTTATCTGCAAGGGACCCCATTCTCCAGGTCCTGGGTACCATGGGGCTCTGTGAAGCCCTTCTCTGGGTGTTCTCTTCCAGGTCCATTGATGTGTCAGAAGCACTCAGCCTGCCCGGTGTGGTGGATGTCATTGCTGAGGAACAGCTTGAAGGACTAAACTGCTTCAACTCCTTAACCCAACCGGAGAAACTCCTAGAGACAGATGAGGTACTGACTGCACTTAGGCATTCTGACGTAAAAATAACTTCCTCAGTTAATGTGCTGCCTCTTTTCTGAAATGCAGAATCACGTTTGGCACATCATAAAGGACTTCAGTAGTCTTTGAATAAATTCTTAAAAACTACGTTTCAATATTAAACAGAGTCAAATAACTCATTATCCACATAGATCAAGAAGTTGACTAGTTATAGAAAGGATGCTTTAATGTTTTATATTTTATAGTAGCAAGATGGTGGGCTATTATCAATATGGAGGGGTCAGTGCGGAGAGAATAACATTAACTTTTATTTGCTAATTCATCACCAACAGCTCAGTCTCAGTGTCCCAAGTCCAAGTTGAAATGGAATCTTCCTTCCCATATCCAGGAGTTCTTTCTCCCTCTCTAAACTCACTCGGACTCATTCATACGGCCATGTACCTGACAGGTGTTTTTAAGTGACAATTCTTATGGTCAGTTGTTACAGTTGAACAAGACCAATGGCCCTTGCCTTCTCAAGAGGAGAAGTAGCGTGGACTTAAAGTAGATTTTGAAAATAATGAAGTCAGAATTGGGATCCTGGCATGGATGGGAGTGAGGACTTGTCCTGTTCAACCTTTCTGGAGCCTTAGCGTTGCTTTTTCCCACCCTAATCCCTGAGTAAACCCTGTGGGCTGCCCCCCCACCTGCAGTGAGGGGCAGGAGGGGCTGCCCCACGAGCAGCCTGTCTTCCAGAAGGGGCTGGCTGCACCAGCTTGGAGCAGAAACATGCTCTCAACAATGTCATGTCCCCTGACGCCCTCTGTCCCCTGCAGATGAGAGGAGCTGTGAGCCCCTACTCTGCCATGTCCCCGAAGGCCTCTCACCCTGGCCCAGATAGTGCTGGGGCAGCCACTGCTCAGGCTAGTAGTAGGTTAGTAATGACCCTCCCAGGCCAGCTGGGGTTCAGCAGCCCCCTTACACAGCACTAAATCTTAAGCTCCCCAAGTTCCCCAGCAGGCCCACAAAGGCTGCTCCCATGGGAGCCTTTGTTATCCCAGGCGCTGCAGTTATAGACACGCATGCAGGGTCAGCTCTGTGCTGGGGGAGGAGGAACAGGAGGGAAAGGAGAGGAGCTGGTGCCCGGCTGCCTGGAGAACAAAGCACCTTCTGTGTTGTAGGTATCCTGTGTGGGCCAGCTTGTCTGTGCCGTGATTGCAGAATCCGAGGTCCAGGCAAAGCGAGCTGCAAAAAAAGTGAAGATTGTCTACCAAGATTTGGAGCCTCTGATCCTAACCATCGAGGTACTGCATTCACGGGTGTGCCACAAAGCAGATTTCAGGGGTGTGTCAGTCAAAACGTGTTTGGCTACAGGAGCAGGAGAGAGCATCTGATTCAACTAGCTTCCAAAACACGGGGAATGTACTAACCCAACCCCTCTCAGTGTCAATAGGAAACTTCATTTTCTGCTTCTCCTCTCTGCGGCTCACAGCACAGGCTTTCTGCCCTGCGATCACAGGAATGAGGAAAGAAGCATTGTCTCAGTGCTCTGAGCACAGAGTCTGAGACACTGACTTGGCAGGCCACTTAGGTGTCATATCACCTCTGAATTAATGACTGCTCACAGGATGGGGGGGGCCTATTGTTGGGGGGGCCAGTTTCCCTTAAAGTGCACAAACTGTATGGGGGAGTAGTAAGACCCTCAACAGAAACTTGAACACTGGAATGGAACAGGTGCGAGGAATGTTAGGTGAGTGACCAGCTGTGTCGAGAGTGGACTCTCCCTGCATCTCTGTGTGACCTCTGCCCAGACGCCGCCAGGCACCCATAAGAACCAGCAGGACAACCCCAGAAGCAAATATTGGAGGCACAGTTTTTTAGACCATTTTACTCACATCTGAAATGAATACGAGACATAGATCCCAAGATGCCTGCAGGTATTTTGACAACCTAAACAGATGAGACAAGCATTTCCTTTGCTGTTTTCTAAAATGGACTTCAACATTCATAAAGGTTATGAGACTTATCTTCATGAGAGGGTAATGTCGACTTTTGCTTGTTTCATTGGTTCTTATAACAATAAAAGCCCGAAGCTGGGAATGCAGCCTGCTAGATTAGATTAAGCCCATGGACCCTGCGTACTCTGACTCTGGGGTTCCAGTATCGTGGTACATTGCTCTGCAGGTGACTCTTACACTGCGGCAGAAAAAGAGGAAATGACTTTTCAAGACTATTGTGTCCCAGAGAACTTGGCCTTGGGTTGTGTTTCCTGTCCTGCAGCCTAAGAACAGAGAGCTTGTTTCTGGACCATGTCCTCAGTGTTTTAAACTAAAATCAGTTCAAGGAGACAGACATTAAAGTTTCATTGAAATCAAAGAATAATTAGCTCTTCTAAATTTTCCTGGCCGATTTCAACTTTTGATGCTCTATTACCCTCTCGGACCCTCTCTGATGCTCTATTATGTTTGTTGCCTGCTACACTTGCTTACTTTGTACTTTCCTTCCCCCACAGTCTGGCTTAAAGTTAAGATGACTTAATAAGAAATTATTTCCTTTGTCCAATACCAGTTGCTAAATGTTTTCCCTTTCCTCCCACTCTTCAGTCAAATACAATTTGAAGTTTGTGAATAGATGCCCCTTCTTCTCAGCTCACCCCACCCCCCCAAACAGTGGATCCCCACTTATCTGCCAAAGAACACCAACATCAGACACCAAACTTTGACATTGTGAGGACCAGCCTTGCCACAGTTAGGCCTCCAAAGTCAGTCAACTGGAACAGAGTGGATCTAGCCAGAGTTCACAGCAGGGTTATCTGCCCATTCCCCTACACTTTACAGTTCTCTGGGTCACTTTCCTGATAAAGAAACATTCGAGAAATTGTCCCAAGTTACTCAAACAGCAACTAGCAAGTGAAATTGAAAACAATCAAGCTTCTAAAAATAAGATTTCTAAAACTTTGGTTTTCAACCAAGAATATCTGAATCTTAGATTAATAAGGAATCCTAGGCATTTGGTTCCAGTAGGAAGAGTATTATCAACTAAAATACCAAAAAATACAAATATGTGCCTGTCATTGTCACTAGGGCTTAAATTTGTGTCTGTTTTTAGAGTTTCCAGTTAAATGGAGAAGCACTTATCAAAACTCTTGAGGCCAGGCTGATGGCAGGTGAAAAAACTTTGTTGCTGGCCAGAACTCACCATCAGCCGTCATGAACAGGACTGAGCTAACCCTACTCACTGTAGCCATGTCTCTCTAACCAGACTCCACACACTAACGCAGTGCTCACAGCAACCCAGTGAGGCAGAAACTGTTCCTGTCCTCATTCTGAGGAAGGATCTAAAAAACAGGGTACCCAAGGCCACATAGTCAGTCATACAAGTAGTTAACAAGCACTCTAGCAAAGAACTTGGGCTCCCCATGCTGGTAAAAAACAAAAACAAAAACAAAAAACCATCTTTTTAAAAAACTACCCATTGGGCCTTCCCTGGTGGCGCAGGAGGTTAAAGCATAGCACTGAGAAGCTAAAGCCTCTTCAACACAAGTTCAATCCCCTCCCTGGAGGTGACCACATGGCATGGCAGACCTCTCCTGACCCGCCCGCTGCTCCTCTCAGCAGTGTACTTCCTCAGTCTACCTGTTCTGCATCCTGCTCTGTCTCTGGTGAATCCTCTCACCACCCCTTCATCTCTGACCTGTACCCCAGTTCTATATGCAGAAATAAATAAATCTTTAAAAAAAAACCCTACTTATTATGTCTTCAATACCACAAATGTGCAAATACCACAAATGTTCGATCTTGTATTACAATTTCATGGGTTATTAGGGCTCTGCTCATTTTCTTTTCCATCTGTTTTCTCTGATGTTCAGGGTAGACAATTTCTGTTGTTCTGTGCTGTGCACTGATTATCTCCTCTATTCCTTCTATTCTGTTGTTAATTTCATCCCGTGAGCATCTTAAATTTTGGTCATCCTGAGAGCATGTGAGGTTCTAGATGGAGGGGGAATGGAGAAATGCTGCCTTCACTAGTAGATGCGCCCCTGCTCGCGGCCACTGCCACGGCCCATCCTCTCACCAGCCCGCCTCGCTTTTCTGTTCTGTTCTCCTTCTAGGATGCCATACAGCACAACTCCTTCTTTGAAGGGGAAAAGAAACTGGAATGTGGAAATGTTGATGAAGCATTTAAAGTGGCTGATCAAACTCTTGAAGGTAAAGCTATCAGAAAAAGGTGGTAAGACAGGAGCAACCCCAGAAGCCTTCTAAACTTGTCTAGTCTAGTGTTTGTTGTCTTACACAAACACACAGATAACAAAATGAGAATATTAACATCAGCATTACTCAGACTTTATTCAGATTTTTTTTTTCCATTTGCCTCAATAATGTCCTTGATGGCAGAAAGAGAAAAAAAAAGATTTACCAAAAGTCTTAAATCAGTGGTATGCACCCCCACTCTGCTGTGCTGTGGCCCATGGTGTGAAAGCTATGCTTAATACTTGCCACCCACGAGCTGATTTACCCAGATGTATTGCTGGGTAGGGGTGGACTGTCTCAGACCAGGCAATAATTATTTGGCACCAAATAGTTATGATGTCTCTAAAAGAGGCATTTATACAACTTTTTAAGTTACCATCTTGGCTCAATAGTTCAAGCTACTTTTTTTCCTTTCTCTGCAATTGTTTGAATTAAGAATTTTTGAGTACTTACTTCAGTGGCAGGTCATGGGAGGTAATAATCACAACATTTTATCTGCACCATAGGAAAACTGGTGTTCAAAAAAAAAAAAAAGAAAGAGAGAGAGAAACTACTTAAGAGATAAAATAGCCGGAGCATTATATCATGTCCTAGAACTGTGTTCTCAAAAGATATGAGATTGTGTGTTTTACCCACTGTAAAGATGTATGTCAGACCTACCTAGCCCTGGTATCTGAGCACTAAGGGACATTAAAGATCACTGTTTAAAAATGGCACCAGCTGAGACCAGAGGGGTTGTGATTGACAGAGAATCAAATCAAATTTTGCCAACTCTGACGTTCACATTCTCTCCTTTACATTTTGCTGCTTGTCGTTTATCTCTTTAAATTCCTCTAGCTGGAATGGGCTTTCTACTAAGAAGTGCAGATGACAATCTCTGTAGCAGGATTTGTAAGAGACCCAGTGAACCCTGAAACTGAGATTATTTTCCCCACAAGTTGTCCTGCTGCAAGTAGGGCTGATAGACTCCTTCATATCGTAATAGCTTTTCGGTCTGTAAGGGCATCTTATTAAAATGCAAATATGTCTGGAGGAATCACTCCTAAACCCATAGTGGGCTAAAACTTTATCCTGGGGATTAGTTGATTGAATTGGTTCCCAACCTAGAAAGTTGAGAACAGCACCCTAGGGTACAGAGTGGGCACCAGGGCTCACGGAGCCACAGGAATGGGTGATGGCATGTAACAGGGTACAAAACTTGCCCACCTTAAAGGTGAAGGCAGGTAGGAAACAGAGAGAGAAACAGCTCTATCTGATAGTTTTTAGCTCTGTGAGTTTTGTTTTTAAAAGTATTGTGGCTTTAAAAGGCACAAAATAATGTAAAACTAAACTATTATATTATTTTTTATAAAATTGAAGAAAAAGAAAAAAGTACTGTGGCTTTATTGATTTTTTTTCTTACATTGTTGTTCATTTTTATACATTTGCTTTCTCTCCTCAGGTGTTATCCCCATAAAACTCCCACCACCACCTCACCCATGAATAGTCAACATGGTCCCTTGTTTAGCTTCATATTTTTAAAGGAGATAGATATTTAACAAAATAAATTCTGAGTGGGTAGCTGAAATTGCCAATACTGCAAGCCATGAATTTGGCGTACTGACAAGTGGGCTTTTCAAAGTGCAGTCCTTGATAAATGCTAAGTTGATTAAATCATTGAGATCTCCCTTGTTGGTGTTCTAATTTTTATGTTATAGAAAAGCAGGATCTGATCATTTTTCTATACTTTTTCCTTACTCAGATTTCAAATAAAATAGGAGGTCCAGACTACAAAGGATTTTCTTGGGACTCTCCCACAAACAATTTGCAAAACTTATTGGGTACATTTTTTAATTTTTGAAAGGTTTGCCATCCACCTAATATATCTGATCATAATTGTTTTCTGACTCTTTTTCTGTTTTTATTTTTCCTCTGTCTGAGTTACTTGACCATTTTTTAAAAACTCTTTTGATCAAAAAAAAAAAAAACTCCTTTTGATATACCTGTAATGGTTTTGAGTGTTTCTGTTTATCTAAGTCCCCCCGCCCACCCCCAGTGGTGGGGCTAAATGTTAAATTTTATGTGTATATATGTATGTGTGTAAACAATTCACCTTGTAGCATATCAGTTTGATTTAAGTATAGAAATCTTACCTCCCTTGATTTTCCTTTTTTTTAAGATTTATTTTTTTAATAGAGAACTGGGGTACAAGCCAGAGGTGCAGGGGCGGTGAGAGGATTCACCAGAGTCAGAGTGGGGAGCAGAACAGGCAGATCCACTGAAGTATACTACTGAGGGGAGCAGCGGGGGTGACAGGAGAGGTCTGCTGTGCCATGTGGGTCACCCTCCTGGCCAGGGTCAATCTCATACTGAAGCTGCTGCTGTTAGCGTCATAGTGCTGCACTTTAACCCATTGGGCCACCAGAGAAGGCCTTTGATTTTCCTTTACCTGCCTCCATTTGCAAATGCCTTTAAACTTTCCTCCAAATACACTGAGCACCACAGGAAGCAATGTTTTAATTTTGTTTGCAATACAAGTTATAAAACTTAAGAGGCAAAGGAAAGTTGTCATTAGGTAATTGAATTCTTTCCTTGTCTCCTCCCTGAGAGAGTAGCCTTAAAAAAAAAGAAAGTTGTTTTTCTGTTTCCAAACTTTCTTAGCCATTATTTTAGAATAGATTTAAGACACATCCTCTGTTTTCCTTCCTCTGTGACTGTCTTGAGTATTTTTTTTTTTGTTTGCTGTTTTTAATTTTTTTTTTTGGAATCTTGAAGGATATTTTCACTGAGTATGTGATTGTTACTTGTTAGATCTTTTAGTTCTTGGAAAAGATGTTTATGTTCCTCTGGCCTCCATGGTTTTTGAAGAGAAATCTACCCTTTGAGTATTTTTCTCCTATAGGGGAACAGTATTTTTCTCTTTCTGCTTTCAAGATGTTTTGTTTTTAGGTTTCAGAAATTTGGGCTGTGATGTGCCTTGACATGGATTTGTTGGATTTATTTTCCTATTTGGAATGTATTTAGCTTCTTGAACTCTGTAGGCTTATGTACTTTGCCAAATTTTGTCTTCAAATACTTGAATTCCACAAATGTTCAATCTTTTATTACAATTTCATGGGTTATTAGGGCTATGCTCATTTTATTTTCCATCTGTTTTTCTCTCCAATGTTTAGGTTAGGCAATTTCTGTTGTTCTAGATTCTTGTTCACTCATTATTCTCTCTTGTCTTTCTATTCCATTGTTAATTTCATCCATTGAACATCTTAAATTTGGTTGCTGTATTTCTTAGCTATAAAATTTCCATTTGTTTGTTTGCTGAGATTTTGTATGTTTTTTTTCACTTGTTTCAAGTGTTTCTGTAATTGCTCAGTGATGCATCTCTATGAGGGCTACTGTAAAATCTTGTCAAATAATTCCATTACATCTGTGTCATCTCAGTGGTGGCATTCTCTTTATTGTTTTTACTCACTAAAATTGAGTTATTGTTACGATGAGTGATTTCTTTTACTTTGCCCTAGTCATTGGGGGTATTATAAGACTTATTACTTAAATGTTCTATTTACCAGAACTTCCATGATCCTGTATGGTAGGGAAAAGGTGAGCCATGTTATTGGCAGGTGGAGAGTAGAAGTCCTATTCCCCAGGGGCTTTTCAATGATGCCACAGAAGCTTAGGACATCTCATTATTCCCTGATAGGGTCAAAAGACTTAACTTTTGCTAACAGGAATGGGGCCGCTGATTTTTCTATAGAATAGGGTAGTTTTCTATTGTATATTAGTTTTCTCTCTTACTAGGTTTTCCCTTTCCTGTTTGTCTGGCTAGAGAAAGCAGATTTTTCTGGGCCTTTTTACTGTCTTCCCCTGTTGGTATTTTTGAATCACTGGCTTCTCTGGCACCAAGCTTAAAATATATGGTACAAACAACACCACCAAGACCCACCAGTGTCCTTGGACACCAGTGTCCTTAGCTGGTCTGCCTTCTTCTCACTACCTTTAATCTTTTTATGTTCTTTTATATAAAACATCCAAGGTCATTAGCTACACTTAGCAGAAGGATTAGGGAGAAGTGCATATATTCCATCTTGTCTAAGAATTGGAAGTCTCTTTGCGATAGTATTTTGGCTCTAGGAAGTCACATGTATCTCCTGTACTGCCAGTCATGATGGGTTCCCTTATGGAATTCTTCTTCAGATCTATAGATGTAATGAGAATTAAATGTGCTGTCTGTAGTCCTTAACCATACAGCCTACTGTCCCAACAGGAGCAACATCAGTGGAATTTCTATAAGGAGGTAATTGAAGGTCACTACCTGTTCTATCTGACTGCCTCTTTGACCCTGGTGTATTTTCAGGTGAAATACATATGGGAGGTCAAGAACACTTTTACATGGAAACCCAAAGTATGCTTGTGGTCCCCAAAGGAGAGGATCAAGAAATAGATATCTATGTGTCCACACAGTATCCCAAATTCATACAGGTAATATGGTACCAGTGTGTGTATGCATGTGTGTTGGGGATGGCGGTGGTTTCTGAGAATTTCTGTCACTCACAGGACATGGTTGCTTCAACCTTGAAGATCCCAGCCAACAAAGTCATGTGCCATGTAAAGCGTGTTGGTGGGGCATTTGGGGGGAAGGTGGTCAAGACCAGCATTTTAGCAGCCATCTCAGCATTTGCTGCCAACAAGTAAGTGGAGAAAATCTGCTAAATAGGCTAAGGATTAAATGAGGGCATACTGAAAGTTCTCAATGTTGAGGTTGAGGTTGAGGAAGAATCTGGGTCAAGAGTATTTAAAATAGTATATGATGCACACACATGAAATAAGCTGCCAGCTTATTAGAACTTTTGAACATTTTTAATCCTATACTGTCAAATTATATACTACAGGAAACAAAACAAGAATCAACTACTGAAAAAATAAAAAAGCCACAGAAAAATACTGGAAAGTAGACAGAAACAGGTCCTCAATGGGTAGGGGTTACTTTTCCTTAATACTTGTATGTATATATACATCCGACCTTTCAAAAGAATTCAGTCATATATTCCTTTGACTTAAATGGAGATTTTGCTTTTTTTATGCTTACCTTTTTTATATTAATTTTTCTTTTGAGAACCTCAGAGCATTCCTATAGAAAATTATCTTTGGAGCAGGCACACCTAGAAGGTTTACTTTCATATTTGGGTAATATGGGTCAGTTCCTCTAACATGCAGCAAAGAGACCTTGATCTCAAATGTGTCCTATCAAGGAGCAGTTGGTAATCAGACCCGCCTGATTCCTGCTGCATTCTCTCCAAACTATGGTCTACCGTGGAGGTTGTTAGCTCAGTGGGAAATACCTCCAAAGCAGTACTCCACACAGCTAAAGAAAACAACTGAACAACTAAAACCCAACTCAAGTCTCTAACACCTCCAACAAGGCTTCCTCCCATAAGTAAGCGATGCCAGGCATTTCCCTGACTCAAAAGGTCAGGAAACCGCTGGGTATCCTTAGTTGAGCCCACAGGATGCAGGCGTAGTTCTATTGTTCATGTAATTTGTAGGGACCCCACTAGTCCCTGATAATACCTACTTGGCAAGAGTTCACCTCTCTTGCCTTCTTTTCTATTTTAGACATGGTCGTGCAGTCCGCTGTGTCCTAGAACGAGGAGAGGACATGCTAATAACTGGAGGTCGCCACCCTTTCCTTGGAAAGTACAAAGTGAGTAGAAGAGAAGGGTGGGTTTATATTATATCTATATAAGATTTCATGAATGCAGAGGGAAGCTTGTGGCCACTCTCTAGTAGGGAATAACAATTAGAAGAGCAACAAATTGTGCTTCCCTATAACTTTCTATTCCCAGTCGTGACTGTTTGGTTGCTGATTGGTTCAGTGAAATTTTTCTGCTTTGCTCAAAGATGTCAGTTTGTGAACACATACTAACTGGTATTGGCTGCTACAGTGAACAACTGGAAAACGTGAGAGTAGACCTGATAGCCGTACTGTTCCACCTATAAAAGAGGTAAAGATAGAACAAGTCCATGAAAATAGTGTTATGTGAATTTGTAATTGCCTGCCAAGAGTTTCCCATTTTTTCAGTTTTCAAGGGTATTTTTGGAAAACTATGTTCTAGAAATTGCTTTATAAATTTCCATAACAGAAAATATTTTTCTTTTGCTTTATAAGGAATAAGAGTACATGTCAGAGTAGGCTAAGTGTTCTGAGAAACAACTAAAATGCTCAAGGATATAAACCTTTATTGTTTCTTGCTCAAGTAACAGCCCTATGTTGTCAGGAAGGTTGGGAAGGGAAGAGGCGAGGCCTCTCTGCTCCTCACATTCATTCAGGAGCTCAGACTTTTCCCATCTGGTAGCCTCAGATGACCTCTTTAACTGCTTTGTCCAAGATAGAAGGCAGTGGGCACATATAGCTCCTTAGCACTTCTAAATTAAATAAAATTTACAATTCCAACTTCAATTATATTTCAAGTGCTTAGTAATCATATGGCTAGAGGCTTCCGTGTTGGATATGGAGATGGAGAAGATAACCATCATCATAGAAAGTTCTACTAGCTAGTCCTGCCCCGGACAGTACTCCACTAAATTCTTCAGAAAGCAGAAGATAAAGGAGCAAAGATAACAGAAAATGTCACATGGGAGGTGTCTCAAACAACAGGCCTGTGGGTAGTAGACTTTGCTTTTAGCCACATGTCATTGGCTGGAATTTTTCCATCCAACTGCAAGGGAACCTGGGAAGTACAGCCTTCATGCCCAAGATTAGAGACAACAGAATTTATTGAACACAGCATTGTCTACCACCCATAACTAGGTACCTACATACATATTTTTAGAAGATAATGAACACACCTATTTCAACTCATTTACTCTAAGTTATATTTTGAATTTGTTTGGGTTCAATGAAGATTTATTGGAATTAACTTTGAATTGCAGGAGATTACATATGGGCAGTTGAGAGGGAAGTAAAACTTTCACATATGAAATTATTAGGAAAAAATAATAATTTCAGGTTAAAAGATGAGGTACATCTAGGGAGACTATGGGGGATAGAGGAATATGACTTGGAATGTATGGGAAGACTTTTTAGAGAAAGTGAAACATAAATGACTTCAAGGACAGATAGATGGAAAGAAAGCATCCCAGGTGGTGGGGATAATAAGAGCAGAGATGCAAAGGTGGAATGAACATGGCATGTTTGATGGGGCTGACTAAGGGGAGTGGAAGAATTAGAATACTGAAAACTTATTGGAGGAAGTGAAAAATAAGCTGGGTTGGGTTTGGGGGTATCAGGCTAAGTGCCTAGAATCCAAGGGTGGAGTCTTTACCTTGATGCATGATAGAAAATGAGACTGAGGAGATCCCCACCGACCAGTTGCGTGTCATAACCAAACATGGGTGCTCTGGGTAGCATAATGGCCTGCTCAGGATGACCTGTGAAGGAGAGAGAATGGATGCAGGTTGCCAGTGCCTTCAGGCATGAATCAACTGGGATCTGAGCTTTGATAATAAGACGTACAGGGAGCGGTGCATTTAAGAGCCATTATACTGTAGTGATGTTATATCACCAAAATAGGATTTGGTGGAAAACTTGGCAAAAGACAACAAATAATAAAACCACAGAAACAGAAAAGTCGGAAGGAGGAACCAGACTAGAAGAGCAATGATGCACAAGTGTTAATATTGGGGAAGAGGTGTCACAGGGCACTTAGGTAGAAATGTCCTCCTCCAATATGGGAAGATTGAAAGGACTTGGTTATGGATTTAAAAACCATCATTGCAGTAGTAATTAAAACCATAAAAATATAATGTTTTCTGTTGGAAAGTGGTGTGAGAACAGGAAATGATACCAATAATATTATAATAGAAGCCTGAGTTCGAACCTCCGCCAGGGAGCTGACCAACATAGCACAGCAGACCTCCCCTATCTCCTCCACTGCACCCCTCAGCAGTGTATTTCAGTAGATCTGCCTGTTCTGCCCCCCACTCTTTCTCTGGTGCATTCTCTCACCCCCTGTATCTCTGGCCTATACCCCAGCTCTTCTACACAAAAATTAATAAAACATTTTTTTAAATAATAAGATTAATTTATATTTAGAATGTTTGCTATGTTTTAGTCATTCACCTATACTTCTCCATGCATGACTTATCTACTGCCATTTCACAGAGAGGTTGTGCCTAAGGTCATGGAGCCAGTTAAGTGGCAGAGCCAGGACACAAACTCAAACTGCTAGTTAATAAGCCATGCCCTTGACTATTGCTATGGTTTAAATTTGGTCCTGTTCAACAAGAAAATCACTAAAGTGAGCTTTAATAAGATCAGAGATCCAGAAGCAACATGCACATGGAAAACTGGGGTCTCAGATACATCTTGAAAGCAAGGAAGGTTTTTATTTCAAAAACTTCCAGCAGCACTAAGTAGTGTGAAGAGCTTTGAGTAGATTGGCCATGTGAGAAAGATGTGCAGAGTCAATTAAGAGCAGGCCACCACCGTTGGAGACTGGCAGACTGGTGGCCTCGGGGAGACAGTCTTGACAAAAATGGGAGGATGGGAGCCAGAATTCAAGGGATTATGGCAAGAATGAGAGGTCCAGAAACATATTTATTTTTGCTTTAAAGGAAGGAAAGGGTTTGATCAGTAGTGATGTGTTGAACAGGGTGGGTTTTATTTCTTTGCTTTGCTTTTATACCTTTTGTTGCTCTTCTTTTTGTTCCTCTTTAAATTATTATTATTTGTAGTTGTGGCAAAATGCACATCTCAATCACTTTTTTTCAGGGAACAAATTCAATGGCGTTAAGGGCATTCACAGTGCTGTGTGACCATATCCACCCTCTTTCTCTGAATCATCTTCACCTTGTAAAACTGAAAGTCGAAGCCTGTTCAGCATAACTGCTCATCTTCCTTTCCCCAACATCCGTCCACCTCCACCATTTTACTTTCTGTCTCTATGAATTTGACCTCTTCAGTATCTTAGATAAAAAGAATCATACAGGATTTGTTGTATTGGGGACCATTTCACTTAGTGGTCCCCAGAGCTCACCCATGTTTGATATATGTCAGAATTTCCTTCCTTTTTAAGGCTAACATTGTGTGTGTGTGTGTGTGTGTGTGTGTGTGTGTGTGATACTGACTTATTGTGCTTAACATAAGGTTCATCCATGTTGTAGAGAACACTAGGACTGCTAGAATTTCCTTCTTTTTTAAGGCTGAAAAATATCCCATTGCATGCATATTCTATATCTTATTTATCCACTCATCCATTTATGGTCACTGGGTTACCACTACACCTTGGCTCTGGTGCACATGCTGCAGTGAGCACAGCTGTGCAAATATTTCTTCAAGACTCTTTTCAACTCTTCTAGGTAAATACCCAGAGGTGGGACCACTACAGCATGTGGTAGTTCTATTTTTCATTTGTTGAGGAACTGCCATACTGCTTTAGAGCAGTGGCCTCACTTTGCATTCCCACAGCTGTGCCAGGTCGTGTCTCCACACCCCACCAGCACTTAGGATTTGCTGCTTCTCTTGTTGTTTTTAATACTGTCCTAGTGAGCGTGCAGGTGCTAGCCTGTGGTTTCCATTTGCGATTCTCTCATCTTTAATGATAAACATCTTTTCTTGTGCTTGTTGTATAGTTTTACATCTTTGGAGAATGCGTCTACTCATGTCTCTTGCCCACTTTCATCAGGTTGCTTTATTGTTATTGAGTTGTAGGAGTTCTCCATAATTCCTGGATATTAACTCCTTCTCAGATATATGATTTGCCAACATTTTCTCCCATTTGGTGGGGGGTGCCTTTTTAATCGGATGATTAAATCTGATTTAATCAGATGATGATTGTGTCCTTTAACTCATGGAAGTTTTTTTTTTTTTAAATAATACAAGAGTTTATTTTTACATCATTTTGTACCTTTTCCCATCTCAGTTGTAATCCCCGTGGGCTTCCCATCACCAATTCACTCATGTGCCATTACCATAGTCCCATGCACTTGCCCCCGCCCCCCATTTTTGATCCCATTCCCCACCCCACCCCATAAATGTCTCTGGTATATAGCTGCTCATCATTATTATTTCCCCCCCACCCTGGTCCTTTATACTCCTGCTATGAGTGAAACCATCCGGTATTTTTCTTTTTCTTTCTGGCTTATTTCACTAAGCATGATCCCTTCCAGCTCCATCCATGTTGCTGCAAAAGGCATGTAACTCATGGAAGTTTCTAACATAGTCCAATCAACCTAATAGTTTCTTTTCTCACCAGCTCGCATGGTGTTATGTCCAAGAAGTCATAACGCCAAATCCAATGTCATGACACTTTTCACCTAATAGTCTAGAGAGTTGGGAAGAGACAAAGTACGCCTTAGCGAGACTTGACCGCAGCACCGGCGTCATGCGTCAGTTCTCTTTCCCCAGGTCGGGTTCATGAACGACGGCAGAATCCTGGCCCTGGACATGGAGCACTATAACAACGGTGGCTCCGTCGCAGAGCTCTCATTGTTTGTAAGTGTCTGAAGGAGCGCAGTCACAGTTGGGAAAGCATTACGCGTCGTGACTTCATTCAGAAAATGTTCAATGGTTACATAATGCTTAGTTATAAAAGCAAAAAGACCCTCACTGAAGCACTAGCCACATGCTCCTTACCAACTGGACACCCCCGAGGAAGCCCAGAGGGATGAGCTGAGTGTGATGTGTGTGAGCCCGACCTTTCCTGTGCTTAGAGCTTTCTTCTCAACTGCAAGCGTCAGCCCTCCATTCAGCCCCATGGTTCTCTGGACTGGGGAGTTGTTGTCACAGCTGTCAGTTAACAACATCTTCCACAGCTGTCCAGAAGCCCCAGGAGTCATCACTGACTGCCGGCCATCTTCTCCAGAAATGTCTCCAAACATTGCCACATGACCCAGTGGAGAGGATGTGCAAAATTACCCTTGGCTAAAAGCCACATCATTAGACTAGTCACTGGAGCATTTTTTTTTTCTTCTGTTTTTAAGGTTATTGTACTCATTACCTCCTGTAAACTCAGCGCTTAGAGCCTTTGAAAGCCTCAAAGGTTTTTGAAAGTCTGGGAAACTTAGGGGGAAAAAATGCATGGACTCTAAAAAATGAAACTTAAAAACAATGATTTCCAAAGGAAAATTATTCGAGCCCTTAAAAGTTGTGCTGTTTCAAATTATTTGGGACATGGGCCCATTTTAGTGTGTTGGGTGTGCTGTTTCCTGCCCAGCTTCGATCTGAGGTGTCCAGATAGTGTAGTAGAGACAGCAGGATAAAGGTCTCACCATGTCAACTCTGGCCACCCCCAGGTGATAGAGCACGGACTTCTGAAACTGGACAATGCTTACAAGTTCCCAAACCTTCGCTGCCGAGGGCGGGCCTGCAGAACCAACCTTCCATCCAACACCGCCCTGCGTGGCTTCGGCTTTCCCCAGACCGGCTTCATCACGGAATCCTGTATCATGGAAGTTGCAGCTAAATGTGGCTTGTCCCCAGAAGAGGTAACACTAAATTAGTCAGGTATGGGGGTGCTGAGGTGGGAGTCATCAGCTAGCTGGGTCATATAGAACTGGGACTCCAGATGTCAGCGATCCTCGCCTCACCCAGGCTTCTTCTCCAAAATCCTGGCAACAGGGGCACCCTAGGGTATGGAGCTGTCATGAGGGAGCACTGAAGTCTAACTGACCTAGAGAGACATCTCCATTGGTCGGACATTTAACTGCTGCCAACAAGTTCTGTCAGGCCCTCCTTTACCTTGCTTCCTTAATGTCGCAGGACGTTATCATAAGATTTCAGTTATTTCAGGCCCTCCCTGGTGGCACAACAGGTTAGAGTGCAGCACTGTGATACTGCACCGCAGCCACCTCAGCTCAAGTTCAATCCCTGACTGGGGAGCTGACCCACATGGCGCAGCAGACCTCTCCTGTCTCACCTGCTGCTCCCTCAACAGTGTACTTCATAGATCTACCTGTTCTGCTCCCCACTCTGTCTCTGGGGAATCCTCTCACCACCTCTGGCCAGTTCCGTGTGCATAAATGAATAAACCTTTTTTAAAAATTTCAGTCATTTAAGCTACTAGTGACCCCCTTTCAATTCGTTAAGTCCTAAGCCCTAATTTCATCTGTTAGCAAGCTCTGTTCCCTTCCTTATGTCTCTTTTACTGACAGTCCTGGAGTGGAGTTAGGGTAGAGAGATGGGGTGTGCTCGCTCTCCCTCAACCACCCCTCTGCCTTCTGTGGTGTTAGGTGGGAAAGAAAAGGAGAACCACAGCACCTGGGCAGCTTCTCCCCCTCTGGCTTCTCCTAGTGATCTCTCTGCCCCATCTTTGTTAGGTGTAGCCATTTCCCAAGTATGTTGTCTGCAGGCTCCAGCAGTGTCAGAAAATAACAGTCCCCTGTAAGTGTGGGTTCAGTCTCCACCCGGCCCTCAGCTGTCACGTCACACAGCGTTCCGTGATGCCCATGTCTGTATATCCAATCAGCAACAGCCCTTGCAAAGACCCAGCCCCTAGTTCACACACTCGGCATCAGACTCTGTGGCCATAGACAGAAATCATCTTCCTCATGTCTCTTCAACTTGGGGGTGATCTTTGCCCCTCCCTTTCTGGCCATCTTGCCACAGTCTGTCTCTCCCAGGTTTTCTGACCACATTTGGTAACAACAGGAAAGAAAACCTTCCCTGGGGAACCTGGAGAAGAGAACAGCTGCCTTACTTACTCCACTGCCTTCCCCAACATGACACAGCCCCTGTGTCATTTCTAGTCTTCCTGTGACAATGATCTGGAATTACTTTGGAGGGATGGGGAGAACATATGTCTGTAGAATGGCCCCTGTGAACCTGGCCTGTCTGGCCACAGCTGTTGAGACTTCTTTCACTATGAATGTGAGGTAACTGGCACTTGTTCTCAGTCAGGCTCATTAACTCCAACTTCGGAATCCTACTCGTGGCTCAGACATCCTTGGATAAAAACTTTGAATTTGTTCTACCTCCTAGCTGTGGGTTACACTTAAGTGAAATTTCATAGTTTCCTGTTTGAAAGTGAGTGGTTTTATCTTGCCACAGAATCTGAATAATCCAAATCATGTGGCCTGGAAAGTAAATTCAGGATTACCTTTCAACAGATAATCGAATATCCAAGCAGAATGAAGTCTACAGTGTACGGGGGCTCTGTTGACTTATATGTAAAATATGAGGAAAGGTTTCCTTCCTTTGAATATTCACAGAGCAATGGAGAAAGCACAGTACTCAGGAGTACTCAGGCATTTAATCTAGACTCAGAATAGAATGAGCGGACATTATGCCCTGGGACGGGCTTCAAGAAGGAGTAAGACTCAGTGCCAGCCATATGGCATGAACAGAATTTGACTAAGCAGACAATGGATGGATGGGGCCCCTCTCTTTTAAATTTTTCTTTCTAGGTCCGAATGATAAACATGTACAAGGAGATTGATCAAACACCCTACAAACAAGAGATCAATGCCAAGAACCTGGTCCAGTGTTGGAAGGAGTGTATGACTATGGCTTCTTACTCCTTGAGGAAAGCAGCTGTGGAAAAGTTCAACTCGGAGAATTACTGGAAGAAGAAAGGGCTGGCCATGGTCCCCCTGAAGTTTCCTGTTGGTGTTGAATCCCTTGCCGCTGGTCAGGTCAGTCCTCCAAACAGATAAGCAAAGGAAATTTGCCATTCAGTGATTAGCCACATGGCTGTACTACCTGACGGTTAACCTTTGCCAGTCCTGTGCTCAGTCAAGCCAGCTTTTCTCAGAGGGATAAGAGCTCCTTTGTCCACATCCCCATGTTGGTAAAAAGCATTCTTGCCAGGGTATTAGGGGGCCCAGTGTCTTCTCCTGGCCTTGGAATCAAGCAGCTGAATGAACCCACTCTGGGCCCTGGATCACTCAAGTTTAAAGTTGGAGTATGGGGCCTATTTCTGATGGTAAAAACACCACCAAATCATTTGTTTATCTGTGAGACAGTCAAGTGGCTATCATGGAAGAAAAAGAGTAAAAACAAGGTCATTTAAAAAGAAGAGGAAAAGGGCTGTGAGCAGTGGATCTTAGCACAAAATTTTGGGTAAAGAAGTCATTCTGAGCCATCTGTCCTTGAGGTCAACAATCGCTGTTGTTCAGGGATCTCTGGAATCCCTTGGCCATGGGGCTGTGGTAGACATGGCAGGCTGGCTGTGCAATGGTTCCCCCATGTCCAGTCTCTATAGTTGCCCAAGTCTGTTCCATTTCCCTCCTTAGAATTTTTCCCAAAACTCCATGGAAAATAATGATAGTTGCTGATATAACCTATTCTGTTATGAGCTCTTTTACATTTTATCTCGCTCAACCCTCAGGACAACCTGTAGGATTTGTAGCTTTATCTTAATTATGGAGAAACTGAGACTTGGAGAATTTAAGTAACCTCCCCCAAGTCCCACAGCGGCGAGAAACAGGGCGGCTCTCAAGCTCAGGTCCGAGAGGCTCCAAAACCTGTGCTTTCTCATCACATCAAGCTGCCTCCCCAGAGCAGTCAGTAGGAACTGAGGTGGGATTCAGCTCAATTGGAAGGAAAGTAGAAGACAGAGAGCAGCGCGAATTAGTTTTCAAGGCAGCTTTCTGAAGGCACCATCCCACTTCCCCAGAAAATGACCAGCTTCTGTGTTTAAAACATCTGCTTAGGGCTGAGTCAGGAGCTTGAGATCAGTCAGGCTGCTGCTTGGAAGCTGCGTGTGAACAGGCTTTTTCTGAAACAAACCAAACAGAGGAGGAACTGGAAGCGTTGTTTGAGCCCTTCTGTGTAAGGCTGTAACTGGTGATGTGTAACTTCCTAGTTGATATAACCCCTACCTCATCTCTTTTGGATAGGTGTGACTTTATTTTATAAAAGGGAAAACTGAAGCACCCAGAGGTTTTCTTTCTCTTTTTAAGAAAAAAAGTACATTGAAGTAACATTGCTTAACATCTGCACCAAAATAAGTAAATAAGTCAACATCTGCACCTACTACATTAAGTTTGCCACTCAAAATGGAATTGCATCCTCATCATACAGTTGACCCCTTATCCTGGTTTCCCCTAGTCCTAACTCCCTTCCTTTTCTGGTAATCCCGAATTTTGTCTTAAAGCATAAAAGTTTATTTTTGTTTTATTTGGTTCATTTCTTTAACTCTTGTACCACATGCGGGTGAAATCCTATGTGTTTGTCTTTCTCCATCTGGCTTATTTTACTAAGCATAATACCCTCCCTGTTCTCAGTGGCAGGGTTTCATCATTTTTATAGCTGAGTAGTATTCCATTGTGTGTGATACCACAACTTCTTTATCCAGTCATCTGTCAGTAGGCATTTAGATGGCTTCCAACTCTTGCTTATTATAAATCATACTGTGATCAACATGAGAGGTAGCCATCTTTTGAATTAGTGTTTTTGTACTTTTCAGTTATACATCTAGAAGTGGGATATCTAGATTGTATGAATTTCTATTATTAACTTTTTGAGAAGTCTCCATAATACTTTTGATAGCAACTGCACCAATTTATACTCCCCCCAGAAGTATGTGACTGCCTTCTTGCCACACTCTCAGAAACACTAGTTCTTGTCTTCTGGGTAATAGCCATTCTCAAAGGTGCAAGGTGATATCTTATTGTGGTTCCATTTTCATTTACCCGATAATAAGCGAGGGTGAACATCTTGAGATATACTCTCGTGCCTGAGCACGATCCACTCATGAGTGGCAGAACAAGGATTGACTCCAGGACTGCCTGGCCATGTGGTTGTCTCACTCCCTCCTGCCTCCCTGAGCAGAAGCAGACCTTTCATCCCAAAGGGCCAAACATACCTCATCTATGTTACATTTAATTCCTAGACTGGGAACTCTCAAGGGCATGCCGTGTCTAATGCATGTCTGTGTTCCAGTGCCTTAGTATAAAATCTGGCACAGAGTGGAAATTCAGTTGTTTGAATGATGGAGACATTTTGGGGATCTGTGGGACTAAAGCTAACTTCTCACCAATACTAACGATCATTGCTTGAAGATTTAAATTTCACAGACTTAGTCCCCAATTTATATCCAAGAACCATCTGTTCCAATGCTCCAGTTGTGCCAATTTCATAGACAAAGCTTTGTGGAGTTAGCTTTTGTGCCACTAACAATGAAACATCGGGTGGTGCCACTTAACTGAACCAAATTTGACATTTGAAATGGCCCGAGGAGATTGCAGCAGCACATGGAACAAATCACTCAGCAGTGTCTGATAGAAACGCTGTCCGGGACGCAGGCAGCATGCTGCTCCCCGCAGGGCCCCGCCATGTAGGAAATGCACAGTCCACTCTAATCATAGCTCAATCACCTGTGCCCCGGATGAGATTACCCACAAGCAACTTCTGAATTGCTCACAGAGCCAAGGAGGCCAAACAGAATCTTCAAGATTAAGGGACAGATCAAATGGCTATGCTAGTGCAAATTCCTTTATCAAACTTTGATGGAGCACTTACTACATGTGACACACCATGTTGCATTCCAGGGATGCCTTAGGACGTGGTACTTCCTTCTAAGGAGCTCACATTCCAGCCATGTACAATGAAGTGCCATTCGAAGGGGCCATTGCAGCTGGCGTCACCTGGCGTGTGACATGCATCCTGAGAGCAGTCAGCTCTGGGCTCTCGATAGAGGATGCTGCTCCTTGTCTTTATTGTTTTGAAAATAAATAGCTGGGAGCACAAGACGTGTTTTCAGGAGTGGTGTGTCGATAAGCAGTTATACAGGTGCAGCCTGCTCAGAGCCCATGGCTGTCTTGGCTAAGCTGCCTTCCTCAAGGTTCTAAGATTCTCCATTGGACTGCGAGTGTGTGTCCTTATCCTCAGAGAAGGGTCCCCTCTGTCCCTACTTCCCCAATACATCCTGACATCCTGCAAATAGAGCCTGTTTTCACTGTCAAGTGTCTAATTGGGAAGGATAGAGGTTTCTGCTTGTCAGCCTGAAGTTATGTGAACTTTTGGAGTCCTAAAAAAAAGTGGTGATTCTCCAAGTGGCGTCAGCCCACAAGTAGCAATGCAGGTCCTTGGGTGGGCAGAGAGTCAAGCTAAGAATTCAGTCCTTTTCTTGTGTGTTTCTGGTGATTGGATGTAATTCCATCGACTTTCAGCCATGACCTGGGTTGTTTACAAGCAGTCTGAGAAAAGAAGGTGTACTAAAATTATAGTTTCATAAATGGAAATTAACTCTAATTAGTGGACCTTGCTGAAGACCCTGGCTTGACAGGCACTAGATAGTCACGCCACTGTCCATAGAAACCCCAGGCTGGCGCAGGCACATCTGTGTGGCTGCCACTTCCTAGTTAACAGCTGCAAAGGGTGTCTTCTGGAACCACAGGGGAACCATTAGACACATGCTCTTTGGGAACATATAATGTTAATTTGGTTTTTACACTGGAGACTTGAAGTGAAGATGTCATCCTTCTTTTCGGCAGTCTACTGGGACCGTTCCATACCCCCTACTTCAGCGTGGGGAGACTTGCAGGAAGGAACATTCTTGTTCATTGTAAAACATGGTTAGCTAAGAGTTTGGATGTTTCTGATTACAGCAGCCTTTTACTTCTGTAGCAGTTTGGCTCCTCTGGGTTCCTGTGGGGAGCTTAGGAAAAAATACTCCCAAATTCCTTTCGAACTAAAGCTCTAGGAGTCTATGCCAAGTAGTTTTAGAATGGGTTTAGCTCATTTTGCAGCAAAAAAATTAATGTCTTACTGCTCTGTCTTCCTTGGATTTTTATTTCTGCTTCTCACTATGAGAACATGTGTAGATGGAAGCAATTCTCCCTCTGCCCCAACCTGTATATATTCGTATTCAACTTTGCATTTTAAATCTGACACCGCCCCCCCTTCAAAAAAAAAACAGCCAACAAGACATCAAATCCAGTATATTGGCACTGCTCTACCTCTGCGTAGGGCTCTCAGGACAGTGGGAAACATGTCTGTGCATATTTTGACAGGAAATGGGAAAGGAGGGGATTACAGGAAAGGATTGATTACAGGAAAAATGTCTTCATGGACATGACCTGTGATAATATTACAAGGATCATGGAAACTACTCTTCATTTTTTTCTGCTTAGGCTTCAGCCCTGGTGCACATTTATCTAGATGGGTCTGTGCTGGTGACTCACGGTGGAATTGAAATGGGGCAGGGGGTCCACACGAAAATGATTCAGGTAAGAATGCAAATAACTCACCTAAGTTGGATATGTGCTTGAGGATCTGTGTATGAGAGAGAAACTGTGAATGCACATTTTCTGTTCCAACATAAAAAGGTCTTTTAGCTTTGACAGCTAGGCTGTTAAGCCATGAGCAGAAACTGTGTAAACAAGCCAGTTCTGTAACTGACCCTCCAAAAAGATTGTGCAGAAGAGCTTCAGGCTGTGTTACTGCTGAAGTCCATGTGGTTATTTGCTGCATTTCTTTAGAAATATAACAAGTGAGTAGTTTTTAACTTAACCTTTGCTGAGTAATAAAAAGATGTGTAAGTTCTGATTGGAAACATTATTTCTTGCCCTTTTTATGATGAGGTCTCTTAACAATTGACAATGTAAATCCCATTTCCTATAGGTGACCCAATTTTACCAGATTTCATGTGGCTCATTTACTTTGGATTAATTTTTATCTACTGTTTTTACTTTTTCTAGTAATAATAGCAATATTTTAGATCATAAAACATTAAAAGAGAGCGGGAAACCTACACAATCTACCCCTTAACAATAATCATTGAGGCAGGCTTTTCCCCCTGGTTTATTTTTCTTTCTCAAAAAACACTAACTGCTCCTTGTATAATCTTAAATCTTGGGGTTTTTAACCTATTCTGATATAAAATGACCACTCCCTCCCGTCATTAAGACTTCTTCGTGGTATGATTTTTCATGGCTCTGGTGTGTGTGTGTCCACATAATTGAACCATCTCCAGTCATTGAAAACTTTAATAAGTACTTCTTTACATAAACTTGAGATCAAATCAGTGATTATTTTCTTAAAATGGGTTCTCAGAAATGGAATTTCTGGATCACAGGACATACCGTAAGTCCGGGATACATGTCACCAAATTGTTTTCCAGGGGATGTCCACGTCGTTACACTGCTCACCAGCATTGCGTGCTAGGGGTTATTCCATAATTTTTAGTGCTTTGCCTGGGGAATGCCAGTACCCCAATATTGCCTTGTCACTTTCCTAATTGTAGTAATTGGCATAGATCTTTTCTTCTGTGTTATCAGGTCAGACCTTTCCCCATTTGGGGTGAGATGTCAGTGGTTCCCTAACTAGGCCCCTGGAGACCTCTAGTTCTAAGCCTGTGCACTTTGTGTGGATGGCCTTCTGGAAGCCAGACACATGAGCGGGCCTGCATGCCCACACCCTGTAGCTGCTGCTGGCTGTCCATATCAAGCCATCTAGCTAGGGGAAGAGGAGACTGTGGCTTAGCTGAAGTCAGTCACACAACTGTGTCCACCAGCACAATCTCCCTTTTGTTTTTAAGACAAAGCCACCAACTACGTCTTCACATTGGCCAGTGACCCTGTGTTGGTGCAGCTGCTTTTCTAAGATGGTTGTTCTTTCTTTGAGGAAGTGCTCTTTTCCTGGAGCATCTCCAAAATGTAGATAAGGCATCTCATGTGCCCTGATCCGATAAAGTCAAAGTGTGGTCACAGTGGAGGGCTCAAAGGTGTTGACTTCACAATGATAAAGACAGGAAGCATTTCTGCCTGCCTTTGCATGGGACTGAGCCTCCTCTGCCTGATGCTGTTGCACAAAGTCAAAGAAAACAGAAGTGGACAGAGCTTGAGGTTACCATAGTTACAGGGTTTAGGAAAGAGGGCATTTTTGTAACTGGAGAAAGTCTTGGGTCTGTCCACTTGTTTGTCTATGGATGAGGGCTTCAAGCATGCCCTGCCATGTGGGTGTATGCATATGTAACATGTGCAGAGGTCTATGACTAACCAAAATATGTGAAAAGAAACTTTCTTCGAAAATCCAGGTGGTCAGTCGTGAACTAAGGATGCCACTGTCCAATGTCCACCTGCGTGGAACAAGCACCGAAACCATCCCCAATGCGAATCCTTCTGGAGGTTCCGTGGTGGCGGATCTCAATGGCTTGGCGGTGCAGGTAAACATCATGGCAGTACATCCATCACTCGTGAACCTCATCAGTGCCCAGTCCATGGTGGGGTGGGGGGCTCAGACATTGTTGAGAATTTAATCTACTTCTCATCTCCTTCCCACATCTTCTCATTGTAGCTGGGCCTTCTCTGAGTCCCACATGCAGACACAGTGCCCCAAGGAGAGGCAGGAGGCCCCTCCTCGACCCCCTTGACCCCTGACACCTCACTGGTCAGCAAGACATTTCAGTGCTACTTGAAAAGTGTGTCCATGTCTTTGTGCTTCCAAGCCAGTTCATTCAACTGCCTCTACCCAGTTTCATTGCCTTCCCTCAGTTAGCACTCGGCCAGGGCAAGCTTTCCCACAAAGTAAATCTGACCACCCTGTGTTTAAAACAGCACCCAGAGCTCCTGCAACTGCTGTTCTCTCCTGAGCTCTTAGCATGGTCTGCAAAACCCCCATCCAGATGCTCCATCTTTAAGATCAGCTTCACCCACCCCTAGGAAACCTTAGGAGTTTGGTCTTTTTTTTTTTCTGCATGTTCTCATGGGCCTCTTAAATAAACCTATGTAATGCTAGCTATCATGTCATTTGCATGAAATTACAACTCTTATTTTAATTTAAAAATAATCCCTAGGACGCTTGTCAAACTCTTCTAAAACGCCTTGAACCCATCATCAGCAAGAATCCTCAAGGCACTTGGAAGGAATGGGTGAGGATCACTGTTTCTCTATGTTTTGTGTTGGGATAAAAAAAAAAAAAAGGAGGGAATTAAATATCCATGTAATGGGCACCTTAGCAGTCACTATGGTTACATAGTGATTAAATAGGCTCTTGGCGGTGGAAACCCTATAAACAAGCAGTGGGGGTCCAGGGATCTGCGCCTGCATTTGGGAAAATTTTCTGCTAGAGAGAAAGGTGGTTCTTCTGCCCAGAACTCTTTGTTTTGAACAATAATTAATTCATGTTTCTTCTTGTGGTCTAAGTACTTTCTAGATATTTGCTGCAAATATATTTGTTATCCTTCTTTGGGTGCCTCTGTCCCTGCAGTGGGAAGTCAACACTAGATCTCTATAAAAGGAAAAATCATATAAGTGCTCATTTGAAAATAGGAAACCAAGCCCCTGGACATTTACTCAATCCCTGTGAGGTACTAAGTGGAGATATCCAGTGACTTCCTTTGATCTACTCACAATCTCGTTAGCAGACACCCACTCTAAAGTGAACTAGCAAACTTTTGAAGCAATAGGTTATAGAGTCCCAGATGGCGTGGAAGAGATATCAACAAAGGCTGTGACTACGTGTCCTGCTGACTGTTCCAAGATGCCACAGTCAAAGTGTTGGTCTGGGGGAAATAACATTTAGAAGTCCTTCTTAGAAATTGTTCCTGCTACTCCTCAGCGTTAGGATTCGTTCTGCAATTCTTATTTGGGGGCCCTCTCAATCCTCTCTGGGCACATTTATCCCTGCCCTACACTCTGCGCTGCCTGAGCTCAGAGGGATGAGAGAATCTGATTGGAAAGAGGTGAGTGCCGGTGAGAGAAATCAGTCTTTCTTGGGCAGATTGCCCCTCCTTGATTCTCTAATGATTGCACTTCTCATCTTTTCTTTCTCAGACCTGGGGACTTGGACCTCACCTCCATTCTGCAGTATATTAGCCAACTGTATGCATTATAAGCTCAGGAGGCCCTTTAATACCAGTGTACCATTAGCAAAGTTATCGCCTTCTTCTAAGACCATTATGAATGCGTGATACTCAAATTAAACCTCCAGCCACCCATCGTTTCCTGAAATGTGGCATGTTAATGGGTTGTCTTTCCAGATGATGGAGTCAAGTGCTACCACTGTTGTCCAGTCTATAAGTTCAACATAGCCTGGAAGTCATTAATGTGGTCACATGCATTGAATAAATGCTGTTCCCTTAGCAGTGCACTATAATTGCTTTGTGGAACTGAAGAATGCTGAAAGAACTAAATTAATCTGGTCCTTCCAAGTTATTACTCCTGATAGATTTATTTAACACACAGTAAATTAAAATTTAAGTCTCGAATGATTCTTTCTTTAAACATCCTTATTGCACCCTGTCATTCTCTTCTTTCACAGGCAGAGGCTGCTTTTAATGAAAGCATTAGTCTAACAGCCACTGGATACTTCAGGTAAATAGTCCTTTCAATCACACACTATGGAAAATAGTAGTGGTATCTAGAGGAAGACTTTTACTTGTGTTTGCAATTTTGGAAAAAAAGCGATGCTGTCCCTCCTAGTATTAACCCACTGTTAGTAAGAACATTTGACTGCTAGTTAATCCAAACCAAAAAAAAAAAAAATTATTTTTGTTGGGAAAAGTAGACAAACACACTCACACACAAAATACAGCTGAATTGATGATTCAAGTCACAATGAGTCACAGTCAGAGGGTTTTCTGGGGGGAGGGGTTAAACCCCATTGTCATGGTCAATTCTTTGCTGAAAACTCAGAGTATCCCATAAGTTAAGAAACAAAGGTGTGGTGATGCAACTTAAAACCATAGTAGGAGAAAACCATTTCACACTTAGGTTGGCAAGAAATAAGAAATTCGACAATAGCCATGTCGTGTCAAATATGGGACAAGTGGAATGTGCATACTTTGGAAAACAATCCTGTTACTTTCATGGAGTGTGGGCACCACCAGAGAGCAGGATGGTAGAGACAGACGTCCTGATTTTGTCATTTTTTCAGTTGCTACGGGAGTCCCAGAGCATGAGCTGGCTTTCTGAAATAGGCAGTAGAAATACTGTTCATGGCCAGCTCCACTTAATGGTTAGAGGGAACATAAGAAAGAAGGGTAGAAAGTTCTGGCAAGCTACTGGCCCATGCTTCTGTTTTACTGACACTTAACACCTCTGTCAGAATAACTCAGAGAACAAGAGCCCTGGGCTCTTCACACAGAAAACCAAACCCTGCAGCCAGAAAGACAGATGAA
>NW_004567103.1:25721694-25723092 GCF_000260355.1 Condylura cristata | reverse complement strand
CCAGTTACTCTCTATCTGTTCTCCTCTAAAAATGAATATCTACCATCCAAAAGTGAAATATCAAGAACAGCAGGTGACAGTTGGAAGGCTTTTTGTTGACACGCCCTAAGCTCTTTGCTTCAGTAAATATCGCCCAGCCACGCTGGACTCTGGATGCTGAGCTGTGTGGTAGACACAAGTGTTGCACAATGAGGGTCATGGCGGTGGTCTGTGTCATATGTTGTGTCTGTCATAGTGGACTACACTCAGTGTGTTACATCACTCAGCTGGAAGCAGAGGCAAGTAAATATTTTTCTCTCTTACTGTTTCCAAGAAAAAAAAAAGGGTGCTTAAACTGGTTAAGAGTGCTTGTGTAACTTTGGGATTACATGTAATAAATTTGGTGGCATCATAAAAATCTTTGTTATTTCTTTGTCCTAAAATATAAGGTAGTCCAAAGGAAAGTTCTGTACACATGCCATCTTGGCAGGAACAGTTTCTCAGCTTTCTCTAAGTTGTATTCACTGAAATAAATATTTTTGCTTTTATTTTTTATTACTAGAACATCAGAACAGACATTGTCATGGATGTTGGCTACAGTATCAATCCAGCTCTTGACATAGGCCAGGTATGTGTAACTGATTTGCCGTGCTGTCTGTCTTTAAAATCCAGAACTATTACAGTGATCTACGGGAAAACATTCCATCCATACTCAGTCAGAATCTTCTTTTTCTACCCTCTTTGTCAGAATCTTGCTCAGGTCAGCCACAAATTCAAATGTCTTATTGTTTTAAAAAGAGAAAGAAACAAGGATGGTTTAGATAGATTTTGAATAAACACAGGGGACTAGAATGAAAGAAGATGAAGCCTGGTTGTGACAAAATGAGCCACAGCTGTAGGACAGAAGGAAAATGCAGGCCGAGTGTCAGGTCTTGGGCGCTGATGATTCTAGGTCCAGGGAGTTTGAAGGTTGGGTTGGGATAACAAGCACCAAGCAACCACAGCAGTAGCTGTCAGTAGTCATGTTAATTTAAATTTAAAATAATTGACAAGATTGGGAAATCACAAACTATTTTCATAAATATTCAAATGTCTAGCATGTCTTGAAAAAAAATTGCCAACTCTAACACTTCATTTCCACCAAGAAAAGTCAGTTAGCTGCTTTTAAAGAGTCATGCTCTGATTCCAGACACAGAGCTCACCTGAAAGCTTCCTTGCATTCTTTACCTGCCTGGCCCCTGTGGGTGGCTCAGCCCACTACTTCCAATTGAGACCATAACTTGCAGTATTTCTAGCCCTGATGTTGATTGCAGAACAGGGAGAATGCATAGAAGTCAAAGGCTTCAGGGAGGAAGTGGGTATAGAGGAGAGAGTCAAGAAAAGAATAGAAAGAGGCATTCTGGTGGGTGGAGAGTAGAG
>NW_004567103.1:25714049-25720937 GCF_000260355.1 Condylura cristata | reverse complement strand
CTGTGAACATAGAGAGGGTTTCAATGCTTCATGGGCCGATCAGTGTGGGCACTGAGCTACAGGCTCCGTGAAGCCTCTTCTAGAGCTGTAACTTTAACAGTCACTATTCAGTCACATGCAGACCCTTTGACTTTGACATTAGCACTAAATAAGACTTCAAGAAATGCTTTCTGGTGAACTTTTTTTTTTTTTTAAATAGTATAATAGTTTATTTTTTCCTCATTTTGTGCCTTTGTCCATCTCAGTTGTAATCCCCATGGTCTTCCCATCACTAAATCACCCATGTGCCATCATTTTGGGTGCACTTTTAAGTAAACTTTCAGAGACATGCTTACTAGCTGCATGAAATTGAAATGTGATTGTTGACTGTATTTTCTCTTATGTGGAAATTCTTTTCCCCCCCTCTCAGATTGAAGGTGCCTTTATTCAAGGCATGGGACTTTACACAATGGAGGAGCTGAATTATTCTCCTCAGGGTGTCCTGTATACTCGTGGTCCAAACCAGTATAAAATCCCTGCAATCTGCGACATCCCCACAGAGTTGCATATTTCTTTGTTGCCTCCATCTGAAAACTCAAATACCCTGTACTCATCTAAGGTAAGCCGTTTTCTGTGACTGAAAGCATGTCTATGTGATATCTGAGTTGGGGGGGGGGGCGGCATTCTTCTCTTGACTACTTGGGGGTTCTGTTAAACATTTTCATTATGGGGAAATTTAATATAATTAGCATTTTCAAGAAATACAGTCCAAATGTGGAGCCTGTCTACTGTTGCTGTTAGTTTCTATTTGATTTCATCTGGTCATAGTCATCTTCAGACCTCTGCTATCTCTGCTTTCTTCACAGGGATCCTTTCCTTGAAAGGGTATAATCATTAAGAATAGATATACCAAATATTTACTTATTTAAATGAAAAAGTACATATTTAATCTTCAACAGGTGCACATTTGCAGGTACCTGTATGTGAGGGAAGAATCATCAGTCTGCTTAATCTGTTTCCCTTCCAGGGTCTGGGAGAGTCTGGCGTCTTCCTGGGATGTTCGGTGTTTTTTGCCATCCATGACGCCGTAAACGCGGCACGTCGGGAAAGAGGCCTAACTGGGCCCCTGAAGCTCAATAGTCCGCTCACCCCAGAGAAGATTAGAATGGCCTGTGAGGACAAGTTCACAAAAATGGTATGTTCTGAGGATAAAACTCTCAATTCCCATCCACTGTTCCTGAAATGAAGTTTCATTAACCCACCACGGGGGTTTTCCATGATGGAAAAGTGATGGGAACTTGAGGTCATTGAGCAGAAGAGCAAGTCATCCTGGTCCTGCCTGCCTTCCCTGTACCACCCATCAGTTATATCTCACCCTCGTTTCATCCCCTACCTAGCATGCTTTATTCTGGAATAGAAATGAGGAAGTATGTCCTGAACCTAAGATACCCAGGCCAAGAAAACCCAGGCAGTGTATCTCCCTGCACCCCAGTCAGGCCTCAGACAGGGTGTGCAAGTGCTGGTTTGAACCACAGAGTGGGAAGGGCCCTTCTAGCCCAAACCTATTCAATAACAAGACTTTTTCCCTGTGACACGGCCACTGAGTGAACATCTCAGCTTTCCTAGGTCATTTTCAGTGATGGGGTTTTTAATTGTAAGAGGAACTTCAGTGACTCCGCTAACTATAAGTAAATCATTCCTATGTCCAGGGGAGGGTTGCCTCCTGTATCTCCTCTCCCGCCATCTCAGTGCCTAAACCCCACAAGGCACTTCACACAGACTGACTCCACTTTCTCTTGCCCTTCTCGAGTTTGAGGTGGTGACTCAGAGCCTTTGCCCTCCCCCGACTTGCTCCCCATTTCTCATGCTGAAACTCCAGGGCCGTCCCGTGCTGGGTATCCTCTGAGTGGTTTTACCTTGTTTTATATTTTGCTCCTTTTTTCACCTGCAATGATGTTACAAATAACCAAATTTATATTTTTATTCTAGATTCCAAGAGATGAACCTGGATCCTGTGTTCCTTGGAATGTACCCATATGAATCAAATATGAACTTTTGGAGAAAACGGGGTGATTCTTCCAACACAGAAATGTGTCCAATTTCTATATTCAAAGCTGCTAGGACTGAAAGACAGATTTTCACAGCTCAGAAATCATTTCACAAAGTATTGCTTCTGTGTATGACACTGATTTTAAATGTTCCATTTAGTTTTTCATAGATGCACATAAGAAATTTATAAATCATATTTTAATGGTATAAATATGATCTGGTTTCCTCTAGATTGATATTCTCCATTATTCTATCCCTTATATTCTATTCAGCTGAATGGAATAGAAAATGATGATTTGTATGTGATTCATACATAGCTGCCAACAGAAATTATACTATCTAGTGAAAGGCAATTTTCTAAATAATTTTGTTAGTAGTATAAACTGTAAAGTTATCATTTTCTCATTTGTCTCTAACTGCTATCACCCTTCTTCTCTTGTCAGAGTGGATCCAGGCATGTATCTAAAGAATCTGTAGGACCAAAGTAAAAAATTAATAAAGTAGACTTTATCAAAACTAAAAGCACTTGTGATTCAACATTGTGATTCAACGATAAGGAAATAAAAAGGCTAAACACAGAATGGGAGAAAATATCTGCAAAGCATGTGTCTGATAAAGATTAAGCATGTAGAATGTATAAAACTCTCCTACAACTCAACAATAAAAAGATAAATAACCCAGTTTTAGAATGAATGAATAGAATAGACGTTTTCCCAAAGAAGCTACACAAATGGTCAATAGCACATGAAAAGATACACAGAATCATTAGTCATTAAGGAAATGCAAATCAAAATCACCAAGAGAGCCATTTCATACACACACTGGTGGATACAATCAGAATGATGAATAGTGAGTGTTAGCAAAAAGGTAGAGAAATTGGAATCCTTATCCATCACTGGCAACCATGAAAATGGTGCAATCCTGCTGGGAAATGTTTGGCAGGTCCTCAAAAAGTTCAGCATGGCATTACCTTACAGCCATGCCTAGGTTCTCCCTAGACAACTGAAAATATGTCCCATGCAAAAACTTACACACAAATGTTCACAGCATTATTCATAATGGTCAAGAGTAGAAACAACACAAGAGCCTAACTGATAACAAAATACTGTAAACATAATGTGGTTTATCTGCACCAGGGAATGTCACTCAGCCATCCAAGGAAGACAGACTGATACCTTGGCACTACATGCCAAGACGCGAAGACATTATGCCATGGAAGGTAGTCAGACACAAAGGCCACACATTGCATGATGCCATCTGTGTGGCGGTCCAGAGCACCCCAACTCTAGGGACAGGAGGTTAGTGAACAGTTGCCAAGGACTGAGGGGTTGGGGGGGTGGGGAGGCGACATGCAGTGGATATGGAGTTTCTTTGGGGATGATGAAAATATCCTGGAATTAGATAATGGTGATGGTTGTACAGCCTATGAATAGAGTAAACAGTATTCCAGTGATGGGTAAGGAAGTGAGCAAGGAATTGTACACTAAGAGAGTGAATTTTATGGTATGTCAGTCCTGCCTCAGAAAACTGTCTGAAGTTTGCCTCTTGATGGAGGAAGTAATACAAAGGAGGCATCACAAGGTTGACTCACACAAGGAGTTGGGGATGGAGGAGGTTAGCACAGCCATTGACCCAGCTATAGAAACCAAGATCCTTAGGCCCAAGGCCTAGATTACAAAGTATAAGATCCAAGCAGGTAGCAGACTGCTGTAGGCTGTGCCTATCACAACCCAAAAGGTGAAAGATAAAGATATGGAGATGGAGCCCATTGTGGGTTCTCTTATCCCTTTCAGATTCTATTCAAAATCAACAAGGAGCAACCCCTCCCAGAGAGAAAAGGCCTGTGTCAGGGCAGTCTCTGCACTGGCTCGTGGCCGCAGTCCTCTGCCCACCTGTGACTATGCAGGTGCTTCTTCCCATCCACTGTCTTGCAACAGGGCAGCAGCCTCCAACCTGCCCATGATCTGTACGAGCCAGGGCTTCTCTGCACTGATCTCCCTTAGCAGAGGCCACTCTCCCTAAGGCCGCCTGCCTGCAACCATGCAGGCCTCTCAGCAAACCCGTCCCTTTCAAGGCAGCTCTTCTGGTACGCTTGTGCCTATGCCAGAGTCCTGTACTACTCTGTCCTTTTCCCTAACAAACCTGCTCTTTAAATATAACTGAGTCTCTGTCTCTTGGAGAAACTGGGCTGGGGGGTTCGCCACATGCCGCTGAAAGGGGAGCTCTGGGGAAACCTTTCCCAGAGTGAGCCCAAGGACCCCAGACTCCAAATGCAGTAACTCTAACAAAATGACATCACCTCTCGCTCTAACTCACCGTGGCTGAGCTGCCCTTCCTTCCCTTCCGCCCATCCCAGCGGTTGCAATGGTCCCTTTTAGGACGGCCCTGCATTTCCACTTCTCTCCAACCCATTCTCCACATTAAAACCAAAGTGACATAAATTTATGGACACACACAGTGCGATTATTTTACGCCCTAGCCTAAATGGCTTCCTATTCTCTAAAACGTCAAGTGTGTCCTCTGTGCTTTGGCCCTGTTTCTCCAGTATGACCTTCCTCTCTTTTACAGACTGTTTTTCCCTTCTCTGTTGAGGTCTTGGTCTTGGGCCTCTACCTGGAAGACCCTATCACTTCCATCCTTCCTTCAGTCTGTCTGCTGCTGCTGAAATTTTACTATGCACATAATAAATAGCTTGAGGATTTTGTTAAAATGCAATCAAGCAAGCTCAGAACAATAAGGGAAGATGGGAGAGGGGCATCCAGAGGCAAGCACCGGCTGGGAGGGAGGGAACAAGCGGGTTCCAAGAGGGCAGCCCAGCGCTGCCACCTCTCTCCCTTGCTCACGCCTTAGGTCACCTCGTGGACAAGCAGTCCCCAGTGGAGAAGGGAAGCGAGCTCAGTCTGTGGCAGCAGCCAGCTGTCACTGTGCCAGTGCGACAGCCCACTTAGAGTGGGGATGGGGTCAGCCTCCCAAAGAGGTGCCGCTGGGTGTCCACATTGCGTGGAAAAGTGACCTGTGGTCAGAATTCGGTGGACTCACCGGTGAATGGTTTGGGCAGCTGGGCAGGACCTGGAAGGGGAAAGATTAGAAGTCCGGGACAAGACAACAGAAATGAGTCTACAGGAGCAGGCACCATATGTGATTTTCCTATTGAATATTAAAGATGCAAACTGCCCTTGACATAAATTTAAAAATTACAATGTGGAAAATTTTATCTTCCTTCTATTCACAAAGAAAATTAATTCATCCACCTCCTTAAAATGAGTCTTTTTTGCCCAGTAGTTGACTGAAAGTTAAGTTGTCTCCAAAGTACCTGCTGGGTGTCCTCTGAGAGGCTCACATGAGCCTCTCCATGGAAGGACGGACATCTGGGCAGACAGCAGCCCCCTGGGCCATTCTGATCAGTTGTCCGAGTTATCCCTCTCATCAAATCCTGTCTCTAGTTTCCCCACCTCCCTCTGCTACCCCCATTTTCTTCCTTCCTCAAGTCAGGTTGGAGACATTAGCATCTAGTTCCCATACAGATCACTCTCTTTCCCTGCCCTGGGGTAACTAGATTGTCTAAGTTAATGTAGAGAAACAAACCCTGATCGAAAGGAGATGCTAGGTTCAAGTGGCCAGTGTGCGGGCTGGTGATTAGCTGTCAGACTAGACAGCCTGTATCTGCAGTTCTCCGGGGAGGGGGCCAGTGAAGAGAGGTGGGAAGGGAGAAGGTACATGCTGATGAGATTCCAAGATGAAAAGCACTTGATTATATTGATGTCTTCAGACTGTATTTTGTAATTGCATCTGTGCTCTTCTAAGTATTCGGTATCGACTGCTCTTTATTATGACCTTCGCTTTGCTCTCTTCCTCCACACTCCTCTCCCCTGTCCCCTTAAACCACCATCACCAATACAAACACACACACACACACACACACACACACACACATCTGGAGTCTAAAATCTTCAAGTCTAAAAATCCTTGGCCAATATTTTTGAAACTTTCAGCCCTCAAGAGTAGACATCATAGCAGAAAACTAGGGACCCATTGCCACCGTTAATTTACATTTTAAGACTTTACTCCTTTAAGATTCTTAAATCACTTAAGGAAATGAGCCAAATAATTTTCCAGCCCCACTTTTGAGCACTTGAGCTTTGGCTGAGGTACAATTCATAAAAGAAATGTGTTCTTCACTTTCACTGTCGTTGGCTCCGTGGTGCCGGCAGAACAACCCAGAATCATTGCCGTCAGCATCTCGGGCACAGCCAAGGCGGTCAAGGTGCAGCTGAGTGGTGTAGCCGGTATGTCTAGCCACGCACTAGACAGGGTCAGACGATGGGGAAGAGGGGTCTTGCTGTCCATCTATCTGTTCCCAGAGTCCCGGGGCTTTTACCCCAAGTGGGTCCCTCTCCTGGGGGGCAGGGGGAGGGAGCGCTCCTCACTAACACAGTATGTGATGTTTTCCGGTGGGTGCTGAAATATGCTATTTGTCTACTGTTGCCAAGGTCTTCTTAACTTTTCAGATATGAGTGAAGAACGAAGAACAGATACATCTTTTGTAGCTAGTGATAAGAATGAAAAGCCTTTTATGCAAGAAATTTAAATGTCTGTAGCTATTTAACCTTACCTCACCTTTTATTTTTCTTCTGAAATTAGAGTTATGTTGAATGCTCATCTTTGGTTATCCTCTGAAACAACCACAAGCATTTGTCCGGCCCCAATAATGCCAAACACAATACAATTACATCATTTTATAATTGCAAAGGATAGTGTTTGCTCAGCCATCTGTGTGGCGGTCCAGAGCACCCCAACTCTAGGGACAGGAGGTTAGTGAACAGTTGCCAAGGACTGAGGGGTTGGGGGGGTGGGGAGGCG
>NW_004567103.1:25698188-25713949 GCF_000260355.1 Condylura cristata | reverse complement strand
TGTAGCTAGTGATAAGAATGAAAAGCCTTTTATGCAAGAAATTTAAATGTCTGTAGCTATTTAACCTTACCTCACCTTTTATTTTTCTTCTGAAACTAGAGTTATGTTGAATGCTCATCTTTGGTTATCCTCTGAAACAACAACAAGCATTTGTCCGGCCCCAATAATGCCAAACACAATACAATTACATCACTTTATAATTGCAAAGGATAGTGTTTGCTCAATAAGACAACATATTCCAGATGACTTACTGTTCAGATCTGTGGGCCGCAGGAGAAGCGCCTCACTCTGCAAAGCCCCGTCCTGGCCACATGTCGCAGCGAGCGCTCAGACCCCGGAGTAAACCCATTATTCTACCTGAGAAAAACTGTATCTTTGAGAAGCCAAAGGAAATAAA
Source organism: Condylura cristata (assembly GCF_000260355.1). NCBI lineage: Eukaryota > Metazoa > Chordata > Mammalia > Eulipotyphla > Talpidae > Condylura > Condylura cristata. The sequence goes on along the minus strand of NW_004567103.1, from coordinate 25,713,552 downwards.
AGCCTATAAACTTTTCCATTTCTTTTGTATTTCTAGAAATTTTTTCCTTCTATTATGCTTCATTACAAGAATTTTGATTGCATTATATGTAGGGTAAGAGTAAAGTACTGGTCCTGTCATTTTTCAGGAAGAAATCTTACCCTTTTCTTAATTTCTTTTCTCCTTCTGCAGCTTTCTTTACTATTTGAAATTTACTACATTTCCCTGAAATCCCTGGGGAGGAGAGGCAGGTGCAGAAGGGGGACACCCTGCCTGAGTAAATGGGATTATCTCATTGCCCCAGGGAGGAACCCTCCCTCCAGAAAGACTTTGGATCCTCTGGAAAGGAAATAATTTACATCATGTACCTTGGTTCCTAGTATCAAATGAGAAAAACAAGGATGTCTAGTCTATGGTTGGTCTGTGTAAAGACCTACACTGTTTTTTCTAGCCAGGAAAAAATAATACTTTGTGATTTGGATAATGGAATTCAGCACTTGTTGCCATGAATAGTCTTTACTTAAACTGCATAGGTTGAATATCCCCAATCTAAGTTATAGCCTTTTTGGGGGCAAGGATCACATCTCATTCTGAAAGTGCCCACACCACCCAGAGTTGGTGTCCCTAAAAGGATGCTGGCAGGTCACTGAGTTTAAGACCAGGCAGAAAAACATGTTACCATCTATTTCTCATTGTGTGTTGTGTACTGATGCTACCAGAGGCACACAGCTAGGTATATTGGCCTAAGGACTAAGTATTTACTTACAGGATTCATTGACTTGATTACTGGTGATGTATTAGTAAAATATGTCAAAAGGTGAATAAAACAGCAAATAGTCTTCCAACATCAGGACAGGAAGAAGGAATTGAAAAGCTAACACTCTCTTTATGAACAGAAAACTACACAAAATCCCTCCAATCCACATTCTTTTTTCTTTCACCAACAGAATGAGGGAAAGTACAAAATCAAGGCAGATAATCTCACTTTCTATAGTCTTGGTTGAATCCAAACTGTGTCCATGAAGTAATGCATGGGGTTGACCTTGAGGATGTCTGCTCCCAGCTGCTTTCCAGAAAGTTTCTCTTGGCCTCTCCTCAGCATTCCTTAGCACTTCCAGCTGATACCTGACACGTCTGTGCCTATCTGTAGCTGTACCAAGCAGAAGCCTGGGTTCCACTTCTAAGTGCTTCCTACCCCTACACTTTCAGGCTGGCTTTGCTGTGTTCTTTTGTTAAAGGAAAGGATGTCGTAAGGGAACTCTGCAGAGTCCTGTGGACCCCAGCCCCTACTCCAGCTTTCTGGACTCTACCCACTACTCCAGTGATTGGAAACTACAATTCCCAGCAGCACTAGGGAGAAAACTGCGAGGACCCAAGGGAGGAGCTAGCAGGAATTCTGGGACATTTGGGGGGATAAATAGGGTGTGATTGCATCTCTCACTCTCTCGCTCGTGAAACGGCTCTCTGGACCGTGTGACTCGGTGTGTTCAGTCAGCCTAGCTGTTAAGGTATTCCAGTTACTTTGTATCCTGCTCTCTTTCCCTGGGTTGTTTCCTATTCCTTTCCCCTTTTGTAAATAAACCCGTTATTGACCCTTTTGCATGTACCTGCAGTATAACTGAATTGTGAGCACGCAGGTGAGGCCCCACAGACAGGCGACCCAGTCCACTCTGGGCTACCCTGTCACACTTTGTGTAGAAAAGACTTCTGGAGGCCTCCGTGCCCAGGGCAGGGTCTGCACCCCGGGGCCTGCTGCTGAGTGTCCACACACCATGAGCCCCCCACAGAATAGATTATGGGGGATGTGAGTGATGCGCAGGAGTCTCTCACACTGTGGGATGAGTGTTGTGGTCAACAAGAGATGTGAGGTGCTTGAGCACTGCCCCCCAAGGCATTAGGGCAAGGTGCTAACCAGAGATTTATTTGTTGTGCTTTATGATATACCCTTCTCAAGCAGCATTGACAAATATTAGTCATCCCTATTTTGCAGGAGTGGAAACTGAGGCAACCAGCCAGTGAAAGTGAAGTGAATTTTGCCTATGACTTCTGCATTCTTGGCGCTATGTCAATTGTTTCTGATCATTTAAGTGTAATGTATGTTTGGGTAAGCATATGCTTATGGAAACAGTCTTTGCGTGGGTGATTCTGATGCGATCACAGTGTTATTGGAATGGTGTTTGGAAATATTACAACTTTAAAAATCTTTTACTTATGTACTTGAGCTAGCCAAAAGAAGCAGTGACCTTTTGGTTTGTTTTTATTTTTTGTTGTGGCTGTTGCTGTTGCAGTCGCTATTTAAGTATTATTAATGCTTATGAAATCACTGACTCTTAGGAATTAGAGGAAAATCACTTATGACTCATAAACTCATAACTCACACTGAGTGGAAATGCCTCAAGACTTTTAAAGCAGTATTTCCCCTTTTTATCCTTTTGGAAAATTTGTTACTCTTCTTAAATTTCATGGAGACATTCTAACCTGTCAAGGTACCTTTAAACTTTGATTATTTGCAAAGCTGATAAATATTGCCTTCATCTTTATGTAAATCATTGATTTAAACAGAATAAATAAAAAATATCGAACAGAATAAGCCAAGCAGAGAAGTATGAGGAAAATTAATCAACATCATTAACATAGTTGCTATTGAGTCAAGGACAAACCTTTCTGGTAACATTCTTTGCATGTCGCCATCCCCTCACAGAGGGGGCCCAGCCACTCTTGAATGCTTGGGGAAGCCCACGCACTCTGTCTGTGGTGCTGAGCCCAAGTCTTATCTCATGAGGCCCGCTCTCTCCAGTACCCAGTCTCCTCCTGTGAACCATTGCTCAAGGCCAAGAATTAAGAATCCAGTCCAGAATGGATCCAGAGAGTTTCCTGAGTGCCAGGTCCACCTCAGCTAAATCCATCTTTGTGAGGCCCAGGATCAGCAGCTGCCTGTCTCCTGCAGTTTAACGCTGTTGCTTGTGATGTCGCCAACACACGACCAGCCGCATTCTCTCACTTCATCTATAAAGTACTTCAGGGCCAAGGGACAGAATTCACTTTGATCTAGCTGATCACTTAAACAAATTTAAAGAAGCTACATGGTCTCTGCCTAGTTGGGTCTTCAGGTCTTATCACAGTGCATGCTGAGGCTGCTTTAGTGAGAAATAGGAAAGCAAAATTAAGAATGAGATGGTTTCTGCCCACTCTGTGCCATCACTTACTATGGTTCTGGCAGAATAATTTTGTCTCTGCTTAGTGTGTTTTATTGTTGATAGCATATTTCACAAAACCAGTCTCTGTCTAAAGCTCAGCTACCTTGTCACAGCTCTGGGCCATTATCATTTTACCCTCTGCCCAGTGTCTGCTTTGGCCTTTCTTGGCCTCTGCTGCTCAGAGAGCAATCTGGTTATAATGTGTTCCTCCCACTCTGTCACCTTAATTCTCCTCCATTTACAATTACATCCTCCAAATTTCATTTCTGAAAGCTTCTTACGCCATGCATGCAGTGAAAGACAAGAGAGGTCTGCTGAGCCATATATGGGTCAGCTCCTGGTGGGGACTGAACTCAGGCCAAAGCAGTGAGAGTGCTGAGACTTAACCCCTGTTTCTTTTTAAACTTTCACCAGAGTGGTCTCCCCCTTACTCCGTCCTGTAAGGGCCCCGGGTTGCCACACAAGTTTATATTTATGACCTTATGGTTCCTAGCTCCTTCATTAGTTTTCTTCTTATATCTCACCAGGTTTCACTAGCGGATCGCATCCCTCTAGTTTTAATGGTGCCTATTAAACAATAGTAGCATCACTGTAACAAAACCACAGATTCTCTTCATCACATAACTGTGCTTTGATATCTAGACTCCACCATGACAACTAACTTTTATTGACTACTTTCTATAGTCTGGGCACTATTTTATGGTTGCAGAGCTGTCCACTGTGCAAATGATGACACTGAACTACAGAGTAGCTAGGTACACACTGCCCAAGATCACAGTACCAGCTGGTGAAAGACTCTGGATTTGCACCCAGGTAATCTGGTTGTAGAATTCACATTCTTAATCACCTTGTCTGAAACTGTATATTTTCTTGAGCCCATTTCCCTCATTACTTTTTTCCTAGAAAATTACCAGGATTTTCCTTATTATTTTATCCCCAACATAACTAGAATAACTAGTTCTATCCCCACTATAACTAGTACAACTCTTGATTTCCTACTTTAGAGTGTCATTTAGCCTTCGAATTTATTTATTTTGTTATTTATTTTGTTCTCTAGTTTATTCATGTGCCCTTCAAGAAGCATTTGAGTGCCTATTGAGTTATGAGCAGTGTACCTATGCCTTTATCCTTACAGGGAATCAGTTCAGATGAAAGGTTCATATTCAGAGACAGTTAACATTTTTAAGATCTCCACAAATGTGCAAAATTCTGTGCAAAATGAGCTAATGCTTATATGAGATTTTGAGGATATATTCGCAGAACAGAACAGTCAGCAGATTCTCAGTCTCTACCTACCTCCAAAAAAAGTGAAAACCAGGCTCTCCCTGGTGGTGCAATGGGTTAAAGCACCGCATTATGAAGCTTTCCAAAACCACTGCAGCACAAGTTCAATCCCCAGCCAGGTAGCTGACCCACATGGTGTGGCAGACCTCTCCTGACCCACCCACTGCTCCCGTCAGCAGTGTACTTTGTCAATCTGCCTGTTCTTCTCCCACTCCTGCTCCCTGCTCTGTCTCTGGTGAACCCTCTCACCCACCACACCTCTCGCCTGTACCCCAGTTCTGTAAGCATAACTAAATAAATCTTTAAAAAAAGAAAAAGTGAAAATCACTGGTCTAAAAATGGACAGAAATAATGCATAGAGTGACATTCTGATTAGCTCTAGGAACCTTGCCCCCAAGCATGCTTTCCCAACCCTTGTAAAAGACATTCCCTCTATCAGGCCAACATTCTAAGATTTTTAATACCATCTAGTGGTGATAAAGGGGCTAAGATTTTACACTAGATACAAGCTGTAAATACACCTGACAAGTTTGACAGATACCAGCAGAAGACCCAAGACTCCTGGGTCAGAGACAAAGGGCTTACTCTTCAGGTAATTGGCAAGCTACTGTGTTAATATTCATGTCAGCTCCCTAATCTTCAGTTCCCATAAAGCATTGAGAAGAGCGGATACTTCAATGTGCAATGTTTGTGTTACAGGCAAGGAGCACAAATCTTTTGTAATAGGCACTAATGCTTCTAGAAGGTGGTGCTGTCTCCATCACACAGGACAGTGAACATTCCTGTTACTTCCATTCCAGGAGACACTGCCTTCCAAAACCTCTTCTGACACTGTTCACAATATCAATATATTTACAGACGTAGCTGAAACGACAACCGTAAATCCCACTGCTCAGGATGTGACTGACAGATGGCCTAATCTGTACGATGGCCTAGCCCAGGCGTGTGACTTACACCTGTGTGTGTATCCTTTTTCTCCACTGATTTCCTGATCTGCACCCTCCCACACGTGCTCTCCAGAAATAGACCCTAAAGTGTTCTGATGACACTAGTTAAATCTAGAAAAGCTATCGGGCTTTTGTATATGAATCTTTTCGAAGGCAGAAGGGAGTCCTCGTTGTGAATGAGGAAGACATGCCAAGGACAGAAAAATCACATTTGGGGAGAAATACTATTTTCTTATCCCTGGGCACTTTAAGCCTCTGTGCTTGATGCAAACCCACTGTGGACAGTGGGGAAAGTTTTAGTCCTGTGAGTTTGAAACAACTGCTGCTGAGCCAGCATTTCTGGGTTAAATAGAAAATATCACACTCATTATGTGGAATTGGTTTTCCAGGAAAACAGAATATTGCGCTTTAGAGACTCTGAGGTTTACCATTTTGCCCATCTCAGTGAGGGTAACTAGACATTTTTCTCAGAAATACAGACAGGTAGAGCCATAATGGCTTTTTTTGAAGGGATGTTTATAAAGTAGTATATTCTAAGTGAAAACAGATTAGGCCATCTTCCTAACATCCGGCTTTGTGATAGCGAGAAACAGAGAAGAATCTATTTCGCATGCTGTCATTTCATTTCTTGGAGTCACAGCCAAAGTGAAACATTTTTGTGAAATAAATGTCCATGTCCTCTCTGAATGTGATTCTGTCTTTGACTGGCACTAATGCTCTCTGGGGAGAAAGAGAAGCCATTTCCATCTTTCATGGTGCATGGAATCAATAGCCACTAAGCAAGCTGTAACATCCCCAGAGAATTGGTCTCACACCCTCCTCTGCCCACTCCCTACACACACACCTGCATACACACACGCACCTCTTTGGTAAGTAGGTAAAAAGGCTCTATGGAATCATTAATTTTTAAATTCTAATGCTTTTCCTGCAATAATATGCCGTATAAACTGCAGAAGCTATGTCTCCAGAAATATTCGGTACCTAAATTGTTTAAGAATGTAGAAAAATTAGAAAGAGTTAAGATGATGCCAAAAGAGGATATGCAAGGAAATATGTCTAAAAGAAAGATTAAAAGGGAGAGTAGAGAGCTATATAAACAAAACTGACATGAATAATCCATTTAAAACACTTTTTGTGGTTCCTAGTAGTTATAAATATTAGTGTTACTATTCACCTGAGCTGGAGAAGCAAGACAAGTTGCGGTGAATCTATATTTTTTTTTGTTGTTGTTGTTGTTGTTCATTTAATTCATTTTTCAATTCATTCACTCATTATTTATTTAAAATTATGTGTTACAGAAACTAGGTACATTCAATTGAGATTTATATTTCTGATGCAGATTTGGTTTCCTTGGGGGGTTGTGTATCATTTGAATTAGCTTAATGAGCTAGAACACTGGGTCAAATAAGCACAGAGAAAAGTCCAGGTCAGATTTCCAGGCTGAAATGGGTGGGTGAGTCACAGACTGAACAGCCAAAGGAGAGGCCCTTTGTGGAGCCAGTCCTGGGGCCTGGTGACGAGTTGGCAGGATTGTTCTGACTCAGGCCTCCAGGCCATCTGTCCTGCCTCAGGCAGCATGCTCCCACTGCTATCCCCACTATTACATTTTTTAAATAATATAACAGTTTATTTTTACATCATTTTGTGCCTTTTCCCATCTCAGTTGTAATCCTCATGGGCTTCCCATCACCAAGTCATCCGTGTGCCATCACCATGGTCCAGTGCATTTCCCTCCCCCCACTGTTTTTGATCCCATTCCCCACTCCACCCCAAAAAATGTCTCTGGTATGTAGCTGTTCATCAGTATCATTATTTTCTCGCCTGCTATGAGAGAAACCATTAGTATTTTTCCTTTTCTTTCTGGCTTATTTCACTAAGCACGATCTTTTCCAGCTCCATCCATGTTGCTGAAAAAGACATGTGTTTCTTTTTTTCTTTTTCTTTTTTTTTTTTTTTGTTTGGTTACTGAGTAATATTCCATTGTGTATATGTATCACATCTTTTTAATCCAGTCATCCATTTTTGGGCATTTGGGCTGTTTCCATGTCTTTCCAATAAACATGGGGGTGCAGGTATCTTTTTGAATCAGTGTTTTTATATCTTTTGTATAGATACCTAGGGGTGGGATTGCTGAGTCATAGGGAAGCTCCATCTTTAGCAGTTTGAGGAAACTCCAAACAGTTTTCCATAGTGGTTGTACTAGTTTGCATTCCCACCACCAGTGCAGGAGAGTTCCTTTTTCTCCACATCCTTGCCAGCATTTGTTGTTGCTAGTTGTTTGAAGATGTGCCATTCTCACTGGGATGAGGTGGTATCTCACTCTGGTTTTAATTTGTATCTCCCTTGTTACAAGTGATGTTGAACATTTTTTCATACGCTTGTTGGCCATCTGCATTTCCTCTTTGGAGAAGTGTCTTTTTAGCTCTTCTGCCCATTTTTTGATAGGGTTGTTTATTTTATTTTTGTTGTGTTTCATCAGTTTTCCATATATTTTTGTGATCAATCCTTTATTGCTAGTTTTGTGTCAGAAAATTTTTTCCCAATCAGTGGGATGCCTGTTTGTTTTTTGTAATGTCTTTTTTGCTGTACAGAAGCTCTTTAACTTGATGTAGTCCCATCTATTTATTCTTGCCTTCACTATCATTGCAATGGGTGCTCGATCTTTAAAGATGTCGCTGAAGTGTGTGTCGTGCAGTGTTTGGCCCATCTTTGCTTCCAGGTATGTTATGGTTTCCGTGCTTATGTCTAGGTCTTTAATCCACCTCGAGTTGATATTTGTGTATGGTGAGAGGTAGTGATCTAGTTTCATTTCTTTGCATGTAGCTTCCCAGTTTTCCCAGCACCATTTGCTGAACAAACTTTCTTTGTTCCATTGTATTTTCTTTGCTCCTTTGGCAAAGATTAGCTGCCCATAAACCTGTGGGTTTATATCTGGGTTTTCTATCTGAATCCACTGGTCTGTATGTCTGTTCTTGTTCCAGTACCATGCAGTTTTGATTATTATGACTTTGTAGTATAGCTTGAAGTTTGGGATTGTAATGTCTCCATTCTCTTTCTTCCTAGTCATGAGAGTTTTGGCTATTCGAGGTTTTTTGTTGTTCCATATGAATCTCATCAACATTTTTTCTATTTCTTTGAAGAATGTCATTGAGATTTTTATGGGGATGGCATTAAATCTGTATACTGCTTTTGGTAGGATGGCCATTTTGATGATGTTAATTCTCCCAATCCATGAGCAGAGGATGTCTTTCCATTTCATGGTGTCTTCTTGTATTTCTTTTAACAGTGTTTTGTAATTTTCTTTGTATAGGTCTTTTACCTCTTTTTTTAGGTTGATTCCCAGGTATTTGATTCTTTTTGTTTTAATTGAAAAGGGGGTGGTTTTAAAATTTCTGTTTCTTCTGATTGGTTGTTTGTGTATAGGAAGGCCTCTGATTTTTGTGTGTTGATTTTATATCCTGCTACCTTGCTAAACTGGTTGATGGTTTTGATTAGTTTCTCTGTGGAGTTTTTAGGGTTTTCCATGTAGATTAACATATCACCTGCAAATAAGGACAGTTTTACTTCTTCTTTCCCTATTTGGATTCCTTGTATGTCTTTTTCCTGTCTTATTGCTCTGGCTAGAACTTCCAATGTTATGTTGAAGAGCAGTGCCAATAGCGGACACCCTTGTCTTGTTCCTGATCTCTTTTCTTTTTCTTTCTGGCTTATTTCACTAAGCATGATTCCTGGAAGGGTTGTTTTGAGAATGTAAGGTCTTAATGAACTAGACATACTGGAAGGTGGTAGACAATCCCCAAATTGTTATTATTATTAACCACTACAGGTGACACAAAATTGCATTTTAAACACTTGAGCTCCAATCTCAGAATGCCTAGCTTCATATTATGATTCTGCTGTTCCTTAGTCATAATTCAATAAATAACTTCATTTTCCCAAGACTTTGTCTCCTTGTCAGTCAAAGATTATGATCATGAGCTAGATTCTATCGCATTTGTCAATTCAAAAACTCCACTGCTCCCATTACCGCTCCCAGCACGAGCTCTTGCAGTCTTGTGGTCTCATTCCAGGACTCCTGCTTTTTACATCTGTGCTTTCACCGTGAGTTCATCTTGCCTTTTTATTATTATTATTATTATTTATGCATACAGAACAGGGGTATAGGCCAGAAGTGCAGGGGCAGTGAGAGACAGAGTGGGGAGCAGAACAGGCAGATCGATGAAGTTCACTGCTGAGGAGAGCAGCAGGCGGTCAGGAGAGATCTACTGCACCATGTGGAGTACCCCATGGTCAGTAGAAATCTGCTGTACCAGTTCCAGGGTGGGGTTAGAACTTGCACTGAAGTGGCTGCGGCTCACTTGCAGTGCTATGCTTTAACCTGTTGCACCAACAGGAAGTGGAGAGCTGGGGGGGGCTCATCTTGCTATTAAAGAAATAGGGAAGCCAAGAAATGTTGACTCAGAATTGCTGGGTGGGGCCCACAGTCCCCTTACACCGTCCACATAGGAAGCTCTCGCCAGCTCTCTGAGGTGTGGTCTGACATGCCTCTCCAGCCTGCTCACTCTCGACTTTCTCTGGCCTGGAGGGTGAGCTGTGTGATTTCTTTCCAAACCCTCGTGAAGAGCTCCCATCTGAACCTGTGCCCCTGTGCCAGAAGCTCCAGCACTCTGACCCCTGGGGCTGCTCTCCTTGTACCATGCTTTTGACACCAGCTTCCACTACCCCTAAAGTGAGCTCATCCTTCTCCGGCTGAGGCCACCAGAGCAGATCCTTGACAGCGCTTGGTTGGCTTCCCCCTCCTTGCCCCCGCTTCTCCAGATGGGGTACAACTAAGGGGTCAGGTCCCCCCAGGCCTTGCATCTCTGGTCCCCACTAGCCAGGGCCTTGCCAGTGTGAAAAACTCAGTTACTGGTTGCTGGTGATCATAATGCTGACCGACCTTCAACTTTGTTTTTACCAAAAGACTAAAATATTGTTTTAAAGGTCTGCACAAAATCAGATAAAAACCGAAGAATTTTAGCCCTTGGGCCCAGCCCAGATTTGTGTATTTCCACCGAAGCTAATGGTATATTCTTTCTCCTGCTCTGTTTCTCTTTTTATGCTGAGAGAATAAACAGTCCCACTGGCTTATCCCCCGTTGATAATTTTCAGCATCTTTTTCTCTGATATCTTAACCTGAATGTCAAAAGGAGAATGTAAAACATCTTCATTGCAAAACACACTCTTCCTTGTGGCTTGTTAGTGTTCTTCCCATAAAAATAACGCCAAGGTGAAAAAGGATTTAGTATTGATCATAGCAAATTTCACTTAAAATATTAAGCAGCCTGTGATTCCCCTGCCAGTTTGCCTGCTGATGCAGCAGCTCTGCAGTCAACCTGAGGGGTCCCTGAAAAGCATTTTCCCTCCTGGCTCTGGCCCCTCATCAACTTGTCCCCAATTGTCATCTAGTGGAACTCCTCCACCTCTGTGCCCAGGGTGAGGTCTCATGAACGCCTTTATTCAAATGCAAGAAAACTCCAGGGTGCAAATTCTAAGCAGGTGAGGCCAGTTACCAGCTCAGCTCACCTGGCAGGCAGCTTAACACAGGTTCAAAGTATTAATTACCTCCTTTGAGTTGATTTATTTTTACTTGTTCCTGTAGGTGCTTCACAAACTTCTCTTAGAAGGCTCCCAGACATTGACAATCTTGGGAGAGAAAAATGACAAATGGCCTGTCCCTTAGGAGTCCAGTCAATTGGAGGAACAGACAGTTGTGTCACTAACAATTAACAGTAGGACATGAAGAAGATTATATGCAGGACCTATGAAGCACGGCCTAGGTGTGGAGCGGGTAGTAAGAGGTAAAAATGAGCAGGATATTCAGAGGGACTTCTCCAAAGAGCCAAGCTTCAACTAGACCTTGAGCTATAAGGGCAAGCCATTAGGAAGTGGGAGATGGAATGAATGGGACATGGAAATGGAATTCTAGGTAGAGTAAAAATCAACTGCATTGATTTGCAGGAACTTTCAGGAAAAACAAGCAATTCCAAATGACATGGGCCTGGAATAGTGGAATAGTCATTGCAACCCCCACTCCGATCCCACAGTACAGGTCTAAAAGGGAGGAGGGGCCAAATCGCTGAGTCGTTCATGTAGACTTAAGGAATGTTGACATTTTGTACAGATAATGAAGACCCACAAAAGGATTTCAATAAAGGATTTTGATAAAGACTGTTTCCAATTTGAAAGACATTCTGGCTATTGTATGGAGCAAAGTTTGGAAGGGGTCCCAAGTGGAAGCAGACCAGGTAAGTACGGCAGACCAGGTGAGCACATGCAGCCTAGCAGAAGGACAATGGCAGCTAGGGGTGACACTCCTGTGTGGATGTGAAGAGCAGGGGATTTGGTGGTGGATTAGAATCAGTAGGACTTGGTGGCAGATTGAATATGGGAGGGTGATAGGAGAGTCAAGAGTGACTCTGAGGCTTTCAATCTGTTCAACGATGCTGAATTAACAATGTGGTAAAAATCACCTTTGACAGGACCGATAATAATTTGAATTTTCACTTTCTAGTTTGAGATCCTTTTTAAGAAATCCAAAAGGGAGTGTCCAGGAGGTATTTGGAAGCTGACGAGAGATCAGATTGGAGTGTCATTCACAAGTCACTTGGAATCCAAGTCACGGATACAGATGTGAGTAGGGCTGAGGCTCTGGTCCAATTCTAAGGAGTAGCTAGAAGGATGAGCAAACCCAAGAGACTGAGAAGAAGAGGCTAGAGACGTGGCATAAATATCCGAAGACTGGGCTAGTCCAGAAGCAATGAAAGAACTGTTTTTAAAAGACAGTAGTTCGATACAAGTGTTGCTGGGATGTGAGGAGCATGAGAACTGGAAATAGTGACAGGAGAGACTGCTGTGTCTCAACAGCAGACAGGAGTGTGTGAAGGAGAGAGTGGGAAGGAAAGAGATACAGGCAGTGAGGCAAAAGAATGCCTCACAAAATAGGCCAAGGAGAGAAAAGAGCTGGCAGTAGCTGGGAGAAGTATGGGGCAGAACAACTGAGTTTTTCTTCTTAATCAGGTGTTAAAAAGCTCAAGGTATTTGTTGTTCATGGATGAAGCTTGAATGCTGATGGGAAGACAAACATAATGGGAGTGGTGGGGGTGGATAGTTAAGAGGTAGAAGGGAAGGGCTTCCAAAGGCAGGATTGAGCAATGCCTTCTCTATTTCTTTCAGAAAACATTCTTTGAAACACTCCTTCCAATGCCCCTGTATCCTGCTAGACACCCTGTCCTTCCTTCTGAGGTGTTTCCTACCAGATCACGACTACCTGTTTACTCATGGGCTGTCAGCTCCAATCAGCACTGAGGGGCAAGTGTCATATTTACCACCATGTCACCACAGCCACCATTCTGTGGTCTTTGGGTCTCTTAGACATTGTTGAGAAGCCTAAAGACTACTTTATGTGGTTTATTTCTATTGACATTTGTAGTATTTTAAATTAAAACTGGGAAATACTTCAATTTATTTTTTAGATTGAAATAACATTGTGTTTAATTCTATATACATTTCAGAACTATTATATATTACTTGAAGTTCACCCCTCAAAGTCCAAATCTATCCTTCACCATACCCTTGTCCTCTTTTTCTAGGGTTACCCAGACCCTTTACCCTTCCTTTCTGGTAGCCCCTAATTGGTCTTATATTCCAAAAGTTTCTTTTTGGTTTATTTATTTCATCTTTTGCATTCTCTATAGGCCACATGTGCGTGAAATCGTAGTGTTTGTCTTTCTCTGTCTGGCTTATTTCACTAAGTATAATTCTTCCTAGGTCCATCCATGTTGTTGCCAACGGCAGGTTTTCATCTTTTTTTCAGTTGAATAGTATTCCCTTGTGTCCACCACATCTTCTTAATCCTGTCATCAATTAAGGGGCAATTTGACTGTTTCCAGTTTTTGACTATTGTAAGTTGTGCTGCAATGAACTTGAGGGGCCTCTATCTTTCTACATTAGTACGATTGTATTTCTCAGGTAAATATCTAGAAGTGGGATAACTGGATCCTATGGAGTTTCTATTTTTGTTTTTTTTTTTTTGGGAAACACTATACTGCTTTAAATAATGACAACATTCATTCATTCTCTCATTTACTTATTTGAAAATAATATGAGTGACCTGGCCCTCCCTGGTGGCGCAGTGGTTAAAGCACAGCACTAAGAAGCTTAAGCCACTTCCGCATGAGTTCGATTCCCAACTGCCCCGGAGGAGATCCACATGGCGAGGCAGACCTCTCCTGACCCGCCTGCTGCTCCCCTCAGCAGTGTACTTCATCCATCTGCCTGTTCTGCGCCCCACTCTGTCTGTGGTGAATCCTCTTACCCTCTGCATCTATGGCCTGTACCTCAGTTCTGTACGAATAAATAAATAAATCTTAAAAAAATAATAATATGAGTGACCTGACTGTATACCATAAAAGACATATAGTTCATGAAGAATAGCTATAATCTTCCAAAAGAAAATCAGTGAGAAAGTGGCATTGTTTTACAGTTGTTGTAACTCTCTTTCCTCAAACTCAAAAGAAGAGAGCTGGATTGCCTATCTGCCTCTATACTCAGCCCATCTTGATGTCACTTGTGGCACAGCCTTTGGAAAGCGCCGCTGGGCACTCATGAAAAGTTAGGAGGAAAAAGGCAAGTAACAGTTCCTCCCTGGTGGCGTAACAGGTTAGGACACAGCATTGCAAGCTGGCTGCAGTCACTTCAGTGCAAGTTCATCCCCTCCTGAGGTGACCTACATGGCGCAGCAGACCTCTCCCGGCTTGCCCACTGCTCCGCTCAGCAGTGTACTTCATCAGTCAGCCTATTCTGCTCCCCCCTCTGACTATGGTGAATCCTCTCACTGTGCCTGTAACTCTGGCCTGTACCTCATCTCTGTATGCATAAGTAAATAAATCTTAAAAAAAAAAAAAAGGCAAGTAATATCTTTTATTCTAGTGGTTTTGACCTTGGGCTGTCTGGAGCCTTTTCAGGAACTCCCAGGAACCTCTCTGAGATCCAGTTGCCTAGCCTGATCAGCAGGAACATGCGAACTATTTCAGTCACTAGAGGAGCCCCATCTCTCCATCATCCTTTCCCACAACTCCTAAGGCAACATTTACAGAACCCCTATGATAAAGAAATTCTCCATCAGACTTTATTTTTCCTTCCCATCGATTTAGTCAGCTTAGCAGCCTCTACCATGACATTTGTTCCATGTTGGAATTATTCAGCGTGAAATGATTTGTGAAAACATGGAAATTCCGACAAAAGATCTGCCCTTTGGATGGTTCCCACAAAGAACAAAACCGTTTCACATAAAATATTTTAAAGGGGTATCATCAATTTTAATTTCAAACAAATTAAGCAATCCAGTTCTTTGAAGAAATGGTTCCCCTGTTTAATATTAACCAGCAAAAATTGTTGAAACCACGCTTCATCCAGATGCACAAAGCCATTTCAAGCCCAGTGGACTCTGGCAGGGAACCGGGTGCCCTCTGCTTCCTGGTCGTGGTGGCATTAATGGGAATCACCTTCACCAGGCAGCTTTTCCTCTTTGGGCTTCATTATTATTTTCTTCTATAAAACTAGGCCATTGGTTCCCAGATTTACTCTTATGATGGGGGTAATTGAAAGGGCTTTTCTTTAAATTCCTTTGTTGACAGGAGAGGGAAGAACACAAGAGAATATGGCAATAGTTCATGGGGTGATATGGTGGTGTGAGAACCATGGGAATGACAAGATGTAAGAAAAAGTAATTCGTTAGTTAATAATAACAAAAGAAAAATCCTATGTTGATTCCCATAAGATAATAATAAACTTAATTAGCTCAAATACAATTTCAGACTTAGAAGATATAACTCTATTATATTATTTCTGTACTGATCCCAAATGGGATCAAAGAAACCCATTTAAAAAGAGGGAGGAGAGGCCCTCGCTGGTGGC
>NW_004567103.1:25687470-25697938 GCF_000260355.1 Condylura cristata | reverse complement strand
AAAAAAAAAAAAAGAGGGAGGAGAAAAAAAAGGAGGAGGAGGAGGAGGAAAGTGGAGAGAGAGGGTGAGGGGAAGAAAAGGAAAGAAAAGAAAAAGGTCTCCCATGAAACATGGTCAGTTATTCGCAAGTTACCCTCATGTTTATTTTCTAGTTGTTCATTCTACCCTGTTGTCAGCTATCCATTATGAAGCACCATTGGCTTTGGAAAAATGGATGGAAGAAAAAATTGATGGAACTTCTGCTCTTTAATTACTTCTGATAATTGAGAAAAGTTCAATTTTCAACTTTCACTGTGAAATCTGTCCCCCTCGCTTGGGAAGCAACAATAGTGGATGAGAAGATCCCCACTGACTTTACAAAGTCTAACATTGGATACTTTTGCCATATTTCTGCTGTTTAACCTAATAGCCAGCCTTGTGAGGGCCAAAAGGAGTTCTGACCAAATCCCTGACTGGCAGCTGAAGCAAGGCCAGGCCTGCTGAGGTCTGGGTTTTCCTGATTGCCCTGACAGCGAGGTGGCCAGGCTGGGCTTGGAACCAGGACCTCCTGTTTCCCAGAGTACTCAGTGTTTTTCCACTCGACAAGCTTACCTAATACTAAACAGCACACCACCACCACCCCCGCACCCCCCATGTTGATGTTCTATTATCATTTATAACTTAGCCAACAATTACTTCTTCAGTTGAGAATTTGACATTAGAAATCTCATTGCTGGCACATAAGATTCTTGTTTGTTTGTAAGTTAAGATTTAATTAAAATCCACTTAGTTGTTTTTTGTTTTTGTTTTTTAAGCTGGAAGAGATGGAAATATAAATATGCATAGCAATGAATTTAATTCTGAATTAATTAGGTCTCTATTCTCTCAGTATCTGTCTTTGTTTTGTTATCCATGGCCAGTTTCAATCATCCTTGTTCGGTTTGTGAGCTGTAACGAAGTCTATGCATACGCTGTTGATGTCTGCATTTTTCTACCATCAAGAGTGACAGCAGATTCCTAAAAGAAACTTCTAACTTTTCCTGGGGAAAGGATTAACTGGATCACACTAGGGACCCTAAATGACCTTCTGGACCTGTAAGTGAAGTACCCCAAAGCTCTTCAAGTATAGGGACACCTCGGCAGTAAGTAACTGAAATTACTGGAAAATATGAATTGTAGCATCTATTCACAAATCAAAATACTTCCCTGCTGATTCAGGTTCACACCTTTGCCCCACTATTAACAACTTCTTATAGAGTTCATATTTTGGGTTCCTAATCCTCTCATTCCAACTTGGAATACAGCTAGATTTTTCTGAGGTTAAAATTTCCCTTCTCTTCAACATCTTTAAATAGTCAAACAGATGTTTTGCTCAGGTTTCAGAGTGAAGAAATCTGCAAGTGGATTTACTACTTGGGTCAGCGTAACTCATCTCAAATATGGGAGAGATTGGTGAGGAGAACAAGCTAATTTGTCATCATTCTATTTTGCTTTGTTTAGCAGGCCTATAATAATTGTTTTTATTATTATTTTATTGCAACACAAAATCTACCTGAAATCTTGCCCGTAAATGATAATTATTCTTCTTTTTTGGGTCTGATATGACGGTTAAAGAAGTTTTCCTTCCATTTATCATCTCTCCTGCAAGGATTTTTGAATTACTTATAATCTCTAACACAGCTGTGTTCTCATTTCTTATATTAAGGGCCTTCTGTTGTGGATGGTTCAGCTAAAGAAGGCCAAAGCTATTGCACTCTAACCAAATCACAGGATCATGTGGGTGGAGGATGTTGTATTTTACAGTGTAATGATGACCTATATCTGGTCTTTTGAAAAAAATAGCTCCCAGATTTAGAAAACGCTGGAAAAGATTGTGCTTTCTTTCGAGACTCAGTTTTGTGCACATATCTGAAACTCAACATAAGTTTTTTTGTTCATCCAGGAAGCTCATTCAACTATCTCTGACTACCTCTGTTATTCAAGGAGTTTGTATCTTCGTGTTTCTTTGCTCTGGAAGTGTCTGAGAACAGCTACCACTTTCTCTACTAGAAAGCCCAGGGCATTTTCACAGGCCAAACCGTCACCCAGTATTCTTTTTCTTTTTTAAGATTTATTATGTTACAGAACTTTTTTTTTTAAGATTTATTATGCATACAGAACTGGAGTACAAGCCAAAGGTACAGGGGAAGTAAGAGGATTCACCAAAGACAGATTGGGGAGCAGACCAGGCAGACTGATGAAGTACACTGCTGAGGAGAGCAGACCTCCCCAGATAGGTCAGGAGAGGTCTGCGGTGCCAAGTGGCTCACCTCCAGGGCGGGGGATCCATCCCACACTGAAGTGGCTGCAGAAGCTTGCAGTGCTGTGTCCTAACCTATTGTGCTACCAGGGAGGGCCCTCACCCAGTATTCTTTCAGTGTTTTCTTCTCCAACTCAGCAGAAACAATTTCAGTTACTGTCCCAAAAGTAACCAACAAGAAGCATGTATTTTTTCCCCCATAGTTTACCTCTGAATTCTTTATTTTTTTTTTTAAAGATTTATTTATTGGGCCCTCCCTGGTGGCGCAGTGGGTTAAAGCACAGCACTGAGAAGCTAAAGCCACTTCCGCATGAGTTCGATCCCCGCCTGCCCCGGAGGTGACCACATGGCGTGGCAGACCTCTCCTGACCCGCCCGCTGCTCCCCTCAGCAGTGTACTTCGTTGATCTGCCTGTTCTGCACCGCACTCTGTCTCTGGTGAAGCCTCTCACCCTCCACATCTCTGGCTTGTACCCCAGTTCCATATGAATAAATAAATAAATCTTTAAAAAAATAAAAGATTTACTTATGCTTACATAACTGGGTTACAGGCAGCGGTGCTCAGGTGGTTCACTAGAGACAGAATGGGGAGCAGAACAGGCAGATTGACAAATTACACTGCCGAGGGGAGCAGTGGGCAGGTCAGGCAGGAGAGGTCTGCCACGTCATATGGGTCAGCTCTCTGGTCAGGGGTTGAACTCATGCTGCAGTGGCTTCAAAGAGCTTCATAATTTAACCTGTTGCACCACCAGGGAGAGCCCTGAATTCTTTTTTTAAAAAAAGATTTATTTGCTTATGAATACAAGAGCTGGAGTACAGGGCAGAGTTACAGCCAGGGGGTGTGAGAGGCTTCCCCAGAAACAGAGCGGGGAGCAGAAAAGGGGTATCAACTGAAGTACACTGTTGAGGGGAGCAGCGGGAGAGACAGGAGAGGTCTGCTGCCCCTTGTGGGTCAGCTCCCTGGCTGGGGACTGCAGTGGCTGCAGATACTTCATAGTGCAGAGATTTAACCCACCTTGTATCACCAGAGGACCCTCCCTCTCAATTCTGCAATTAGTAGTAATCTGTGTAAGGTATGTAGGATGAAATCACTTTTATTATTAGCTATAAAGCTACCCTATGCCAGGTGCTGGGCTACATGTTGGAAAGGTAATTGCGAAGAAACGTGGTTTCTGCCTGAAGATCTTGTAGTGCGATGGGAAAAACACATGTGTAAAAAGAAGATTTACAGCAAAATAATAAGTCTGATATTAGACATGAATATTTTTCCTTATAATCAGTATCATCTTCCCCTGCACTCTGAGGAATGCTTTCAAAATTGTACTCTGGGAACTTGCCTAATTATAGTGATTTTTAAATTGTTAAATAGAAGAATTTGGGGGTTTGAAGGAATGAAAAGACAAAAAATAAGCACCCATTTAAAGTGCCTCAAACATGAATTTTAAAACTAGATAAAAAGTTGCAAGCACACAGTACAATAACCTTTATTTTATGCTTTCTTTACACCTTTTCCTGTATTTTCTGTTAACAAAACTGACTTTGACAGTAAGGGAAAATTGAGGTTTTAAAAAAATGTTGGTATCTTAGCACAACAGAGTAATTAGATACGTACAATAATGACATGGGTGATACTATAGAAACCTCTAGCTAACACACCCTTTGCTGCCATTATCAAAGGTTAACTAGGAAGTTGTAGTTTACACACAAAAACCTCCATCTGTTAGTGGTGCTGATTTCACTATGGCTTCAGTACCACTGAGTCATCTTCCTTGTTCTGCCTCTTTATCTGAGAGATTCATTCATTCTCTCAATTTCATTTACTGCGTTTTTGAACTTCAATCGTGTTGTAAAAAACATCCTCTGAAGTCTAAATAAATCGTGTTTTATAATCCCAAAGGGCAGGGACCTCTCTCTGCAATATCAAGTGTTCAATATCAAATCAGGGTCATGTGAAAACAAGTCAACAAGTTATATCCTGAGTTCACAATGCGATACAAAGAAGAAAAGCAAAGATAGGTGGAAGTATAGATGGTTTCTTTCTTCTTTCTTGATGACTCTTTAGACTCCTGAGTGGGGCACCTATTCTACTAAGTTAACTTGTTTTGTAAGCAAGACAGTCTCACTGAAAAAAAAATTCTGCCCCAAATTCATCAATCACATCTATGTATGTAGAGGAAAATCAAGCTATTCCTAATCACATGGTCTTAGTTCCACGAAGTACTAAAAGGAAATTTACTTAAAGTCAGTCACAAACTATTGGGTTTTTTGTCATCTGTCCAACTTCCAAAATTAAAGCATGAGCTCCCTCTGTTGAGTGAATTAATGTATGTCATGAAAAAGAATCTAAAACATTTGTGCACTGCCTAACGGGTCATGATGTTTCAAGAAACACAAGCAATTATGAAATATAAACATTTTTCTTCTTTTGAAATCATGATTATAATGTGGAGTGCAATGGAAAGATGGAGATGAGTCTTTTACAGGCAGAGATTTGTAAGACTTCTGCTGAGATCAGAGGGTAAGTGGGAGAGACCAGAGCCCTGTGGACAAGTGCGAGGCGGAATCGGGCTGGAGAAGCCAGCACATGGGGTGAGGGCACCCCCAGCAGGCCCAGGAACCAGAACTGGCTCTAATGGTGTCCAGAGTTCTTGAGGAACTTTAAGTTACTTTTGCTCTCCCTCCCTACTTGGCTATATTTATAGGATGCTCTGCAATGTGCCTCTTTAACAATAATAATAATAATAAACATTTATGAAAGAGAAAGGTGGCATTATATGCCTCTGAGAGTCTCCTTTCCTTCTAACCTTTTTCTTTTCTAGGTTTTCAGAATATTCGTGATGGCATCTCGCTGTCAGGGCTGCGCTTAGATGTGGCCACAGCCAGCCCACGCAGAACGTCCTTGCCACCCGACCCTCCCCACAGACAAGATGCAGACAATTCTTCCGGAACCCTGGCTAGACCTAGACAGCACTTCAGAACACGGCAGCCGGGCTCCACCTACCATTGGAGTGTGCACACAGCAAGGCCTCGAATAGTGTCATTTCATTCAGGGTCCTTCTGTTCTAATGCTAATGAGGGGAAGACGTCCGTCCCCAGCAAGACCACTATCTGTGTAGTTGGCATTTCAACCCCCACCACCCCGTGTCTGTGAGTTTGCTCAGAGACTCTGGTTGCCTCCCACCTCACAAACATGCTCACGTCAGGTTCGTCAGGTTGGTTGCTCAGTCGTCCTGCTAGAGTGAGTGTGAGTGTGGTGAGTGTGCCCTGCAGTGTTACTGGAGCGTAGCCCTGGTCACCAAGATGGGCGCCACTCTGCCAGCCCGCGCTGCCGTGCCCCTGACAGGCCTCCCAGGATAGCTCTGGTACCCAGGTTGCTGTAGCTCCTGCCAGTGTGTGAAGTACCTTGTTCTGGTGACTTCATTATTGGGCCTTTTCCCTGTGTGATCAACTGAGCATTTGCGCACAGGGGAAGTGTGATTTCACTTGAATTGTATGTCTGCTGTTTCCGAGCTTCTCTCTCTCCCTTTCTCTCTCCATCTCACCACACCCACCCCCTGCCTGTGAACTTCTCAAAGTCGCTTTCTTTGCCCTTATGTGTGGGGTGGCATGGGGCGGTGGAACAGGGAACATGGGGTTTTCCCTCTTAACAGGTTGGGGTTCCTTGGCAGCTGTCAGTTTTGCATGGTGTCAGTTTGTGGTTCCCTGATCAATATGAGCCTCCCAGAAACAAGTCTAGAGGTAGTGCCCACCTTGACTCTTGCTGCCAGGGCAGGCTTCAGCCATTGCAGTTCCTGAGCTAAAATAAGTGGGTTAAAAGATGAATGAATGAATGAAATGAACGTATAAAATATCATCTGGTATTACAAGTGTTGGGTGTCTGAATTTAAAAGTTTAGTGATTGTGTGTGTGTGTGACCAGAAATATACCAAAGAAACATAATTCTTGATTCTATCAAGTAACTATGGTAAAATTGTTTTTGTTATACACCATTCATTCATGAAATCACAGTTTCCAAGGACTCATGGATGACTTAAGTGAGTACTTACCAAACTAGGGTGACAGAAGGCATCATTCAGTGTTCCTGCTGTGTCCCTGCAAAGGCCATCTGCTTTCGCATGACTGACCCAGAGGGACTGACCAGTGGCATGAGCTACTTCAATGACTAGGTTTTAGTGGGGGCTTCTTAGGGACAGTGTGCACTGACGTCCTGGTCCCTCTACCTGTGACCTGAATCTTGGAGTGCGGTGGTGACTTTTCATTTCTGAGGGCCTCTTCTGGACCCTGAGGTGTTTGCATTCTTGCTGCCTGAGATAGAATGCCTCTCTACCAGGGGCTTTAGCCAGCTAGGGTAATCTCAGCCATTCTATCTGCAACCTGTTACTCAAAGTGAATTCCTCAGAGGTGACGCCTTCACCAGTTGCCTTTCCCAGGAGACGGCTCCTCCAGCTGGAGGGTGTGACTGTGTTAGCCACATACCATCTCCTCTCGGGCCCTGTCACACCTGGACCAGATGCAACCAAAGACCAAATCTGACAGTTCTAAGCCTAGAAATTCAAAACCTTGTTGTCAATATGTCACATTCTGGTGAAAAATGACTTTCTGGTTGATATGGGTGCCTCCTTGCTCTATCCTCACATGGAGGAAAGGACTAGAGATCTCTCTGGAGCCTCTTTCACAAGGTACTAATCCTATTGGTGAGGAACCCACCACAGTGACTTAAGCACCTCCCAAAAGCCCCACCTCCAAATACCATGTCTTTGGGGGTTAGGATTTCAATGTGGGAAGGACACATTCAGATCATAACTCCCCCATCTACCCCAACCCACCCACTACCCACCTTGCTATTCCCACCCATCACAAGCACCCAAGATCACTCTGTTTAACCATCTATCATGATGCAGTCTTCACACACATAGTTTTAGAATGAAATAATTTCATTCTGAAATTTCATTCTCCTCCACGTCAGAAAGTAGAAGAGGGTAGTATTGAAGTCTTTTTCACTGTTTGCCTTCAAGATTTGTTTTGTAAATAAATAAAGGGATTTGTGATTTCTGTAAAACATTCTAGGACTTGCAAGAAAATCATTCATGCTGGCATTTTTTAATTCTAGTTTAATTCAGCGTTCACAATGAGAGCCCACAGTTGCTGATTAACCTTTCTTTTGGCCTCATATTATGAGCAGACTTCTTACTTCTGCTTAACACTTTTCTGGTATAGGTAATTGCACCCTCCACTTGATTTAAAAGGTGAGCACTGCATAAGTGCTCATAAGTGCTGATGTCAGTTGAATAAACAAAATGAATATACAATGGTGGGATACTATGAACCCACACCTATGTCCTTGTGTGTAGAACCAGCTTTTCAGTTGCCATTGACATTACTAACAGCACACACATGGGGATGGAATGGAGCATAAGGCTTTCATTTTAGTGGCACAATTATTAAATAACTTTATGGTTTACTTTCTGTCCTGGACTTAGGTGTTCAGTTCAAAAGAGATCATTTACATTTGTAGAATTTTATATGTTGTACTTTTGGGGGGAAATGTACCACCATGCAAGATAGATTCATAAGATTACAAGACAAGATTATTAAATATACAACATCCCATTTCAGACTGACCTTACCAGACAAATTAATTTGAAAACAGATTCCCAATGGGACCAGCTGGGGGAAGTGGCCGCTGTGTGAAGAGATGGTGCAGATCGGAACAATTCTTGGTTTATACACTAGATGCCAACATTACTCTCTTTTACCCTTGACTTTAGATGCAAAAGTGTATTAGGCAATTGAACTCACCGCCTTCTCTATCCAGCTGGCTCCTGAATTTCCTTTTCTTTTTACCAGGAAATAAACCCTTTCTTAAAGGACGAAGGTTTATCACCACGCATAAAACTCTGAAAAACCATCCCTCACCCCAAAGAGTTCCCAAATACCTTGAGGACAGACTGGAGGAACAGCAGTGTGTGCTCTTCAAGGTGAGTGCCTGGGGGGAGAGACAGGTGTGCCCAGGTTTCAGGATTCAGACTGAAAATAATCACCTCACTTTGTGACCATCTTGATTTGTTGCGTTACTTGTCATGTACACTTCATTTGTTGTCACCATTCCTGCTGCCTCGCTCACAGGTTCTTGGTGTGGCTGCTGGCCACCATAAATGTGTAGAGGCCTACTGCTGCTGTTGGGGGGGTGGAGGGGCTCGCCTATTTGCGGGGGCAGGGGAACCTGCTGCTTTCTGCAGTACTTCCAATGAAAAAGAGCCAGTCCACATACCCAGCTCCCTTTTAAAGACTCCCCTCAAAATGACCACTCTGCTCCTACCCCTTCCCAGCAGCCCCTTGCTCGGGCTCACATGGGGATGGAGCTCAGACCACCCCACTGTACACATGTCCTAACATCAGGAGGCAGAGACAGGACCCTCATCCTGGCAGGCACATTCTGTGCCCAGCCCGGAGCCCTCAGGGAATGCAGGGCTCAGCTGCCTCAGGTTGCCCCAACATTTGCTCGAGATGATGTATCTGGGTTTACCCCTGTGCCGCTTGAGATATCTCTACATCTGTCAAACACACCCATCTGCCTGCCTGTCACATACTTAGCCTACTTATTCAGATACTTCTACCTTAGAAAGCACAGCCCTTGGTAGACTGAGTCCCATCAGCTGAAGGAATTCTGCTCTGAGGGCACAGGAAGAAGGCTGTTTTTCCAAGGCCGGGGTCCCAAGATGCATCCGGAGAGAGGCCTGCCACTCTATGCGACTGTTTTTCAATTCCATTTTAACTTTAGAATGCATTCTTTGAAACTACTGGATTTCATAAAATATAGCTTCAGTAACACTACTGAATGAAATGCATTGCCTTTAAGTAAAATGCTTTCTTATTTCCTAACAAGAGGAACTCAGCAAATTCCTTTAGGTGATCATTTTACTACCAGAGCAACCAGCACAACCCTAAACCCTGTTTTCATTCCTGTCTCAGAAAGACACAAGATCATGACGTTTATGGTGTCCACTTCATCCGCTCCGGTTTTGTTACTTTTGAAAGGTCGCCGAGAACCACATACATGGTCTCAGAGAAGAGAAGTTTTATTCAGGGCCAGTGGCCGGATGAGGCTCTGAACCCAGGGGTGGCAGAGTCGCGCTGAGGGAGGAATAAGAGGAGTTTTTATAGGCCTCGCTAGTGGGAGAAACAGCTGGGTGGAAAATTTGGACAAGGAACTGGAGCTCATTTTTCTGCCTGGGCGTTAACTGGTGGTGACAGACAAGGTGGCGACAAGCAAGTCAGATGCTTATCGCTCTGGAGTGTCTGCTTCTGTTTGAAGCAGCTGCTCCTTCCGTGTGCCTGTGTTGGACTGGTGCCCGACCCTGACAACTTTTTTTTCTTAAGATTTATTCATTTATGAGGACGGGGTACAAGACAAAGGTGGGGGGGGACGGGTGAGAGGATCCACCAGAAACAGAGTTGGGGGGACAGAACAGGAGTATCTACTAAAATACACTGCAGAGGGGAGCAGTGGGTGCGCCAGGAGAGGTCTGCTGTGCCATGTGGGTCCGCTCCTTGGCCGGGGATCAAACTCATGCTGCAGAAGCTAATATAGCTTCTCAGAAGCTGCAGAAGCTGATATAGCTTCTCCTTCCCACTGCAACCCCAGGGAGGGCCCTGGCAACTTTCTTTTTATCTTAATTACATTTAACATAATAAAAATACAGTTTGCCTTTTAACATTTTGAGATACCTAGATGCAAACAATACAAGCAGGTTAACTGTTGACCAACTTCATTAGAGGACATCTGAACAGTGCACTATTTTCTAATGGCAGGGACACACGGGAGGATTTCCCCAGCTTTCTGGGTTCTTCTTAGGCAGGTTGCACAAGTAGATTAACATCAAAAAGATTAGTAGGAGAAAAGGATCAAATTTAATTTTATATCTGTAGAACATACATAATTTTATACCCTAGACTAAATGAGGTAGGCTGAGGGTTTATCTCCTGAGCTAAGACATGGGAGGGACCTGACATACAAGGGGGAAGGGTGGCTTCAGAGGACAAAACCTTGTCTCTAGATGTTTTTCCTGCCTTAAGATAAGTTTCTCCAATAAAAAGATTTTTTTCTGGGCCCTCCCTGGTGGCGCAGCGGGTTAAAGCACAGCACTGAGAATCTGAAGCCACTTCCGTATGAGTTCGATTCCCGCCTGCC
>NW_004567103.1:25658082-25687002 GCF_000260355.1 Condylura cristata | reverse complement strand
TTTTTTCTATCGATGACCCTAAGTCTAGATAAGCTGCATTCTCTAAGGTAATGATAACAGTTTCTTCTGAGAACTGCAGGGTCTAGATTCACCTTAGTCTCACATACCGAGGTGACAGTCACTGGAAAATTCAGGCTCTGGCTAGTTTATCCAAGGCATCTCTGAACATGTTGGGGGGGACCCATCCTGCATTATCCTCTTCAAAAGGTCAAAAAAACCTAAGCTCCTTAGAGTCACAAATCGTATCATTGAAAGAGACTAAGAAACTCATTAAATAGGTAAGGAGGTTGAGGGCCAAAGAAATATATAATTATTTCAAAGATGTTTCACATTGAACTGTTGCAGAACCATGACCAAACTCATACATAGCGAAAATAATGAAAATAAAATAACCTTGTATTAAAACATTTAGGGTTAACAAGAGTCCACCAATAGGGGGCAGCAGAGGTCGCCTCGCCTGCCTTCTGCTAACCTATTATTTCAGTATAAGAAAGTCACTTTGTCTTGGTTCCGTTTCTGAGGTGACAGAGTGCAACAAACAGGCAGATTTATAACCAGGTCTTGTCATCCCCCTAGAGGCAGTAAGTAATCAGGTGGGGGCTGGCTAGGTGGTATTTCTGGGGCCTTCTCTGCATGTGAGAATATGCCCAGTCCCCCGCCCCCATCAGAGCTCAGTGCAGGCCCAGCTTGTCACTGAATCCCACAGCTGTCTTAGCAGGAAGCTAACATTTAAGGCACTGAAACGCAAGTCTGAATTTTCCACTAAAATTCGTTCCACTAGTCAATAAATTAGGCAAAGGCAAGTGGTGAAACTAGGAATCTGCCAAACATTCTCATTTTCGTTTCTAAGCAAACACCAACCAGCAACCACATTCTCTATTATGTGCAAAGCTTGGGGGTTGAAAATGAGAAGAGGCTGGCAGGGGAGGTGGAGGATGAAATCAGGGTGTGAGCTCAAAAGCTCAGGCTCTGAACCAGCTCCCCTCTCTGCCTAAGGTGGGGCGCCCGGTCCTGCTCTCTTCCTCCCCAAGCTCTTTCCCAGGCCACAGCCCCTTTCCTCCCTGCTCCCCTCTGCCCTTTCAGGCCTCCCTGTGCTGCCCTGTCCGGTCCTTCCAGGACTCACAGGCTGCCTCCATCAGTGAAGGCGGTGCCTTTCAGACACTTGCCCTTGGCTTCCACCAGGATACCAGCTCGGGGCGGCTGTGGACACGAATCTGTCAGTCTTGCCTTGCACTTATCCAGCAGGGCAGGTAAGTCTCAGGCTGCATCATAACACCTTTCCTGACCTCTGGAGTCAGTCTGCCAGACCACTTTTAGAAATGGAGGGGGCCCTTCACGGGGCATGGGTCAAGAGAGGAATGGACTGAGAATTGAATAAGAGATGCACATGCACACCTATATACACACATGCACTGTCTTATTAGAAAAGTGAAACAAGTCTTTAATGGGCCAAAGACTATAAAGAAAAAAACGGAAATCTCCTGTGACCTACCCATGCACAGCCACTGTGAAAGTATTTTGAAAATATTAAAAACTCAATCCCCACACAAATTGAAAGCAAGCATATGTCAAAGATGCATTCAACTTAACTAAGGGGAGAACCAACAAGGTGACGAAGCCCAGTAGCGGCTATGAGAGACTGAGTGTACAGAATCAGAAGGGTAGGCTAGTTTAGATGCAGAACTGGCCACAATCTTTCAGAGAATCAAACTGTCACCTTGGCAGGAGAAATAGTTTAATTGCAACTGGAGGAAAAATAGTCCAGGTGTTAGGGAGCAACTTGACAGACTCTAGGTTCTACTCAACAGTACGTCTACCTTCCAGGAATGTCCCCAGGTGATCAGCCAGTCGTGGGATGGACCTGATGGCTGCTCCGTGTCACTGGGAAAGGTCATGCAGTCTCTCGTTACCCGTTTGCTGGCTGTGTGTTATTTGAAAAACAGAAATAGATGTGCTCTAGTTTATTTTACTACACTCGTCTCCCTGCATTGTTGGGAGCAAATTATATTCTAGGGAATATTCTAGTAAATACATCTTCACACATTTCTTAATTACATGCAATTCCAATTGATTCCCGTCCACTCTCAGGAACCGAATATGACGACACACATTTCCCCCACCTTTACCAACACCGGGAAATATATGTTTCTAGTCTTTGATAATTTACAAAAAAAATGGGATCTTGTTATTTTTAATCAAAATTACTTTATTAGTGAATTTATACCTTTTCCCCTGGTTATCTTGGTTTTGTCGTGTTTTTGTGCCAATGGAATTTTAAAGCAATGAGCTTAAAAGATGAGCGTAAAAGAACAGAAATGTCGTAAAATTGCAGCTGGGAGCCTGGGCACATGTGGGGGGAAGGAGTTTGTCTCTGACCCCTGCAATTGGAAAGACAAGGACGATGGTGTAAGTACCATGGACATGACCCGCAGGACCCCAGGCAAAGAACCTGCTGTATACCCAGACATCAGGTAAGAGGATGGAGCAGTGGTCAGATTTGTTTCCGAGGTCACACAGTCTGGTTCTGTGTCATGCAAAGGTCATAATATATATTCATATTTGCTTGTATCAACATGTAGAAATGCTGGAAGACTGTAAGAGAAACTAACTAGGTCACAGGTGGTAAGAGTGAGTGGAAAATAGAGGGACAGGGAGGAAGCAAAGCTCTTCATCAAGCATTTTGATTCTGTTTCATTTTTTAAATGTTTTGTGTTTTCTATTTTTAAAAAAATAACCTTTAAAAATTCTTTAAAATCAGGCCCTCCCTGGTGGTGCAACAGGTTAGGATGCAGCACTGCAAGCCAGCTACATCCACTTCAGTGCCAGTTGGATCCCTGGACCCAGAGGTGACCACATAGCACAGCAGACCTCTCCTGACCTGCCTGCTGCTCCCCTCAGCAGTGTGCTTTATCCATCTGCCTGTTCTGCTCCCCACTCTGTCTCTGTGAATCCTCTTACCATCCCTGAACCTCTGGCCTGTACCCCAGTTCTGTATGCATAAATAAATAAATCTTGAGGAAAAAAACACAACTGCTTAAAAAAATCCTTTAAAATCATTCATAAAGCCCAGAATTTAAGAATTAATACATATGACCTTGCTCCTTAAAGTTTAGGCAGATTAAAATTTGACAACAACTTCATGAAAGTAAGAAACAGGAGCCCTCCATGGTGGTGCAGCGGGTTAAAGCACATCACTATGAAGCTATTGCAGCCACTTCAGCACAAGTTCAATCCCCCGCCAGGGAGCTGACCCACATGGTGTGATAGACCTCTCCTGACCCACCTGCTGCTCCCCTCAGCAGTATACTTCATCAATCTGCCTGTTCTGCTCCCTGCTCTGTCTCAGATGACTCCTCTCACCCCTACATCTCTGGTCTGTACCCCAGTTCTGTATGAATACATAAATAAATGTTTTTAAAGTATATTTTAAAAAATAAGAAACAAAGGCGTAGTTGCTATGCAGGTATGTGGGTATTGAAATTGTTCTCCTTTAACATACTTATCAAAACCTGGTAAGAATGGGTGGAGAATTCTAAAACCTAACTGTTGACTGTAGAGATTAGACTAATCTAATAATAAGCTTCCAGAACAGATCTGTTTGTTGTGAGGATTAAAGGGCATAGACCAGTTCTTACTTCAGTGAAGGTCATGGATCAATGAAATTGGCACTTGCTGCGACTCCATTATGTGGTGGCCAGGTTGGGGTGTGTGGCTGACAAGTGATGTTCTCAATGAGGTACTGAGGTATCAGGTCTGAAATCTGTGCTGGCATGGAGAATGAAAGTCATGCTTGTTAACAGGATGTAGAGTCTTCAATGTGAGAGATGTGGTGGTGTCAATGTCAGAAATCTTGAATGCACTGCTTGGGTAATAACTATTATTTCTTAGCTCCCACAGGAGACAAATACAGATGAATCAGTCAGTGGACCTGGAAAGAAATAAGAACAGAGAAGCTTTGAGAAGTATCTCAGTCTGTTGATCAAATTATTAAAGGTAAATTTGTAAGTCCCTGTCGGGACCGAGACCCGGACTTTGCCTCCTATGCACAAAACAACACTTGATTGGAACTTAGAGTAAACATCCTGGTTGAGAACGCAGCACACCCGAATCCCTTCCCCCATTCTCCTTCCTTTCCTGCTCAGCAAGCTTTGGCACCAAAGAGACAGAGATGACGATGGATCCCTCCCCCCCCCTTTCTGCAAGCTTAAATACCCGCACCCTGCTCAATAAACTTGAGACCTTGATGCGATCCAGACTGACTCTGTCTTTCTTTATGCGCCTGGTCTCCTTTCTCTCTCCCCCCATTGGCTTTGCAGGAGGTGCCCCCTCGAGACCCACGAATTACTAGACCTGCTGGACGGGTCAAGTCCCTTTTTCATTCAAAGAGTTTTAATGTACTGATCCAATTTCCATTGATGCTGCTGCTTCCCTAGAACATGGGGACAATAGATGTACCGTTAGGAAAGATCTGTCTCTTTCCTCATGTAGTAGAGTTAACTCATCTAGAGCATCAGACTCTGAAAGGAGTGGGTAGTTTATGAAGAACACTGATTCCTTGGCCAAAAATGAGTGCTGGCCCATAGACAATGGAAGATATTAGAGATTTTGAAGAGGATGGTGACATGGAGAGAATAAGAGGGCCATAAGATAGACTCTTTAGAAAGAACACTTTCAGCTGAAGTCATTGTTAAATTTCCATACTTCTATCACTTTGTCAACTGAGAGGAAAATGAAAAGGCTAAAATAAAATAATGGCATTTACTTGGGGTCATAGAATTGCAATTGGGGAACATAAACTCAGATATCAGCCTAAATTGTGTCCCATTAGGGTCTTCATTTGAGGAGTTTTAAAGGAAAAGATGGGTGGGGGAATAGAATACAATAAGAACTGATGTAGTTCAATCCTTAGAGTTCACTGGCTTTTAGCCAAACTGGCCTTGGTTGCTATAGAGAAAAGGGAAAACAGTTCTTTGCACAATTTGGAGAAGGCTGTGTCTAGTTGGAAAACTGGTTCTTGCCAATCAGTGATTTTGTTTTAAGGTAAAAGTTCAGTAATATGGAATCTCAGTTACATGATGGAATTGGTTCAGGCCACCTGAACATTCTCTTGTTACAGCTTTAAGAACTAAAACTGGGTAAAACTAATAATTTCAGGGGCACTATCCTGAGCACTCAGGGGTATGAATGCAAGGAATGCTCATATATGAATATTTTTTTGAATCCAGGTCAATTTAAAACTTATATGGGTGGGTTGACCACAAAATGCTTCCCAGTATTTTTTTAATTGTCCTGATATTTTTTCTGCACTATCTCCAGCTTCCTAAATACAAACAAACCTATAGACAGAGTGGGGAGCAGAACAGGCAGATCTACCAACATAGACAGCTGAGGGGAGCAGCAGGTGAGACAGGAGAGGTCTGCTGTGCCCTCTGTGGGTCAGCTCCCTGGCTAGGGATTGAACTCGTGCTTTAGTGACTTGATAGTGCTGAGATTTCAACCCCTGCACCACCAGGGGGGGCCCAGATTTCCAAAGTTTTTACTTCCTATTTGGGTAAATTTAGAAAAAGTGATTTTATCTTCTACTCCTTCCCTCTTTCCCTCTTTCTACTCTTTCCCTCTTTCGCCCCCCAAATACAGCCATTTATTCTTTGTAAATGGGGCCTCTGAGGCCTTTTTCAATAGGTGCTGAATTGTTCCTTAGGGTTTAATCTTCCCATTAAATAGATGGATGGCTCATTGGGTGTCATTATTGAAATGCAAGTTTTTATGTAGAATGCCAAGTCATCCCTGACATCAGCCGTTTCACCCTTAGGTAAGAACAACTAATTTTTTATTCTTATCTGATGATTGAGTTATTGCTCAAGTTAATCATAATTAGTTTCTAGTTCTTGTGAATACACCAGTGTGGGCAGGCAGAGAACTAGAGCCAAACATGTAGTAGATTTGTCTTAATTGCAAGTACTTGCTCATTTATTTTGTGTATAATAATAGCTGCCTGTGAAAACATTACCAAATGATGACGAATCTTTGTAATCAAGATAGGACCCAATGCTACCTCAATGACCTAGAAGAAAATAATGTTAACATTTAATAAAGTGTATATATTCAGTTCTGAATATATTTAAATCAGGTCTCTTTGAAAATAAGTAAAATTTGCTTACTGTATTTAACAGGTGAAATGCAATCAGACAAGAACATTTATATGTGGAAACTCAAAGTTTGACACTTTGAAGGCGGAAGATGAGACCACAGACATATCAGCGTTGTGTCAGGATGCAGCATTTTCACAGCTGGGTTCATTTCCACTCATGACATGGGGGTCATGGTTGATCCATTTCAGGTATTTCACTTTCTTGCCAGGGCTGTGGAGCCCAAGTTTAAGAGGTAATGTTAGTCAAGCCTACTAAGAAAAGACTGTCCCCTACTTCATCAATAATAATAACAACAAAAACTGTCAGGTATGGATTCACACATTCCTTTAAAAAAAATGTCAATTCCATTCCAGACTCTCTGTTCCTCCTCTTCAACTCTTCTTCTCATGCCAGCTGTATCTCTGAGACAACATGGTGAACATCATTGATTTCACCATATTGAGGGCCTGATCAGCTGGACTCTGTTTTTAACTTTGGTGAAGTGGACACTGTTGCCATCAATGACTTTCTCCATTGACCTCAACTACACTTTCCAGTATGAGCCCATCCAACAGCACTTCAGTGGCATAATCAAGTCTTAGAACAGAAGCTTGTCAGCAGTGAAAAACCCCTCTCATCTTCCAGCCAACATCAGGTGGGGTGATGATGGTGATGGATACCATTAAAATCCATTAGTGGTCTTGGAAAAGACAGGGGCTCACTTGAAAAGTGGGGCCAAATGGGTCATCATCACTCTTGATGCTGCCATGTTTCTGATGGGTTTGAACAACAAGAATTCTGACAAATCTCTCACGATTGTCAACAACTCTCCTGCACCAGCTGCTTGATCCTACTGACCAAGGTCATCCAGGGGGCATCATAGAGTGACAGCATACTGTATTGATGGTATGTGACAAGGCAGAGCTCCTCAAGCCCCTTCCCTTCTCTAGGGGACCTGGGATGGGACTGTGATGAAATCAGTCCATGCATCACTGCCACTCAGAAGACCACGGATAGCCCCTCTGGGAAGCTGTCATGTGATGGCCCAGGGGCTACCCAAAACAAAATCCTCACTTCTACTGGTACAGCCACAGCTATAGCCAAGATCACCCCTGAGCCTAACCGGAAGTTGACTATCATGGCCTTCCATGCTCCTACCCTCACATGCCAGTCATGCATCTGATCAGTACCCAGGAAAAGCTTCTGAGTATGATAACATCAAGAAGATGGTGAAGGAGTTCAAGCGTCCCTTCAAGGGTATCTTGTGTTACCCTGAGGACCAGGTTTTCTCCTGAAACTTTAACAGTGACACTCTCTCCTCCACTTTTGATGCTGGGGTTGGCATTGCCCTCAATGACCACAATGGTATGACAATGAATTGGTTTACAGAAATATGCTGTTCCGTGCCAGACTAAGGCCCCCCACCAGACCACCAGCCCAGGAAGTGCACTAGTGGAAGGGAGAGGCCTGTGGCAATAAGTGAGTCCTTCCCCACCCATCCAACCCACTGAGCCTCTCTTGACATCAGCATAGTTCCAGCCCAGGTTCCCTAGGAAAAGAAGGGGATGCGGGAGCTCTACCTTGACAAGTACTATCGTAAAGTACACCATATCCTGCCAAAGACAAACAAAACCCATGCTAGCCATTATGGTTTTTATTCTCAAATCATCCCAAGATTGGAGGGTACACATAGCCTTTCATGGAGATCCATCAGCTGGCACCTGTAGCCTTTGATGGAGATCCATCAGCTGTTGAGCTCATCCTTACTTTCTGGCTCAACAAGATGTTCAGGCTTATCTGTCCTTTCCTGACCAGCCCCTTGCCCCAAAATCTGTAGTTGGCCTTTTCCTCCAAGGAGCCTTGTTATTTTTAATGTGAAATGGTATTTAGACACCAGATCTGTTGCCAGGATTGTTCATTGCTACTGGGGAACCTTTGCTTTTAGGCAATTTCAGCGGACAGAGCTAGGAAATACGTATTTTTTAAGCCATGAAGCCACACTGATACCTCTTGTTCCACTCCAACTTCACAGGTTCTTCCTCTCTTTCCCTCATTCCATATTTTGCACCTCCCTTCGCCCAGACTGAGAACATGACTCCCAACAATGAATGTATTATTCATTTGCTTAATCCTGCACTACATACAAAATAATTTCAGAAATCATTACACTCAGTGAGCCAGCCACAAACCTGGTAAGTAAAGTTGTTTTATCCTTATCATAGTCATCCTAGTAAGAGGATTTAACTTGGATTAACATCTTATGGTGATACTATCAATTTTATTTACAGCTAAGTTCATTTGCTTCTGTTTAATATTCAATTTTAGAGGATTTTCCCCACTGCCACTTGTTTAATTTTTTATTATACAAAACATTCTTATGAATATTAATGACTGAATACACTGAATGCTTCAGTATTGATATTTCGCTAATAAGATGCTTAGACTTATCTTCAGACTTTAGGAGATTTCTCCAGCGATGTTACAATTGGAGTTCCCACAACTATTACTAGTAATTTGTTCTTCCCTGGTGTCCTGGTACACCAGAGTGTGACATACCATCTCCTCCAAACCTACCTGCCTTCATTAGTTTTGTGAGAGCCTTTGGCATATGGGTCATAGCTGGAACTCATGGTGTCTTCATCTCTAGCCCCCTCGCCCTCCTCATCATATTTAGGATGATCCTGGGACTCACAACCACTACCACCACCACCACTCAGGCTGAAATGACCCAGCAGAGGCCATTCTTTGAGCAGGGGCTTTAATCCTTTATGCACATTGCAACCACCTACATGATTTCTCCTTCCCAGAACAATCAAAACAAAATCCCTGGGAGTGTGAGTTTTGTCAGTCAGGTTTTTGCTTTGCTTTGTAATTCATTGCTCAAGGGAGAGCTCCCTATCAACCTTGCATATTGGAAAAAACAAATTCTCAACATGCCACTCAATCCAGATACTTATTGATAACAAATCCATGGAGACTCTTACTTTAGACTCTTTAGAAATTTCTTGGTTCTGTGACCCAATTCTGTGATATATCTGTGTTTCTGGTACCATTCTTACCCCACACTGCAATGTGAACATTCTGTCTAATTCAGGACCTTTCTCTTACTATACAGATTATTCTTGATTCCAACAAATGCTAGGTGTATTTACCATCATCTTTCCATAGAGGCTGTGCTCTCATCATTACTCCCTGCAAAGATTCCGTCCTACTCTCTCTCTGGCCTCTGTCCAGTCCCAGTCCCGCCAGCTCTACTCTCTACCTATCTATTCCAAGTGTGAGTGGCCTATTCCAAATGCTGGGCTGTGTCCTGTCCTGTAAGACAGCAGAAATAATTTCCTCATTGTGTCTGAGTTAAACATGGATTCTGTGCAGAGCAAAAACATGGGCATCAGATGAGGAAAGGGAAACAACCACATTCCCATCAATAGATGATGGGATAAAGAAGATGCAGCATCTGAACACAATGGAATATAATGCAGTTATGTAAAAGTGGATGATATTCTGCTATTTGAATCAACATGTATGGACCTAGAGGGTATTATATTTAAGCAAACAAGTCAGAAGGAGAAAGTCAAACTCAATATGGTTTCACTTGTATATGGTACACAGAGAGACAAAACAGATGAATGAACTAAATAAAATAAAGATAAACATTCAGACCCTAAGACCAAAGGAGTGAAGGCCATAAAGGGAAGAGGAAGGGGGATGAGTAACCAGGTGAGTGGAATCAGTGGTATAGTGAGGGATAGAATTGGACCCTTAGCAGTCAATGTAATGTTGTCTCTACTGACACTGATCTACGTGAAACTTGCCAAAGGTTATAATGTAATGCTTCTTCAATTAAAAAGAAAAAAAAAAGCCTTCTCACACCAGTGAGAATGGCACATCTTCAAACAACTAGCAACAACAAATGTTGGCGAGGATGTAGAGGAAAAGGAACTCTCCTGCATTGCTGGTGAGAATGCAAACTAGTACAACCACTATGGAAAACTGTTTGGAGGTTCCTCAAACTGCTAAACATGGAGCTTCCCTGCGACCCAGCAATCCCACTCCTAGGTATCTACCCAAAAGACAAAAAAACACTGATTCAAAAACACACTGCTCCCCCATGTTTATTGCTGCTTTATTTATAATCGGAAAGACATGGAAACAACCCAGATGCCCAAAAGTAGATGACTGGATTAAAAAGATGTGGTACATTTACAAAGTGGAATATTACTCAGCAACCAAAAAAGATAAACACATGCTTTTTGCAGCAAAATGGATGGAACTGGAAAAGATCATGCTTAGTGAAATAAGCCAGAAAAAAAGGAAAAATACTGATGGTTTCTCATAGCAGGTGTATAAAGGACCAGGGGAGAAAATAATGATGATGATGAACAGCTATATACCAGAGATATTTTATGGGGGTGGAGTGGGGAATGGGATCAAAAACAGTGTGGGGAGGGTCATGCATTAGACTATGGTGATGGCACACGAGTGATTTGGTGATGGGAGGCCCACAGGGATTACAACTGAGATGGAAAAAGGCAGACAATGATGTAAAAATAAACACTTATATTATTTTTTTAAGCCTTATTTGTTTTTTGGTTTTTTTTTCCGTTGAGGTAGAATGATTTACAACACTGTATATGACCCAGAGATGGAGGCTTCTCAAATGCAAGTCACCTCACCTCACCACACCCACTGTCTCAAAAGCTTCCCATGGCCTCTCCTCACCTCCTGCAGGGCCTTTGCCACCACCCCTGCTCCCTGCCTGGCCCTTCTCCTGGGCAGTGCAGCCCTCATTCATTTTCCTGGCAGGTAGCTGCTGCTCAGCCTTGCCTCCTGACTCAGGATCACAGGTATTATTTCCCTGCAGACGGTGCCTTCTTCCTGCAGCTGTGCTTTCTGCTCACTCTCCTACAAGGTGCTAATGCTAATCTCTAAAAGGGAGGAGCCTCAGAAGACTTTTTTTTTTTCCAGAAGACTTTTTATTCAAGTCTAAGGGCTGCTGAGCACAGGAGCATGGGGAGCTGCTTGTGAGCATCTTAGTTACATTTTACTCTGCCATCTGTGAGTAGTTTGCAAAATTGTACCAATTTATTCTTTCAACTGAGGCTTGGAAGGCACTTATAGCATTTTCTCTCCTTCTCCCCAAATCAATGAAGAAATAAATGCCTCTAGTCTCTTACACAAATTAAAGAAATATATTTTTATTCTAAGGAATGTGTAAAATAATGACATGTCTTCTTTTATAAATGAACTTCTTCCTTATTTTTTCTGTATAATTGGTGGAGGGAGACTGGTAACCAACCCTGACACCCCAGTGAAGGTGGCCAGTGCCGTGGGTAACCCAAAGGACATTCAAGTTCCATGTGAAAAAGGCTTGAGAAGTCTTCAGTGGGAAATCAAGCCTGCATCCCTGATGATGGTAGCAGTCATCACATATTCACAGTCTTGGGGTCCTCCATGATCTAGTTCTTGTTCCTCTACTCCTACTACACCCAAGGAATCTCTCAAAGACACTCCAGGCCAAGAGACTACTGTTCCTATCTGGTTTAATGAGGGCGGGTGGCAGGTGGCATACAGCCAGGCACCCCTTGGTGCTTTGCCCCTGAGTCAGCAGAGGTGGTTGCATTCTACTTGAATATCTTTACTGGTTTTGGCCTGAAGTCCTTCTTATTACAATAGGAAAGGAATTCAGGTTAAGTGAAGCAGGTGATTTGATTAGTCAACGGAATTTATTGAGACATAGGTAATTTTAAAAAAAGATTTATTTATTCATACAAGATTGGGGTACAGGTGAGAGGTGCAGGGGAGGTGAGAAGATTTACTAGAGGCAGAATGGAGAGAGCAGTACAGGCGATCCGCAAAGTAGCTGCTGCCGAGAGCAGCCCACAAGTCAGAGGGCTGCCTTGCTATGTGGACCTACTCCAGGGCCAGGGATTGAACTCTCACTGAGGCAGCTGTGGCTAGCTTACAAGTGCTGTGCTTTAACCCACTGCGCCAACAGGGAGAGCTTAGACATAGATAAGTTTTAATAAATTTTTGTTGAGGTAACATTGTGTTATAACATTGTTTCAGGTGTGTGTGCGTTGTTATGGCAGTTGATTAGATGGCAGCAAGGTTCAGATCTTGTCTGTGGGTAGCTTACTGTTTCTAGAAGGAGGAAACGAGAAAACTTCTGTGCCTTGGGAATGATACTCCAGAAACTGTGCTTCCTGGGAAGGGTTACTGCAGGCCAAAAAGAGGAAGAGGCACTGCATCGAGTGTCTTTGAAAACTTTTGAATTATATAATCTTCATGGATTACCTTTACCTGGTCAACAAGACTGGGGGGGGGGGGAAGCCACTGTGATATCCAGGTAGTAAAAGAATGCTCCTATGCTGAAAGGACCAATTCAAAATGTGGCCACATTTCTAGGCAGAGTATCCAGAGGTCATGCACTACCTGCCCACTGAGTCACTGCTCTGAAAGAAAAGGAAGCAGAAATGTAGGGAGTGAGGGCAAAACTGAGAGCCAAGAAAGGTATTAGCAGAAGATGTGGCATCAGTTCTTCTCCCCATTTCTGGGGGCCTCTGGAGTAGAGACATGCTAGGATTGGGGTGACACCGAGGCCTGATTCATCCTATGCTTTTCTGATCAAGTTGTATAGACGCTCCCACTCTGCTGAAGGATGTTCAAGCAAATTCAGCCCCCTGGGACATACCCTTGACTCTTAACAAGCAGAAACTACTGCAGAGAATTGCAAAATTCCTGTACTAAACCCGAGGAGGTTTTAGTCCGTAGGCAAGTCTCTGGTTCTCACTGAGAGCTCTTTCAAGGCCAACTTCCGAGCATAGGCGGTTTGCTACTCCCCAGTACCAGTTAGACGTACAACCCTGCCCAGGTACCGCCCCTAGGAGATCTCGCGAGAGCCTACGTGCCCTACCGAGTCAGCACTGTGAGCGCCGGAATTTGTCAGCTGTTCCCACTTGCCAGGGACCATCTCTCGCTCCCAGGACCTTGTGCAGACTTGTAAACATCTCATGCTCCCTCAAATGACTGGTTGCAAACTAGTCTCCCTCCTAGACCACCGGCTTCCTGTGGAAGGAGGCATCCTACCTTTGCATTTCTGTGGTCCTAGTACCTAGCACAGAAATACCCAGATACCTGGCAAGTATTGCTGACATGCAGCGCTGCAGAATGCGCCAAAGGAGCCCCGGCAAGATCCTTCACTGAAAGCTAGGTCACCAGTGCAGGACCTTTCCCAGGACCTCTGAGAGGGAGCCAGGTACGTCAATCAACCAGGACACTGATGGAGAACTACAACATTAAAATTCATGAAGAAACTCGGGGCGTTTGTATATGAGTCAGTAGGGTGGCCTCCAGCTACTTGAACATTATTACTATTTCTAGCCTAAAATCCTCCCTATTGTTCATCAGCAAAGGAAATTAAGGACAATCACAGCAGGTGATTTGATCAGTCAATTAAATTTATTGTAACGTAGGATTTTTTTAAACTTTTGTATCCAAGTAACATTGCATGTGAACATGCAAGTGTAAGTTTCAGGTGTGCATCATTATGCAAAGGAGAGCTGAGGCTAGAATGTGGGTGATTGTTGGGAGACAGAGAGTCCCTCAGGGAGGAAGTGCTGCAGCTGTCCATGCTGAAAACACAACACAAGAGACTGGAACCCAGCACAGCCCCACCCCTCCCGCCTCCCACAGTCTCGCCCTGAAATTTCTAATCAAGGGCTCTCTGGATGCTGGATCTCCACCCTTCTCACAACATAGGGCTCCCCTACTCTGACCCTCTGCAGCCCCCTCTTTAGCTGATGAGACAGACCTCAGCCTATCTAGGATGCTGCTCCTGCTCGGACTTGTGAAAGTGGGGTAGAGCTTTCACGACTGGCTGGAAAGGAAAACAGGTAGGCGGGCTCCCTACTGTGGGAGCTAGTGGGTGTCAGAACCACGGCCACACTGATGCTGTTCCTTCTGGTCAGTAGGAATGGTGCTGGGGGCCAGCCATCAGAGCATGTGACCATGACCCCTAAGTGCATTTTATGCGGGAAGTCGGTACAGAACATGAACACTGGAAACTGAATTATTCAGGACCTCGCTTGCCATTTCCATAGGTGATACATTCTTGCCCACCCCCTTCCCTCCCTTTCTTTTCCCATCTCTTCTTTTCTTCTCCCCTGTTCTCC
Source organism: Condylura cristata (assembly GCF_000260355.1). Classification (NCBI taxonomy): domain Eukaryota; kingdom Metazoa; phylum Chordata; class Mammalia; order Eulipotyphla; family Talpidae; genus Condylura; species Condylura cristata. The sequence continues at coordinate 25,672,697 of NW_004567103.1, read as the reverse complement.
TCTTCCCTCTCTTGTCCTCCTTGGTCCAATGCCCCTTTTTCTTTCTGATCTCTTCCACTTATTCTTTTATATATTCTGATCCCGACTGAATCCACTGCTTTTAATGAGCCCCATGGGGCTGTTGCAAAGCACTGAACAAGACGGTATTTCTGTCGAGATGGCCAGAGAACACCTGCTTCAGAGCCTTAGACATGCGTGTTAAAATGCTTCATCTGCGCATCGCCCAGATCGCCTTAATCTGAACTCCCAGGGTTTTTCAGGACCTGTGTGTAAGCTCTGGAAGGATTGGGATAGTTTGGAGCAGATGACACCTAGAATTCCACCCAGCAGCAAAGACTGGGACTTAGTTGCTACTGCATACAAGGCATTATGCTGAGGGCTTCAGGAGACACAAAGAAAACTTGTGCATGACACCGAGACTGTTGGAGAGACAAGGTGTGGGCAAGAAGAAAGTTAAATAACAGCCCCATGGCTAGCAGCCAGAGGGGTCCAGGCACATGATGCCTGAGGCCTGACGGAGGATAGAGCTGCGTGATGAGCAGACAGGAAGTACCCAGTTCCCATTCATTAGAAAGGGCGAAGGGCGAAGTTCTAACACATGACTATGTGTTTCTCACTAATAACCATGATGCTGACAGCTACAGCATCAGCTAAGCTATTTAGATGCTTCCCATGTGGTTTTACAGCAATTCTCCAGTGACACTAACAGGATCCTAGGGGTGATGTCACTTTTCAGAGTGTGGTCCCTGGCCCTGTAGCCCCGGCATCACCTGAGTTTGTTAGAATTCTTAGGCTGAGGCCTACTGAGTCAGCACTTGAGCTGGGCCTCAGCAGTTTGCTTTCACAGGCTCTTCAGTATACTTGATGCATGTTAAGTCTTGAGGATCACAAGCCTAGGTAGCCATTTTGTTCCCGGGGGTACATATGGTAATGCTGGAGCACAGAAAGATGGAGGGGGCTGCCACAGGTCACCGAGGCCATGGTGGAACTAGTTTGAAAGTGGGGAGGCCAACTCCCCAGAAACAAAAGCCACCCCTCTGGATTCTTCAAATGCCCACAGTAGTGTTTGAGCCGCAAATGCTCACAGAAGTAAATATTTACTCTCACAGATCAGCTTCCTGACCAATGGGCGGTCAAGGCTGCAGTCACTGAATATCACAGCATCAGAGGCTGCATACAAAGTGATCCTGAGCTGCTGTATGACTTGCAAAAATGATGAGGGCCCCAGTTACTGGCAGAGATAAATTAAATGTAATCTTGCTTTCTTGGAGTATAGGTTTAGAAGGCCAGCACAACAACCCACACCCATTCTGCATGGAACATAAACTATAAACAAGATGACTCAGTGGCTTCCAGGTCTTCACCGCCCTCTGCCCAAGAGGCAGCGGGGACCTACTGGAGGGTTCTGCTGCTGAGGCACCTTGGTGAGGAGAACACCCAATGCTCACTTTCCCTTTGCTCAGCTCCAGTCACCTGGCATGTTCTTTTGATAAATGCCTCAGGTTTTCAAAACCTCCACAGAGCTCGCTTAATCATTCTTTCCACTCTTCCCTCCCAGCTCCCTCAAGCTAGGCAAGGCCAGTAGGGATTAGGGAAAGACATCTTGGCTTCTAGGGAGAGGCAGAGGTCTGAGCCTGTTCCAGGCTGTCTCCTCTACTTGTACCAAGAGAAACTGCTGCCTACACACTTCCCAGCAGCAACCCTCCTGCCCAGAGTGCGGGGCCCCCTCAGCCCTTGTCCAGGCCCAACTGTCCTTACAGGGTCTCATACACCATAATCAGAGTGAGTCCCCCCACTGTCCCCTCACTTGCTATCTAAGCCCCCCGACAATAGGTACAAGCACAGGGCTGGCCTACTTGGCTTCCCCCAGGTCTTCTCACTTCCTCTGATGTTTCTGCCTCTCCTAGACATTTCAGGACTCATCTTTGCTCTACCCACTCAGTTCATGAGAGGGAAGCCCTGCCTGTCATGTTGGCTTCCTAATGCGCCTACAATAGAAACCCACACTCCATTCACAGATGGAATGGTCGCGATTGACCCTCCCAACGTTTTACGACAAGCAGGTTTTTTTAGTTCTCAAAACAAAAATAATTTACATGACAGGCACAAGAGCACGTGGCAGGAGAAGATGGTGTCTTGAGAGCCAGCAATGGTCTTTTGCCCTCAGTCTCCAAGAGGCGGAAGGGCTGTGGCCTTATGCAGAGCTGTTCATGGGGCTCTTCTTCACATGGGGAGGTCAGGCTTGCAATTCAGGAGATTTCATGCCATCATGCTATCAATACCGAAATGCCCAGCAACTTGGGCTTTACTTGACCTTCATGTTTTAAGTGAGCAAAAAAAAAAAAAAAATTGAGAAGATCTCAGGAAGTATTAAAGAAGTCTTTTCCTATAGACTAAAGGAAAAGAAGCTCCTTGTGTCCATAATACTCATAACATTTTGGGGAATGTCAGGAAATTTTTCAAAAGTTGACATACAGTTGTCTGCGTTTTACCAAATCTAGAACATAAATTGGATTAACTTGCAAGAGTATCTTTATTCTTATACATGTGGATATATATCAGTGAAATATCTATTACTGAATAGTAAGAAGCCAGTTACTCAGTCACTGAAGTAGCTGATTGGGGGAATCTCTCTCTTCCTCTCATTGCTATGAAGAACTGAGTAGAGAAACACATCTCAGAAAGGCTGACATTCCTCCAACTTGGACAAGGAATTTGACTAGTACTTACTTAAGATGGTGCCAAATCAGATTTTAAAATTTTAACCCACTTTTCACTTTGAGACACTTTTCAGGTAATAGAATGTGCTTTATCCAAACAAAATGCTTTTAAGAGTCTGAGTTGTATATTCAAAGCCAAACCTGACAGACCAATTTTCCCTCCAATAGAACCTTCTAGAGGGGCTGGGTTTCCACAGGATCATTTATAACAAAGACCTGTGTGGAGAAACAATGGAATCATAGCCAGGTGCACCTGTGGAATATGGCAAGGTCACAATGACCAGGGTGCAGAACACACTCACACAAAGAGCACCCAAAAATGGGCCTCGAGGTTACATGACCATTGGCCAGACCTCCCAGAATAAACCTTATGCCAACTCTTTTTGTCCTCCTTAGACTCCTCATCGGGACACAAGGAATGACCTTCCTGGTCTGGGCAGAGGTGGTTCATGTTCCTGGAAAAACTTTATAATGTGTAACTTTGATCCTTACCTTTACAATGCATACCTTAACTTGATAATGTATAACTTTCTTAATTAGGAGCACTGCCTGCATGATTCAATGTCACAGTTTTCATAGATAATTAGCAAAAGGTCAAAACAAGATCTGTGATGAAATGTTAGCTTTATGTCATGTTTAGAATGTTTTCTGTATTGTTTAATATTGAAAAGCTGCAAAGAAAGACTCTGGGAAAATGAAGATTGACACTGAAGCCTAGAGCTCAGTCCCCCGCTCAAGTCTTTGACTCAGTTCCTTTCGCATCCCAGGTCCATGATTCCTGAGATCCACAGACCTGGGTAATATCTAGAACAGCAGGAGGCTCCCTCTAATGGGCAAGGAGGAGACCACCAGGAAAAACAAAATCCTTTAACAGGTAAAAGCACAATCTTTCAATCTCAGAGTGGTGGGGTCTTAAATGTTTAATGTACTTTCAACATGTTCTTTAATGTTGGCTCCATAATACTCTACAGGCTTATCTCTATCTCTATCACTGACAGTTCTCTGGGTGTTGTGAAGTTTGGCATCATTAATTTCCAGGTTAGGTAGTTAAATATGTATAAAATGATTGCTAGGACAACTTGTAAGCAAGATTTTTGATCTGGCAGATGCTTGCAGAAAAGTATAAAACCTCTAGGAGTGAAAAAACTGCATCAGAATTAACCATCGTAGTTACTGGGAAGAGAGGTAAAATGTTCATTTGGGTACCCAAAGATATTTTATTGTCAGGTGATTTTTAGAAATGCTTGTATCTGGAAAAAAAAAATCTCCAAGAGCTTATCAGAATAGATCTAGTGATGCTAATTTTTAGAAAATTATTTATCGACTCCTGAGGTTTGGGTTCTGATTTGGCAGTTTTTTGTGTATGTGTCATTTTTGCCACAGCAGCTACATTACTATTGATTAATGAAAAATTCTGTAACAAAGAAGAGTACAAGGAAAACTGATATTAAAAACACCACAGTTTTGGGCCTCCCTGATGGCGCAATGGGTTAAAGCACAGCACTATGAAGCAATCTACAGCTACTGTAGCATGACTTCGATTCCCGACCTGGGAAGTGACCCACATGGCGCCGCAGATCTCTCCTGACCCTCAGCAGTGTACTTCAGTAGATCTGCCTGTTCTGTTCCCAAATCTTGCTCTGGTGAATTCTCTAAACTCCCGCAATTCCTTCCTGTACCCTAGTTCTTGTATGCATAAATAAATCTTTACCAAAAAAAAAAAAAACACACAGTTGTAAGGCACAAATCATTTCTGAGTCACAAACCCATTTAACAGCTGTAGTAGTGGTTTTGTGTAACCCTTAAGCAGTCTCTGGAAGGCTTCCCTCACCTGCCATACTTACCCTGCACCATCTCTCTTGATTCTTACCTGAGTATAGTGATGAATGGTGAAATTGTTAATTTCTCTTTAAGGATCCTCACTCCAGGCTATAGATTAAACTCTCCTCTTAGTCTTCTTTTTATCTCTCTGTCTTGTATCAAGAACAAATGTCTACATGGAAGTATAGATGGGTAGGAAGATGGACAGGTGGATGGACAGTTGTGTAGTAGGTGGCTAGATAAATGCTCTGTTACATAAATGAGAAGGTAAAACAGTTTTTGTTGGTATTGGGTCTTCCTTTGTTATTTTTTTGAAATGGATCTACTAATTCTAGAAAAATAACACCACTCTTTCCTGCAAAGGCACACTGGAATGATTGGAACACTATAGATAAGATACCAATATTACTGCCATTGATTTTTTGATGTCTGTATATTTCCCAAAGAATGAGTTTTTAAAAAATCATTGAAATCAGGGCCCTCCCTGGTGGCGCAGTGGGTTAAAGCACAGCACTGAGAAGCTAAAGCCTCTTCAGCATGAGTTTGATCCCCAGCCCCGGAGTTGACCCACATGGCATGGCAGACCTCTCCTGACCCACCCACTGCTCCCCTCAGCAGTGTACTTTGTGATTCGGCCTGTTCTGTTCCCCACTCTCTCTCCAGTGAATCTTCTCACTGCCCCTGCACCTCTGGCCTGTACCCCAGGTCTGTATGCATAAATAGAGAGGTTTTCTTTTAAATCATTGATATCAAGCATAGGTAGACCCTTGAAAGACAACATTAAACAGTAGAATTATATATATATATATATATATGAATTATATATACATAAATATGTATATGAATTATATATACATATATATGTATATATATGTATGTATATATTTTTTACACCATTCTTTTTTGTACAATGTATGCTTTGTCCTCTCAGGTATATTCCCCTCATAATACTCACCACCAGTTCACGTGTGCACCATCACCATCGTCCCTCGTGTTCTTCCCACCCAGTCCCGATCCTTTTCCTTCCTCCTCCCCTACAGAATGTCTCAGGTCAATAGTTGCTTCTTGATTTTGATTTTTAACTTATTATAGTTACTTTTTTTGGGAAACAGTTTTCTTGAGAGAAGATAACCTTATATGATAGTTTAATAAATTGCACCCATTTGGAAAAACCTGTATTTTAACGAGAGATGTCTAGAATGGTGCTGTCTGCCATGTTTGCCTTAATAGGGATGTGTAAGCACTGAGTTCTGTAGGCAGAAGTTCAGGGAAAGGCAGCATCTGCTCACTGTCCAAATACATGCCCTGGTACAGCACCTTCCAAAGAAAAGTCATTAAAATAGATTTTTACTTTAGATTTTAATATTTTCCCGGTGAAAATGGATATATTGCTTTTTTGTGATTATTTAAATGATATACTTATTGCTATTGTAAAACAATGTCACAGTAGCATGCTTTTTTGTCTGGCTCTTTACACATGTACAAGCCTTTATAATTTCACACACTTGGGGTATTTTGGTACATACTGTATTGAGTTGTAAACACATTATTTTTTTAAATAATAAGCAAATTCTTTTTTTAAGATTTATTTATTTATGCATATATTTTAATTGGGGTACAAGCTGAGGAGCAGGGGTGGTGAGAGGCTTCACTAGAGAAAGAGTGGGGAGCAGAACAGGCAGATCGATAAAACACAGGGCTCAGGGGAGCAGCGGGCAGGTCAGGAGAGGTCTGCTGCACCAATTGGGTCACCTCTGGGTCTGGGGGATCGAACTCACACTGAAGCGGCTGTGGCCAGCTTGCAGTGCTGTGTGAACACATTTTTAAAGGTGTTTCCTTTTTGGTTTCATTTTTTGGGTGAGAGAGGGGAATGTTGCTTTTCCTCCACAAACACACATAACCACCACAAGTAGTTAACAGTCAATCAAAATGATCTCTTTTTTACTTGCTTCTGTAACAGGGTGGTTCCCAGCAAAAGGGGAGGTCATAGGTTCCCTGATCCAGTGCTTTGTTTTCATCTTCCCTGGAGCTATCCTTCCCCAGCTGCACTCTGACAGTCTGGCTTCAGCTAGGGTTACCCTTCCTACCTAAACATTTATTCCAGCCATAGTTGGAATAGGTCAGTTGCCTAAGGGGACAGAAACCCTTGGTCAGATTTTGCTTGGAAACCCTGCTTTTAAATTCCTGCCATATCCAGGTATTCCATTTCTGAGTATTTATCCAATGAATATAAACACATTAATTTGAAAAGAAATATGTACTCCCCTGTACATGGCAGCATTATTCACCGAAAAATTAAAAATAAATACATTTCCAGCATGGATTTTTACATTTATCACCTTTCACTTGTTTTCTAAACAGTTTTCACTGTTTTCTTAAAAGATCCACCCAAAACAGTAACATTGCATCTTCAGAGAAATCAGACAAGCCAGTGGTCCTCCTGAAAAGCTTCAGGACCACTTGGAAAACATACTTGCTGTTCACTCGGCAAAATAAAAAGGAACACTATGGCAGACAGAAATGGGTTTACATTTTTTACTTTGTCCAGTTTGATATCTGTCTTTGAAAATAGTCCTTTTATGCACCTGACTCAGTGAGTGTCCTTCCATCACAGGTACTGTAACGAACATGACACTGTTCTAAAATTACTCCCTTTCGGAATATAAAAGAAGCTTTGAAAATTTATGCTTCGTCATTCACATTTTTAACATTAATTCTCTTGATGTTTATTTTCTTTTCACTGAAAGGTTTTCATCAGGAAGAGAAACACTGTTTTATCATGATGGGAAAGTGGGCAGTTTTAAGACAAGTCCCATAACTTCCTACAGGTTGACAGGCTTCCAGGCTCGATGCTAACAGTCCTAAAGCACAACGTGAAACAGGCTTTTGTGCTGTCCAGCTTTTGGCTTTAGTGTTCATGCCTTTCAGTCTCAGCATTTAATAGTATACAACATTTGGTCCTTCCTAATGTTTCTTGACTCTACAGATCTTGCTTTAGATCTCTCTGCTGAGGTCCTCCACTTGTCAAATGAGGACTTGGTTATAAAAGCTGCAAATCAAGCCAAAGATGACTAAAACAGGCCTATACAAATAGAATGGGGACAAGGCATGGCAGCAAACAAGGGAGTTTGGCCCAGCAAAACAACAGGGGATCCCGCCAGAAGCAATAAATAAAACTAATCCTGCCCGGATCACATGAGACTATATGGCAACACTGTTCGGGCTTATTTGGGCAGTGGTTTGATTTTCTGGTGATTTCTATAAAATATAGCTCACATCTACAGGCAGATTGGATCATGCTTGTATGGGGAGGGCAACCTTAGAGTCACTCACTCAGAGAAAGGGTGTGGACAGAAGAAACTAGAACTGAGGTAGCTCCGACTCTGGGGTTTCTGGTGTCAGGGGCATAGTAGCTGTGAACACTCCTGGATGTGGGTTGAGGATGGGAACCATCCTGAGGAGGGAAGGCCTGGAGCTAGAGAAAAGGCATCACGTTTTGGTCCAATAACAAAGAAGTCAGCTCAGTCCTCAGTCCCCACTTGTCTCTAGGAATCAACACCCTTCTTTTGGAGGTCAGTGGGGACAAGGGGGACAGCAAATCTTAACCTTTAGAACTCACACCTCCTCTTTCTGAACATTTAGCTATGTCTACTGTGTCTTTCTTGGCTGGTTTATCTCTGCTTCCAATTAATTACATAAAATGGGCCACAGAGCCTGAAAGATTCACCTTCTTCCCAGACAATGTGATGCAGCAGCTCGTTGCACTGATAAGCATCTCAAAACAAGACTCCACTAACTTGTTCATCCTCAACCTGTCTGGATAATATCCCATGCCATTCTCAGGATCTTGGATTATCTCCACAGCAAACTGGCAGTGGGGGGGGGGGTAGGATGTAAACCACCTCTGAGAAGCCAGGCGAACCAGCCAACAATGGTCAGTGAACTCCTCCATCCTTGTTCCACTTCTAGACCTGCAGCAAGGAAAACAAACATCTTCTACGGCTTTACAGGACAAAGAGGCTGATCCTGTAAAGCCGGTTCATACTTCTAGAAGGGAAAGAACTTCCCGCACCTCACCATTGCCACACGACCCTTTCACCAAGCAGTAGGTTGAATTCTATTCACCACACTATAACTTTTACAGAAGGCCTTCCCTCCAGAACCTGAAACCAGTAAGAAGGCTACCCCAATCTTCCAATATGCCAATACAGCTGAAGGGACGAAACCAGGCCCTGCTGACCCACTCGGGGCACGAAGGCAGAGAGCTGTCCTGTACCTTTATCACTTCTCCCTCCAGGTCTCCCTCACCCATATGATGCCCAGACACCCACTGGACTTCCTCAGCACCTCAGTGTGCAGCCAGCGCCCCTCAATCGAGTCGAGCTCAGAGGTGCCATTGTCCACAGAAGCTAACCCTTGCTGTATTAATACCATCAACCCTTTGTCATCCTGCTCCCAGAGTCCCTGCTCTACTCGTTCTGCTGAAGTCACAGCATTCCTGTTGCTAAGGAACCTCATAGTATTTGTTTTTCCTATTAAAGGCAATAGAGTTTTACACAACTCAGTCCCTAGAGAACATTATCTACCATATTTTCTTAAATTTTTTAAGAGCAACACAGCCAGATAAGCATCTTTATCTTGATCTTGGTTATGGCCCTGGATATATTGGCAAAAACATGTTGGGCTTAAACACTCTCAATCACAATGCCTGTCAATCACAATGCCCATACAGGGAGATGTGGTGTTAGATTGGGAGGTGTTAATAAAACCAAGGGGATATTTCTCGGAGCTTTTCATTTTAAACACTGTTGCTTATGGAGAGAATTTCACTTCAGCTAATTCATATGTCTTGCACCCTTCTCACTTCCCAACCCTCTACCGGGGCATATATAGGAGATAAAAAAAAAAAAAACAACAACAACACAGTACCACATACTCCACTTGTTCCCAGTTACCTCCTCTCCCTCATACAGCACCCCACTTTGTGTGACAGGAGTGGAGGAGCCTCGGTGGAGAGCTAAGACTGTCAACATGTCACCCCTACCTTTGCCCAGGATGGGGTGAGGGAATATTTGCTGCTTCTCCCTGCACATTCTTGACTTGCACACCTGTTCATACACGCAGGTGGCTGCATCTCACCAACTGTTAGGTGTTGGACTTCTCCCCTGCTCCATACTCACAGCTATAAGTAACCAAGTCATTGGTTATTCATAATTATACTTATAATTATGTAATTTTATAATTATATAAATTATATCCATATATTTATATAGTTGCTACAAGCCAACCAGGAGAAAAGGAGAACTCCCTCTGAGGAAATAAGGAAGTTCTGCTCAACAGAGACAGGTGTACACCTGCATTATCATTCAATGCAGCAAGGCAGGAAACTAGAGAAAACATGAAACCTGGAGAGCAGGTTAAAAAAGTAAATCAGGACTATGGCCCCTGAGTGAGGAAGTAGTGTCTCCATAGCTATAGAAGTGCCTATCGATAGAAGAGGTGAGTCCTGCTCAATTCTAGAAAATGGGTCTTGCAGAGGAAGACAGTAGAGGCAGCCAGCCTCCTTCTGGGACTGATGATATTAAAGCACAATGAACATGGCTTAAGGTTCAGGAGTGCCCTGAATAGAATCCAGCCCCAGCCCCATCATCTCCATGTTGTGGGACTTGGAAAGTGAATAGTTTTGACGGTCCCGAGTCCCAGTTTCCTGAGCTACAATGGGGTACGGAGCAGTGCCCACCCTGTGAGGTTGCTGGGAGGGTTAAAATGTGCAGCCCATGCAGAGAGCTTGGCTGGTTGCAGCACGTCTGAGGTGTGAGGTACGGAGGGGTATTTACTCTACTGTTCTCACTACCTAGTGAGTTCATTCTAGATGGGTGTCTAATTCATTTATTCATTTAACAAATATTTACATCGTGTACCCACCTATGAGGGCTTGATCACCAAGGTGACCCGTGGTGTTTGGCCACGATGCTGGCATCATCCATCAAGCTTCTCTGTGCCTGGAGTGAAATAGCATTCAATTACTGCTGCCTAATTCTCAGTCCAGCAGGGAGTCTTTTGATCATACTTTGGCTTCCTGTGTGGACTTTTCCTTCTTTTTTCAATGTACTTCCAGGAAGAAGTACATTGGCCACGTATTATCTGCATGATCTGGTCTCTCCTTGTAATCAATGTCATGAGACTGTGTTAGAAAGTAATCTCTGTGGAGTTGGATTAGTGTCACTTGACTCTAGAGTTCTAATGAAGTTAGGTTTCTGGTGGATGAAGGAACAGACCCCAGGCCATAATAAAGGTTACTCTCCAGGGCCCTGTTTCTTCACCGTGTGAAACCTCCCAGCCCTGGAAGTTCTGGAAACTAAGATCTGGCTTCAGATGCAATGACACATTAGCTGTGGAGTAGACCCCAAGGACCTCAACTCCACTATATCTAGCCATCCCAGCCTAGGCTGGGCACTCGGGAACATGGAGCTCATTCCCTCCGCTATTGACCAGAATTCTGTAGCAGAACATCTGTGGAAAGGCACTGATGGCCTCATGCTGAAGGGGTCTGTAAGAAGCAACTCAAGGTCCTTCCTGCCTGCTCACAGTCCACTCGCCCACCAAGAGAGGTGAGGGGAGAGTATGTGTGTCTCCGCTGCAGAGAAGACCCAACTGCTGGTTGGCACCAGCCTCAAGGTCACTGCTGTGGGAGCTGACTAAGTCATTCTAGGAGGTTCCATTGGGAGCCTTCCCAAGCAAAAATAACCCACATACACCTGGCTGCTAATTCTCAGCATTAGTCACTCCCCTTACTGCTTGGGGGTGTTTGGGGTGTATTGATGTGGCAAAGGTACAGTTGATCTGTTAGGCCACAGATTAGCCACAGAGTGCATGAGTAGGGAGAAAGGTACATAATTCATAATGGACAGCTTTTGATGACTTCCTTTGTGCTGATAATAAAACACTCAAGTCTTCACTTTATTTTAGCTGCATTACACGTCCTTTCTTTTACATCATTATTTGCATTCGGGAAGTATAGCACCTCCCTTACCTTTAGGGGGTGTTGCCATAGTGTACCCACCACCAAAGTGATTCCACAACAACAGTCCAATGAAAACATGCAATTTTTTTCTTTCTCTTTTTTTTAATTTAATTTTTTCCTTACATTGTTTTGGTCCCCATATTTCTCCTGCTACCATATTCCCTTGTGTTCTACCCTCCTATTTTGTCTTCTCTCAGCAACCCCCTTGTGTGTGCTTTGTATCTATGGGCAGCTTGAAAGTTTTGTCTCTTTCTTGACCTTTTGTTTGGTTTATCGATATCCCACATATCAGTATTTCCCTTTTAAATTTGGCTAGCATGATCCCTTCCAGCTCCATCCATGTTGCTGCAAATGGCATGAGTTTGTCTTTTTGATCACTGAGTAATATTCCATTGTGTAAATATACTATGACTTTTGGATCCACTTGTCTGTTTGGGGGACATTTGGATTGGAAAACATGTAATTCTTTTTTTTTTTTTTTAAGATTTATTTGTTCATACAGAACTGGGGTACAGCCCAGAGGCTCAGGGGCAGCGAGAGGCTTCACCAGAGACAGAGTGGGGAGCAGAACAGTCAGGTCAACGAAGCACACTGCCTGAGGGGAGCAGTGGAGAGTCAGGAGAGGTCTGCCACGCCATGTGGTCACCTCCGGGGCAGGCGGGAATCGAACTCATGCGGAAGTGGCTTTAGCTTCTCAGTGCTGTGCTTTAACCCGCTGCGCCACCAGGGAGGGCCGAAAACATGTAATTCTTAACATGATTTCCAAAGTCTTGATGATCTTCCCAGCTAACCCTTCCTGGGGCTTCTTGTACGAGGATAGCTGTGCACGGCCTCCTTCAGTTCTTTGAATGGACCTAGCATTTCCCTTCCTCTAGGCCTTTCTACAGGCCGGCTGTTTTGGTCACGATGGCCAGAGAAACACACTATGTATGCATAACACATGTATGCATAACATGTGTTATGCATAACATGCACACTTACATATATGCACACACACATATGTACACCGATTTGTCTTTAGGAACTGGCTCACAATCATGGGAGATGGCAAGTGTGAAATCTCGAGGCAGCCAGCAGACTGGAGGCTCAAGTAGAACTTCTGTGTTGCAAATTTGAAATGGAACATTTCCTTCTCCTTTGGAAAACATTGGGGTTTGTTCTATGGCCGTCAGCTGGTTTTGAGGCTCACCCATATTATCAAAGGTAATGTCCTTGACCTAAAACTAACTGATTGTTAATCACAGTGACAAATACCTTCACAGCAACTAAATCCATGTTAGACCAATCCACTGGGCACCATCACCTAGCCAAACTGGTGTATAAATTTAACCATCACGCCACTCCTTGGCCAGGGAGTTTCCCTCCCTCCCTCTCTACAAAAGTAGGGGAAAGTTCCCTTCTCTCTTTGTGCACCTGTCTGGTACCCTCTCACCTCTTAGATATCAGCAAAACATCACTTCTCCATGAAGCCAGCTCCACCCCTCACTTCTGAAGGGGTTACCGTTGTTCTAGTAACACCTTCAATTTTCCTGTTGTCCTGTCCAGTGCTAAGCACATCTTTATGTCTGTTTCTCCCCCTCCTGGACCCAACTTCCATCAGAGCAGAGTCATGAGGTTCTTTCTGTCTCCACCACAGTAGGGGGGCAGAGAGAAGAGCATGTGAGCAGGATGCCGAGGAGGACCACTCCTGCGGAGGAGGAAAGACAAGGTGGGGTGTCAATTTTAACTCAAAACCTGGAAGACAGAAAAGCAAACACCATCAGAATGAGAAACAGGCCTCCTTGGACACTTCATCTAGCAACTGGCAGCCAGAGCCACCTCCCAGGAGGACATAGAGAACTCCAGGAAAGAACACATGCCTCTTGAAAACGCCTTGACTTGTTATGATAGTGCTCTTGGTTTAGTCTTTGGGAAAAGCTTTTAAACCTATTATTATCTTAATTCTAAGTACAGAGGATAAGCCTTTGGCAAGATTCAACTAGGAAGTCAGCCAAAAAAAGGAAGCCCTTTGTAAATCCTCCTCATCCCTTAAAAGCTCAGTGTTGTGGGTAGTACCCGAAACTTGGGCCAGCTTCACCAGCCCCACCCACAGTTGCTTGAAGAGGATGCACCCCATGCCTCAGTTGGTCTCTCAGCTTTAAGCAAGCTTTGCTGGCTTTTAATTACTGTCTGGGATGTCCCTGCTCCGGGACAGAGCCCCTTCCAGTCCCAGAGAGACCCTGCACAAGTGGGAACCGAGCCCCTCCCTCCCCCCAACAGTGCTTCCAGCTGCTTTGGTCTGGGGGGACAGTTAAAAACACCATCACGGGCAGACAGTGACTGGGACGACTCCAGAGGCTGTGAGCCAGACACAGTGGTGGGTTTATTCCACGAGCATTCACGGAGCCCCTACATGAGTCTGGCTCGGGGTCAGGCTGGAAGACCCAGCGGTGAGCCTGCCTGGCAGGTTCTAGGAATGGAAAGGAGACTTTCAGGTGCCTTTCTGCAACTGTTAGGCAAGTCACCAATGACCAACCCACCCCACCCCCCTTACCCTCACCCTGCTGGGGCAGGGTGTCCCAGGGTGTGTTTATTTAAAATCCTTTCAGTTAAAAAGCCCCAGGGCCTAGGCAAGTCAGGAGTGTTTCTGGGGATTTCTGTGCTCCTGGCCGCAGTATCAGGCACTGTGACTGTGGTTCACAGGGAAACAGCCAGCTAGGCAGGCCAGTGGAGATGCCTGTGGCCTGTGTTGGAGGGTGGGCCCGTCTGGTATGGGAGCCCTGCTCTGGCCACGAATCCCAGCATGCGTTGGGGCAGAGGAGGGGCGGGGTGGGGGTGGGGGGCATATGTCCCTGTAAAAGGAAATTCACAGGTTCAGTGAGTGCAATGGTTTCATCTGGAAGGTAAAATTTGCCCATGGCCCTCGCTGATGGCACAGAGGGTTAAAGCACAGCACTAAGACGCTAAAGCCACTTCAGCATGAGCTCAATCCCTGCCCCGGAGGTGACCCACATGGTGCAGCAGACCTCTCCTGACCTGCCCGCTGCTCCCCTCAGCAGTGTACTTGTCAG
>NW_004567103.1:25622393-25657068 GCF_000260355.1 Condylura cristata | reverse complement strand
GGGGCAGGCGGGAATCGAACTCATGCGGAAGTGGCTTTAGCTTCTCAGTGCTGTGCTTTAACCCACTGCGCCACCAGGGAGGGCCTGGATTGTTTAAAAAAGTAAATTTTCACAAGATTCAGAATTTAAAAACACCTACCAGAAAAGAACGCAGGGGGAGGGGAAGGATGTGGAAGTCAGGAAAGGAAAAGAAACTTCAGTCTGTTCAGGCTGCCATAACAAGGCACCATGGACCGGGCAACTTAAACATCACTCACAGTTCTGTAGCTGAGTGTTCTGGACTCCATCCAGCAACTCCAAGATCAAAGTGCAGGTCGATTCTGTGTTTGGAGAGAACCCAGTTCACTGTAAGGAGGCTCTCTGGGATGAAGGCACCGATCCCATTTGTGTGGGTTCCATCCTCATGGCCTAGTCATCATTTAAATGCCATCATCCTGGGAGTTAGGATCTCAACATATGAAGGCAGGGGAGAGCCAGCATGGAGGGGTTGGGGATGGAGAGACGGGACTGCAAGTTCACAAACATTCAATCTGTAACTTCCTCAAAATCTTATTCATCCCTCCTAGCCCTCCAGTGACCCCAGTCACACATATGCTGGTTCTCTTAATCACACCACTTAGCAGTTTGGTGCAGTTCCATGAGTGCGTGCTATGTGCCTACTCTGTGTGAGGCTTTGTGCTGACCAAGGAGGGACAGCCTGGAGGAGGAGCAGGTGGTCGTCCCCAACTTTCCCCGGCCAGGGTTGCTTACCAAGAACTGAGAGCTATTTGTTCATCCAACGTATTTTCAACTTCCCTCTGTCCCCAACTGAATTGCCAACTTTCTGCTTCCATGGACGCAGGAAGTTTCCCAAGTCTGCTGCTTAGATTCTGCTACTGTCCCAGGCCTGCTGCTTGGGAGAGTCTGTTGCTTGAATTCTGCTGCTTGCTGGAAATTGCAGTAAACTGCTTGTCCACAGTAGTAGGTAGGGCTACCTCGACCCCCTTCTTGAACAATGAAGAAGGCTTATGCTATAATGGATGGGATGGTGAGTTTCTTCATCCAACCTGTATTCAAACTTACCATTCCTGTAATTTGGGGCTCAGCCTTTTGGGACAGATCCCACTGAGCCTGCTGGTGTGACAGTAAATCTCTCTCCACCTCTCTGAGTGCCATCTGATTTTTCTGGGAAATTGCTATAACACCATCATTGAGCTTCATAAAATGCTGACCATGTAGAATACCTCTTCTGCCCCTTAAACTGCTGGAAATGTGAACTTGGGCACATTTATGACTTGTCTGTGCTTCAGCTTCCCCATCTATCCAGTAGAGAAAATACAGTACTACCTGGTGGAGTCCTTGTATTGCGTGAGCCAAGCTGTAGATATGTTTAACACCACTCTGGCACATTTTTACAGCTATTCATAAATGGCAGTGTGATTATTATCAGGCCAACTGTTACTACTCCCAGCCAGCCATTTATGTTTCCAGATTTATGTTTTCTGAGTCTTTCTGGCTAGAAACACCTGAATGGAGTAGTGAGTAAAGAGAGGTTTTTTGACTGAGTCACACTGGCAGAAGAGGTGTCAGGAGTTTGGCAAGGATGCCGTAAACAATAACCCATTATTCAGTGTCAGCTGAAACCTTCTATAGCCAGCAGAGTGTCCAAGCCCGACTTAAACAATAATACACTTTAAGATGCATGTGAGAAAAAAAAAATAGTAATGTCTGGCTGATGTATAAGGTTTGTGGTAACCAATCAGTTCTCATAGTGCAGTAGATTTTGGTGGTTTAAACTACTAGACTTACTCTTCAGAAGCTAAAACAGAAGAGGGACCAGAAAGCAGGCATTTTTTAAAAAATTATTTATTAATGCATACAGAAGTTAGAGGTACAGGGGCAGTGAGAGGCTTCACCAGAGACAGAGTGGGGAGCTGAACAGGCTGACGGGCAAAGTACACTGCTGAGGGGAGCAGGAGGCGGGTCAGGAGAGGTCTGCCGCGCCATGTGGTCACCTCCAGGGCAGGCGGGAATTGAACTCATGAGGAAGTGGCTTTAGCTTCTCAGTGCTGTGCTTTAACCTGCTAAACCACGGGGGAGGACCCAGAAAGCTGACATTTTTATCAAGTGCAGACCAGGTACTTGAATAACAACAATAGAGATCTGACTTCATGGTGCTTATAATTATATATGATCTTATAATGAAATCAAACAACACAGAAGTTGTGGCTAACACAGCTCAAATGAGTGCTATAGGAAGTGAGGCAAACCCCTAATGAGTAAAATCTGGAAAAGTGGACATAAGAAATTCCAGGTAGGGGGAAACATGGATAATTTGGTTTGACTGAAAGGCGACATTGAAGGGGAAAACCTAGTATTAGATCTAGAAAACTGACCTGCATCATATCATAGATATTTCAAATATAATTTCAGTGTTCGAGTTTTAGTCTGTCAACAGTGCAGAACTTTGAAGGTTTTTGATACAGGAGAGACCATAAATAGGAAGATTTAACCTGGAAGGTTGCATGACATAGCCTCCCATTAGCATGGAAAATAATCACCGAGAGGCGGCAAAGACTTGTGCAAGCATCATGCAGGAGGGATTCAAATTGCCAGCAGACACATATGTGAGTCCTGAGACTGGACACAACTCGCCAGAGGGTTTAAGATAGATTAGGAAGAGACGGGAAGGAGCGGGAAGGAGAAGGAAACTGGAAGGAGACAGAGAATGGGGAGGCCAGAAGCCTGCAGGAGAATTGATGGACTTCGTGGGGAGCAGCCTTGCCATGGCCAGGCCTCACTAGACATTATGATACCAGGCCCTTATCATACCCGGCCCTACAGATTTACTAAACAGAAGACAAAACAAAATCTGTCCTCTGTTGACCTGACACTAGAGAATCATAACCCTGACCTACACCAAGGCACTGCAAACTCAGCCAGACTTCGGTAGTGTCTGGTGAAGACTGAAAGCCCCTCTCCAGCCTCAAGATCACAAGCACAAGACTGGGGAGTGGGAGTAAAAGGGCTTTTGTCCACTGCCAGGTTAATGTCAGGGCTGGAGTGGGGCTGGGGGGAGGATGAGGACACCTAGGAGGCGGTAGCCTTTCCCCACGCCTGTGGGATAGGTGTGTGGGCCACGGGACATCTTGCAGACCCGCAATGGGAAACGCGCCAGAGTTGAGACGGTTCCCTAAAGCGTGGGTGATCTGCACCCAGCTAACCCAGCGCTGGTTTGAGTCAACCTGCCATTCTGACCCGGGATCACAACACCCCATCTCCCCGCTCAAGCCAAGGGAGCAGGGCGTGGCGAGGGCTGAGCGGGGACTAGAAGCGACAGGACCGCCGAGCGCGGCTTGACTGGTTGCCCCAAATCGCTACTTCTGCGCTGAGCTGACGCTTTCCAATCCACGAGGACGCGCGAGCGTTTGGCTTTTCTAGATGAAGGCCAACGACGAAGAGTGTGGCCATCCCGCCGCTCTCAGTAGGGACGGAGTGCGCGGTCTGGGAAAGCGGGTCACGGCCAGCAAGTGCCCCCATCCCCTCCCCGCGCCGCAACGCTGGCGGGACTCGGGGAACCCGTGACAGTTGGGCGCGGGGCGGGTGGGTGCCGTTGACCCCACGGCAGGGAACCCCGCTCGCAGGGACCCAGTGATCACCGGAAAGATCACCAGTCATTACTCAGTTTTCTCTCCAGAACTTTGTAAAGAGCTCCCCGGGCAAAAAGTATTTAACCAAAACATGTTCAGACCATGCTGGCTGTTTTCTCCAGAATCAGAGGTTCTTGGAAAGCATCTTGTTAGGAAACAGAAACTGAAAACTGGAGCTACCGGGGACACAGGCATCCATTCTGTAAAGATACGTGCCTTCAGCAGCTTAAATAGATAATGACGTTTCTTAAACCCATTTGAAAACTTAAAAAAAAAAATCAGAGTAAATCTCATAATACAATTCACTTGTGTTTTAATGATACCGAAACAAATGGATGTATATTCTGCTTTCAAGAAATACATGTTTCAAGTATAGGAGCATTTAACTGAAGCAGATACCAGGTTTCCTAAGAATAGGAAAGATCTATTTCCTTTGTTGAAACTGAGCGAGGAAGAAAACATGCCAGTGTTCACTTGAGGATTTTGTCAGTGAACATTTTCCCAGTGTCTGGCATTCCTGAGACTGCTGAGTATTTCACTGTTGCAGAAGGGCTGTCCTCTATTCCAGAGCCTAGGATTGCTATGCTCCAGAAGATTCCAGGTGGTGGGCTGGACTTAGCTCCCAGGATGGTGAGTGGTAAGTACAACTGATATGCACTGGTTGAGCTAATTTCTCACGAAATGTCCATTTGTTGTTTTTTGGGGTTTTTTTTTTTTTTTTTTTTTTTAGCTCAAGAGGCTGACTACACCTACATGCTTTAGGAAAACCAGTACTCAAATTACATATTACACTCTATCAAGCAGGTGTTGAATTCGAACAGTAAAATTCTGGTCTTTGTGTGTGTTCTCTAACTTCTGTATATATCACCAAAATAAATAAAGAAGAGGAAGAAGAAAGCCATAGATGATTGTCAGCTACAAAAGCTGAGTATAGTCTCAAGTGGAGCTTTGCAAACTCCTTATGCCTACTTTAACTTTAATGACCACACTGAACTAAGCAAAGGTGAAAAAGGCCCTCTCTGAATGATTATCCTTTGCTATGTGACTTTAAAATTTAAAAAAAGATTTAAAGCCAAGAAGACATCTTCTAAATTAATTACATTATGAAAATGTCACCTTGTGTTTTTGGTTGCTCATGAACAGGTAGCACTGAAAGTTTGGGGGAATTCTATTCTGTGTAATAAATGCTTTTTAGATAAATTTTGATGTTACCAAATATTTGTGAATTCTAGTTATCCATCTGTGAATTTTCTCTTACTTAGTAAAAGGTTAACCAAAAAATTTGACAGTTTAAATATAAATTCTGCTTTACTTGGTGTGTTTAGCTTTTTGTTTTTAAACAAAATGGTTTAGTTTCCATATCCTTCCAATGGTAAGTACTGTTTTTAAAGATGACATATCTGTTTGGTTTTTGAAAACAAAAAGTGACCCTTTTTTATTTAAGATAACTTTATACTAATCTGACTCTGCTAAAAAAAAACTTTAAAATTTTTGAACATGCTCACATGGAAAAGAAAATACAAGATCCTATAAGACTATTCCTTTGCCTATGTACTATTTGCAAAAGTAACTCTGCAAACTCTTAAATAATCACTACACATAAATATGATGCTATTCGTAATTTCTTCTGCTTCAGTTTTAATAAAAGGCTATTCCCACTTGACCTCAAGAATTTTAATTTCTGCACTGGCTGCAGAAATATAAAATATACTCATATAAAATATACTGTTGTCTAAAAACCTAAAATAGAAAATTAAACATAGAAGATGACTTTAAGATAAGATTACACTGTCATGATTTGAACATGTTGCTTCCTTATGTCTACTGCTCTACTTTTTAAAAAGTGAATATTTTCTTTTTAGAGAAAGTATTATGTACATTTAGTCTGAGTATGTCAAAAGATTAGGAATCCTTTCCATTTGTCCAGAAAAAAAGGACCAGTTTGGATAAAGAAAACCAAACTTATGTAAGTTATATAATTTTGAGAATTAGATAAAATGTTTTTTAAACTTTTGAAGTAATTATAGTGAGTTGTATAAATTATTTTACTGTTTTTAAGCAAACTTCCATATTCTCTGAATTGATTCTAAATATTGTAAGCTTCCATCTGCCCCTGTGGCCTAATGTTTGGGGCTCAAGAGCAGAAGCTGATGTTCTGATGGATTTAAAGACTCAGCAAATCACTAGTATGAACAGCTTCATCTAAAATATATAGGAAGTTAAGACAGTTCTTAAATTCTCATATTTACAAGTCATTAAATTTACATATTTTTCATATATAATCTCCAATTTATATATAAGCAATTATTTTCAACAAAATATGTCATTTAATTCAACAAAACCAATAGCATCTTTTCAACTGTGTATGGTACTCCTAGGCTGATTTTATAAAGATGAAAGTCTGTACTAATAGAAAATAGGAGAACAAAGGATGTGTGCTCGCTTGCTGCTTTGAAGTTTCATATTTAAGATGTTCTGCCTAAAAGATATTGAGCTCTTATCTTAGCTTGTATTAAATCATGGAGTATAATGATAATGCTTGGTGACTATCAGAGCAAATATTCACTTGTTTATTATCATGCACAAGCTGGTTGGCAATCCCTTGGCTTTCTTAATGTAAGTTATCAAAAAGTCATTAATTCCCTCAATAATATTATTAAGTAAGCAGTCTTACAATAAATTTATATAATAATAATTCCACAAAACCTATTTTGCTACCATAACCTCAATGAGGTAATTTGTAGTTTAATTCTGTTCACTGAATTTGTTTCCTTACATGTAATGTTCAAATGAAGACTGGTTCTATTTGATGACCAAATTGCAGCCAGTGTACTTGTAGATTAATTTCAAAGGATATAAAAACTCGTGATTTTTAGTACTAGAACATAGTGAAAATTTTTCCAGTCTGAAGTATAAAGGTTCAAATCCTGAGCAGCATACATCAAACTTTCCCCCCAATTTTAACACACCAATAAGCTGATTTTATACATGTCACCACCAATAAATCCACCTGACTCAACAAATTCTTTATGAATTCCCACTGTTTTCCTCTCAACTTTTTCTTCCCTCCCCCTTCCGCATTCACTGCTTTCAACACTGGAGCAGCTAGATGAGGGTGAGGCAGAGGCTTCAAAGGGGCAAGGCTGCCCAGAAACAAGAAATTATTGAGCAATTTGTATGCTGTGAGCAGCTTGCCAGGAGTTTTTGTTGAAACGATAGCCAGGAAAAGACTACAACAGAACAACCAATGTTTGCTTGCCAGTTACCAATTTACAAAGTGTTTTACACACCTTGAGCCTCAGAGCAGCATTGCAAGTTTGTCTCAGGTTCTTAACAAAATCTCCCTTTGTAATTTTTACTGAATCATACCCAGCTGCTAGTCTCTCAAGGGCAGTGACTGTGTGATATTTCATGAATATATACACACATAAAAACCACTTAGAAATAAACATTCTTAAATTGTCTGCCAAGTGGTTAAAAGCTTCAAGTCAATTTTCTGGCTTTGATGATGAAAGAGGTGTTAAGGCTCTAAGAAAACTGATGACACCATCTAAGAGGATTATAAGAAAATCTTTGCCAAAGGAGCCAGAAAGTAAGGGGATTGGGAGGCCAGGGAGAGAAGATTCTAGAATTCCTCTGTGAGGAATAAATCTTGGGCCAGAGCTCTGCACATCCTGCATATAAAAATCTTCATTATTTTTAAACATTAAATCACTATCTATATAGCTATATATTCAAGTATTTTGTCCATTGAAGGGCATTTATCTTATTAATTGTTGGCAGCATAGACAATGCCAATTTATCCAATATAAGCATAAGTGAAGCATAATGGTTCTACACTAGTTCTTATTCCTAATTTTATTTTATTTTTTTCCTCTGCAAATTTGTTAGATATTTACTATAGATTTTACAAAAATAATTTTTGGCTTTGTTAATCAACTCTACTCTTTGCTCATCTTCTTTCCTTTTATCTTTGTCATGTGCCTATTCCTACTCCCTCTTGATTTATTTTTGTTTCTACCTTCCTCAGCTGAAAGCACTTTTATTTTCAATCATTCTAAGTTAAAAAGAATAAGCTGTGAAGTTCCCCCTAAATGTTGTTTAGTTACAGCTCATAGTTGTTGATATGCAAGCTTCCATTGTCATTTATTTTTATGTCTGTGTTTTGTTTTATTCTTTCTTTGAATCTGTGTACTCTAATAGACTCTTTAAAATTTTAGCAGGGGCTAGATACCTTTTGTGGGGTTTTTCTTAATATTAGTATCTAATTTGAATGCACTGTGATCACAAATGATTGTCTTTTTTATTTATTTTATTTATATATAATTTACATCATTCTTTCTTTTCTTTTTTTTTTTTTAAAGATTTATTTATTTATTCATACAGAACTGGGGTACAGGCCAGAGGCTCAGGGGCGGTGAGAGGCTTCACCAGAGACAGAGTGGGGAGCAGAAGAGGCAGATCCCCGAAGTACACTGCTGAGGGGAGCAATTGGCCGGTCAGGAGAGGTCTGCGGCGCCATGTGGTCACCTCCGGGGCAGGCGGGAATCGAACTCATGCGAAAGTGGCTTCAGCTTCTTAGTGCTGTGCTTTAACCCGCTGTGCCACCAGGGAGGGCCATGATCATTCTTTATTTTCCAATGTATGCTTTTTCATCTCATGTGTAGTCCCCATAAAATTCCCACCAACAATTCACCCATGCTCCATCACCATGGTGCCTTGTGCTCTCCCTCCCCCCACCTGTTATAATACCTTTCCCTCCCCCTCCTCTGAAAAATGTCTCTGATTTATAGTTACTTGTTAATTTTTTATTATAATTTTTTTCCTGATCCTTTATTTGGCTCCCCTATGATTCCTCCTACAAATGAAACCATCCAATATATTTTTTTCCTTCTGGTTTATTTCACTAAGCATAGTCCCTTCCAGCTCCATCCATATTGATGTAGATGGCATGAGTTTATCATTTTTTGATAGCTGAGTAATATTCCATTGTGTATTATTACCATATCTTCTTACAGTCATCTACTTTTCAGCATTTGGGTTGTTTTCCATAGTTACCTAATGTAAATAGTCATGCAGTAAACATGGGGCCACAGGTATATCCTTTTGAATTAATGTTTTTGTGTACTTTGGGGTAGATTCCTAGGAGTAGAATTGCTGGGTTATATGGAAGCCCATTTTTAGTAATCTGAAGAACCTCCACATAGCTTTCCATAGTGGTTGGACCAGTTTGCATTCTTACCAGCAGTATGGAAGAGTTCCTTTTTCTCCACATCCTTGCCAACATTTGTTGTTGCTTATTTTTTTAATGTTTGCCATTCTCACTGGGATGAGGTGGGATCTCACTATGGTTGTGGTTTGCATTTCCCTGATGATGAGTGATGTGGAACATTTTTTTGTATACCTGTTGGCCATTTGCATTTCCTCTTTGGAGAAATGTCTTTTTAGCTG
This sequence comes from Condylura cristata, assembly GCF_000260355.1. Classification (NCBI taxonomy): domain Eukaryota; kingdom Metazoa; phylum Chordata; class Mammalia; order Eulipotyphla; family Talpidae; genus Condylura; species Condylura cristata. Next base: position 25,647,988 of record NW_004567103.1, on the reverse strand, counting down.
TTCTGCCCATTTTCACATATGATTGTTTAACTGGAACATAAGTGGAAATGAAATATACTGGGGTTGGGGATGGAAGCATGAAAAGTGAAAACAGATACAGAAAAACAAGGCATAAATAAAAGGAGGAAGTGGACAGGCCCACATGGCTGGTCAGAGCAGAGGGCTGCAGTGTGTCCATTACTGTTAGGACAGCAGGTTTGCATTGTTGAAAGAGTACATGCAATATCATGCTAGGAGACCAGAGGATACAAAGAGGATGGGAAGATATTCACACAAAAAACAATCCTCTGAGATATGGAGAAAAAGGAACTCTCCTGCACTGCTGGTGGGAATGCAAACTAGTACAACCACTGTGGAAAACTGTTTGAAGTTTCCTCAAACTGCTAAACATGGAGCTTCCCTACGACCTAGCAATCCCACTCCTAGGTATGTACCTAAAAGACACAAAAACACTGATTCAAAAAGACACCTGCACCCCCATGTTTATTGCTGCTTTATTTATAATTGGAAAAACATGGAAGCAGCCCAAATGCCCAAAAGTAGATGACTGGATTAAAAAGATGTGGTACATATATACAATGGAATATTACTCAGCAATCAAAAAGAGAAACACATGTCTTTTGCAGCAACTTGGATGGAGCTGGAAAAGATCATGCTTAGTGAAATAAGCCAGAAAGAGAAAGAAAAATACCGATGGTTTCATCATAGCAGGAGTATAATGGACCAGGCAAGAAAATAACAAAAATAATGAACAACCATATACCAGAGACATTTTGTGGGGGTGGAGTGGGGAATGGGATCAAAAAAGGGGGAGTGGGGAGGGAAGTGCACAGGATTATGGTGATGGCACACAGATGACTTGGTGATGGGAAACCTGCGGGGATTACAATTGAGATGGGAAAAAAAAATGTACAAGATGATGTAAAAATGAACTGTTATAAAATAAAAAAAAAAGTCAATAAAAAAAAATCAGAGGCACTTCATGTTCCATAGCGGGAACATAAGGGAGACACACTTAAGTGTATTTTGCATATCGTATGAAGAATTAGTTCCAAGAATACCTATGAAATTTTTAATTTTTAAATAAATGACCATAGATACCTCAAAAAAAAAAAAAAGAACAATCCTCTGAGAAAACCCCACTGCCCCTTGGTTGGGCTGGCCAACTGCAGGCCAGCAAGAAATGCCTCACTTGATCCGCTCTGATGGGTTAAGATGACAGCCCTCCTGCATTCACCCTCCATCTGTAAGCCTGTCTGGGGAATTTAATCATTTCCATCTCTTTCACTGTACTGGAGGGTTTCGACATAGATGATATATCAGGAGCCCAAATTGAGAAACTCAGGCCATTCATATTATTGTCTTCATTCGGTGGTCATTTTTGAGTGTCCACAATGCCAGTACCGTGTCACACAATACATGCAGAGGCACATAACTTATTTACAGCCCTGTTGTATGCCTGTTCAACAAAAAGCAGCTGCTCCCACCAGAGAAATTATAAATGGCTGAGACAGTAATTGCTTCCCTAGACAGTAGTTACTTCCCTTTCAAGAAGATTGCGCAAGTCCCTATCTACCTATAATCCGCAGTCACCAGGGGAGGAGGAGAGATGATGGGTTCCCTGAGCCCCTCATTATATCTTTCAATGAGGAAGTTCATTAACTAAGTTACTCAGGAACAGCATGGCATCCACAAGTCCCTAGAGAGACACACTAGTGTTTAGTAGTGACCAGCCAGGATGCTGGAACTGGGCAGACTGAGTTTAAATCCTATCTATACTACATACATAGTAGAGTCTGACCTTTGGCAAGTTACTTGAACTCTTATGCCCCAGTTTTCTGATCAGTAAGTGGGAATATGATACATAACCTGCTTCATTAGTTTGTGTTGAGATAAATGAGCTAGTATTTAGAACAGTGCTTAACAGATCATAAGCACTCATTAAAGGTGAATTCTTGTTATTCCAGAATACTGGTGTGCTCACCACCACACAGTCATGGAGGCAGTGCCAGTCACGCAGAGAGAATGAAGCTACCAAAGAGAACACAGATACAGGATGCTCGAGTTAAAACAGAGTCCCAGCATCATGCCATCCTTTTCCTTAAAAAGTGAAACAGCCATCCAGGAAGGTGCAAAGCAAATTGGAAAGACTGAAGTAGAAATCATACTTCAGGAGACTTCCTAGACTTCAGTTGAAATCATACTTGAACACTTTGCTTTGAGCAAGTGGATAAATAGAGCCTAAGTACTATATCTGTGACGAGCACTAAGGGCCCTGAAATACATAGGGGAGCTCACACATGACAAGAACAACAGGACCATCCAGAAGAGGGCCCAGAGAAAATAGATTTTCTCTCAAACACACTGTTAGCCTTGTCAGTTTCTTAATGGGGAGAACAGGAGATCTAGAGCAGACCTACTCTAAAATCTTCAGTATAAAGATCTCATTACAGTACAGCTTCAGTCATTCTTTTAAAACAACACCCATGTTTCTTTAGAAGGTCATAAGTGGATTAGGTTTTGTGCTAAATATTGGAGAGACGTGGTGAGTGAGAGTTGGCCAGACCCTACCTCCTTGGAACTTAGGATCCAATAGGAGAGACCAACACTAACAAACCAATCACACTGATGCTGGTGTAAGCTTTGATAGGTTCTCCGAAGCAGTAGGAAAGGAGCAGTGACGATAATAGCAGGGGCTTTTGGGTTTGGAAGTCAAGACAGCTGTTGAGAAGGCAACAGTAATGCCCAGAGTGCTCCAGAAGGTAGGGGGCATTAACTACTCATGGCCCCAGGAGTAGCCTGTGGGGAGGTCTGGGGGTGAAATTTGTGTGGTACTGGGAGCCTGGTAGGGGAGTGCCTGGAGGAGGCAAGGCCAGACCCTCCCCCAAGACTACGTGGGCCATGTTAGAAACTTTGATTTTTTCCCCATGTAAGGGGAATCCCTGAAGTTCAGGTTCTATGCAATTTTATCAGCATCCTCACATTGGTACTTTTAGTGAGTCATTGCTATTGCAGTGTGGCAAGTGAGTTTGAGAGCAAGTGGCAAAGAGGAGCCTGTGTGGGAGGATTTTAGGCTGATTCTTAAAGAGTCACAGATGTGGTGAGCACAAGCCAGGGCAGAGACCCCTTTGCTGTATCAGGTCCCAGGGACTCACATGGTCTAGGTATTGCGCATCCTGCAGAACACACCCAAACCACAGAAGTTCCTCAAGCTGTAAAACTATTACTTGAATTCAAGTTTAGTTACAAAGGATCAATAACATTTAGACATATAGAAGTTTGGGGGGGAAGAGGAAGGGATGGATCTGTCCTTCTGAAAGAAGGACTGAGAATGTGAACTTGAGAAGTGATGGGTTATGCTGGCGTGCTGGGGCTTGAAGAGGTCACTTGCCCTGGAGACATCTGAGCAGAAGAATCAGGCAGATGGAAGTGAAATGAGTGTATAGATTTTATTAAAGGCAAAAGGCCGAGATTGTGGCTAAGGTCTGTGGGCAGCCACAGGATACTGCAGATGATTCCATCCTGAGTTCACCCCACTGACGGCCCATGACTGGGTGAGGAGGTGCAAGACCAGGCCTGTTTTGGGGCTCTAGCCTTTGTGAGCACCTTCCTCCATTAACAAATACTAAATATCCTTTATGACAGCATGAATACAAAAACAATCCACCCTTATTTATATCCCCCTTTTCCTTCTAATTGTAAAAGAAAAACATTTTTATGAGCCCCCAAAATGAGGATGGGTCCTCCCAGCAGAGGGTAGACCCAGGAAACCCAGGGAAGTGGGTCCCCACGACACTCACCGGAGCCCCACTCAGAACCTGTCTAGTCCCTCAGCAAAGCACACCAGAGTCCAATAAAAGATGTGTGGTAGGATGTATGTCCCAAAAAATCCCCTGTACCCATGAATTGATGGCCAGAGTGGCACTAAGAAAACCAGTCTGGTGACTGAAGACAGTTCCCTATCTTTGAAGCTTGTCCGTTGAAACCTAAAACTCGTCACACTTCTGGAAATCTGTTTCCTCCTTATGCTCTCAAGTTCAGCCAAGTGCTTTCACCAAAGTCCATCAAGTTCCGACCTGAGGCTGGCTTGTCTGTGCTCCCCAACCCTGCCGCCTTGGGTTTCCTTGCCACCCTCCCCCCATCTGGAAGCCAGTAGGGGCAGCCCAGGGTCCTCTCCCCAGAGGGCTGTGGAGGGGGTTGGGGAGGGAGGGGGACAGGCTGAGGACACACCTACTCCTCAGTGCTTGCCCCAGCTCAAATGCAGAAGTTAAAGTCTTTAAAAATAGACCCTCCCTGGTGGCGCAACAGTTTAAGACACAGCACTGCAAGCTGCCAGCAGCCACTTCAGTGTGAGTTCCATTCGCCCGCCGCTCTGCTCAGGAGCTGACCCACATGGCAAGGCAGACCTCTCCTGTCTCCCCCGCTGCTCCCCTCAGCAAGTGTACTTGGAAGATCTGCCTGTTCTGCTCCCCCACTTTGTCTCTGGTGAATCCTCTCATCACCCCTGCACCTCTGGCCTGTACCCCAGTTCTGTATGCATAAATAAATCTTTAAAAATAAAGACTACACACAAGATGCTAATAGAAACGCCCTTTGCTGACCAGCCATCTCCAGCCAGATAGGAAAGGGAAGGCAGGGGCCCCATTCCGGGGATGGCAGCTCTCAGGTAAGGCCACCATCAGGTGCTGCTATAAAATGAACCCATTCTTGGTTTCACTCATAGCAGGGGTATTTTAAAGGACCAGAGGAGAAAATAATAATAATAATGAACAGCTATATACCAGAGACATTTTATGGAGTGGAGTAGGGAATGGGATCAAAAATGGTGAAAGTAGGGAGGGAAATGCACTGGACTATGGTGATGGCACATGGGTGATTTGGTCATGGGAAGCTCACAAGGATTACAACCGAGATGGAAAAAGACACAACATGATGTAAAAATAAACTATTATATTATTAAAATAATTTTTTTTTTAAATGAGCCCCTTATTGGCTTAAAGCGAAGGACGACCTTATCCAGTCCTTTCCACAAAAGTGTTTTCCACTCCTAGGGCAGAGAGCAAATAGCAATTGCAGGACTGAAGAAGCTATGGAATTCATGGCTGGCCATGTGAGCAGCATTCCACTTTATAGTTGTACCAGAACTCAAGAACACCCCAAATCAAGTGCAGATGGTAAGTTACAGATAACAGCTATGGAAATGTCTGAGGAAAGCAGTGGCCTCTGGATGGATCAGTCGCCCACCATCAGAAGTCTCCTAAAGGCCAGGTAGTTGATGTCACAACCAGGTCCAGTGAAGCAGCAAGAAGGTCTGTCTCCACCAGCAAGGCAGAAAGGGCCACCTTTAAGGCCCATTGGGGGGCAGGGTTTTCTTCAGGAGCTTTGTATGTGCTTTTCTTCGGGCTGCTTTTGCCTGGTTCTGTGATTTGACCTTTAATAGCAGCAGCTCCTGGAAAAGAACAACTGGATGAGAACTGGAGAACTGTGCTCCAGGAAATGTTCGATCTTTTTTTTTTTTTTTTTTTTTGGTGGAGGCAGGCAAGAGTAAAGATTTGCAAGGGGTGACAATTCTGTGTGGAGGAACCTTATTAGTATCTGGATATCTGGTTCTTACACAAGGTAAATGATGTGTTTTCTGCAGGGAATGCTTTTACGCTGAAGAGGGGAGGGCTGCAGGCAGACAAGGCTCCCGGCTTCCCCCCAAATCTTGAATTTCCAGGGAGGAGGAGACTTCCTGCCCATCTTTTTACTTCACTGAGAAGATAAGATCTCAGTCCTGCACTATCTTAGATCTTAAGAAACATCTAATTCTGTGTCATAATTGCTGATGTAAACCTGCTCTGGAGTGATCACATTTCTGTTTGATAACATGCTTCAACAGGGAGCCAAAGTCTGGGAAGGATCTCTGTGCTATTAAATCTGTAAGAACAGTTGGTGCTCTATATGTATCATTTCTACTCACCAAGGAGATACAGACGCTCCTTCTGCTTGGAAAGACACCCAAATGGCCTGGGCCTGAGCCCACCAACACATCTCAGAAGGGTCAGGCTGGGTTTCCTACCAAGCATGTCCTGCCAATGGTAAAATCAAGCCATCCCAGAGTATTCCTGGAAGGCATCAAGAGTCAGGCTTTAAGACTTGTGAACCAGGATGGATAAAAGCGATGACACAACTTGCCCTGACATTTAAAAGCCATTTCATATGCAATGGGAACTTCATTGCTTTGCTGGGGTGGACTATTCCAGCATTCCAGAGAAACAGAACTACTCACTCTCACCAGGTGGTTGAGGAAACAAGCTTGTGAACACAAATAAATTTCACAGGACACCGATGCAGATACAGAAGACACAGAACTCCATCTTCTTCTGGGTGCCTTGGACCCCCGTGCGTACAGTGGGAATTACAGTCCCAACTCAAAGGATAGCAGGAAAACAAGCAAACACCGGGAGCATTCTTCTGTGGTCTCAGTAAGAGTAAAGGCTAGGCAGTGCACAAATGTAAACACAGTACATATATATCAATTCGACCTCAGGTCCCATTCGACCTCACAGTAGAAACGTAGCCCTGCCCGTTAGGAAGCCCAGAAATACCTCTGGAAGAGGTGTGGACCTCAGGCAGCCCCGCTCCTGACCTCACCTTTGGGCCTTATGGCCCTGCCAAGAAACATTCTATGGGGGTGGAGAGGATCAAAACTGGGATGGGAAGAGCACACGGGACTATAGTGATGGCACACGTGTGGCTTGGTGGCGGGAAGTCCACAGCGATTACAACTGAGATGTAATGTACAATTACATTTTACATTTCAATGATATAAAATACACACACACATATGTGAAACATATATATAAAGGATGACCAAACCCTGTCTGGGTAAGGAGCTTTCAGAGGGATAAGGGTGAGAGTGTGCGGTCATTCTGCCCAGGTGGGGAAGTCAGAGCATAGGCTGCACAGAAAACTGTGCTGGAACCTCTGAGGTGAAATTCTTTGCCCTAAATCTGGAGTCCTTTCCTCCTCGAGACAGAAATCAGGACCTCCCTCATGGTGCAGGAGTTAAAGTCTCAGCACTCTCAAGCACTCGCCAGCCACTGAGGCGTGAGTTTGATCCCCAGCCAGGGAGCTGGCCCACATGGCACAGCAGACCTCTCCTGTCTCATCTGCTGCTCCCCTCAGCAGTGGATTTCAGTCCATCTGCTTGTTCTGCTCCCCACTCGGTCTCTGCTGAATCCTCTCACCCACCTGCCACCCCTACCCCTGCACCTCTGGCTTGCATCCCAGTTTTTGTATGCATAAATAAAAATAAGTCCTTCAGGAAAAAAAATAGGACAGAAAGCAAAGAAAGTATCTTTAAATATTCAACAAACCACTGGCCAGCTCCACTTACATGTTTCTTAAGCTTCTCAAATCTAACATCCAACCGAATGCATGATGTAAAAGCTCATTCACTGCTAGCCCAATTGCTGTAGAACACTCCAGCCCCCAACCCATCACATATGACTCACTTCTAATCTGTCTGGCCCCTTCTTCCCACTCACACCCCACTATCACCCTAGTCCAAACCTCATCATCTCTCAACTCTACCACCATCACAACTTCTAATTATCTCTCCTTTCCCATGCTTTTGCCACAACCCTCCATTCTTAGTAAAGCAAATCAAATCCTATCACCCACTCTTCCAAACCCTGAAATGGCTTCTCATATTCAGAAGCTTGGCAATACCCTTTCCAAGCCTACAAGGCCTCCTGCAGAAGCTGGTGACCATCCTCACTTCCCCCCACATTGCCATCTGGAGCACAGGAAGTGTTAAAGAGTGGGACTCTGAACAGCAAATGTTGGCGAGGTGGAGAAAAAGGAACTCTCCTGCACTGCTGGTGGGAATGCAAACTAGTACAACCACTATGGAAAACTGTTTGGAGGTTCCTCAAACTGCTAAACATGGAGCTTCCCTACAACCCAGCAATCCCACTCCTAGGTATCTACCCACAAGACACAAAAACACTGATTCAAAAGGACACCTGCACCCCCATGTTTACTGCTACACTGTTTACTATAGGGAAGGTGTGGAGTCAACCCAAATGCCCAAAAATGGATCAAGAAGATGTGGCATATATACACAATGGACTATTACTCCGCAATCAAAAAAGATAAACATGCCATTTGTGGCAACATGGATGGAGATGGAAGGGATCATGTTTTATGAAATAAGCCAGAAAGAAAAGGAAAAATATTGGATGGTTTCACTTATAGGAGGAGTGTAAGGGTTCAGGAAAGAAAAAAAAGTAATTGTAATAAAATAAAAATGAACATGACTAACAACTATAAGCCAGAGACATTCTATGGGGGAACAGAGGAGAACAGGATCAAAACTGGAGTGGGAAGAGCTCACCCGACTATGGTGATAGCACATGGGTGAAGTGGTGGCCTGTGAGATAAAAAAATGTACAAAATGAAGAATGATATGAAAAAATACATATGTGTTATATATACATATAATTTTTAGGGAAAAAATGCTAAGTAGTCTTTGACACACACAAATAAGGGGGGGCGGGAGTGGATTCTGGAGCAACACTCCCACCATTGCCTGTATGAGATGGACAAGTTGCTTAATGTCTCTGTGCTTCCGTTCCTTCCTCCACAAAGCGAAGCTGCTGGAAGAGTAAAGGAGTCTTCAGAACGGACTCGGCACACTGCAAGCCTGTGCGCATGACCGCGGTCCTCCGCAGGTGGATGACTAGAAGGAGTAAGTGAGCACCAAAAAGCTAAGAAAAGAAAATGTACTTGAAGGTGGATATAATTACGTTTAAGAAATATATTTGTGAAGTCATTGCTTTCTGTGCATGATGAAATCTTCCCTTTGCCCTCTAACATAAGAAAAAAAAAAGGAAGAAAGAATAAAAGGTTCATGGATTTTGTATTGATGGATAGTGTGGCTGGTCAAATAAAAAAAATAATAAGTTCAAAACTCACTTTCATTTGCTAATACCTGGCTCCCAGCTCATACCCCTGGGGAAACCAGTCTTGGCCTCCAAAGGGCACAGGCAAAGGTGACTCACTCGTGGGAAGGCAGCAGCTTAGTGTGCGGTTGCCAAGAGCCGCTGCGTGCTCTCTGAGTGCTCCTTCATGGGCGGGCGGGCAGCCGTGGTTGGCGCTCCTGTTCCGGCCCTGAGACTATAAATCACCCCCCACCAGCCTGCCGCTGCAATTTGGGCTTCCCTAAGGCTCCAGGGCTCCAGGTCTTTGTTCCCACCTATCTGCTTTTCAGAAAACAAAAAAAGCTCTCTGCTGGTGGAGTTTCCCCTGGCGTGATGCCGTCTCTTCCTAGTTCTGATGAGCTCATTTTTTTTGTGAATGGAAAAAAGGTAAGTTTGTGTGATGATTAATGAGTTGTCATATAACAGGGATGCAAGTAAAGCTACTTTCTTTTAGACACTACGATGCTGCTTTTTGTTTCTTTAACCTCTCTCTCTTCTGTCTTTTTGAAGTCACATATAGAGATGTGATCTTGAACATGGATCATTAGTTATAATGAGAGTGAATTCTGACAGTTAGGCTCCAGGATACAGGTATGAAAACTGTCGTTCCCTCCTATTTCAACTAGCTTTACTTGATTTCTACTTGAAAGCTCACCACTGCTTTTTTAAAGGAAGGCATTTGTGACACTGAAGAATATAAAAGCATAAACTCAATGATTTTTCCTTTTCCTTAATAAATTCCCTCTGACTGAGGAAACAGAGACTGAAGTGTCTCTTTCTGCGTGATGAAATTATAGGTTTCTGTCTGTACCATGGAGTTGTGGCAATTCTAAATCTTAACTGTATCACCCAGTAACGTATTTTTTTTTAAGATTTTATTTATCTATGCATTCAAGAACTGGGGTGTAAGCCAGAGGTGTGGGGGGTGAGAGGATTCATCAGAGACTTGGAGAGCAGAACAGGCAGATGTGCTGAAATACACTGCTGAGGGGATCAGTGGGTGAGACAGGGGAGGTCTGCGGAGCCGTGTGGGTCACCTTCGGGGCTGGGGATGGAACTCTCACTGCAGTGGCTGTCATAGCTTGATAGACAGCGCTATGTCTTTAATCCCTACACCACCAGGGAGACTGTCAACCCAGTACTTTAATTTACAAAGTAAATAGAAAGTCTGAGGTGCTTGTGAACAATTAGAGGAAAACGCAAGTAAAATTTTAAAATAAAATTTATCGCAGAAAGGAATTTGGTGTTAGTGTTTTTGCTTCTACAAGTCTCAGTCATATTAGATTCCATTCATCTAAAAGGAGATAACAACTTTTAATTGAGGCAAAATAGCAGGGAAACATCATTTTTACGAAACCTATAAAATGAAAAAAAGTGAATGAGAAAGAGTGAAGAAAATGGGTTTAGCAATACTGTCTGTTGATAGTGCAGAATTTTGAGCACATTGAGACCAACTGGAAAATCAGAGAAATGACTGCTGGGTGACAGTTTGTAGTCACTCAAAACCTAAGAACTTTCTAAATGTTAAAATGGGTTTTGCTGCTCTATTGGCTTACTGTCTAGTAGCACATTAGAAAGGCTAGTTGCTCTCCAGTTTCAGTCTTTCAAACGTGGAGCTTATATTTTGCTGTTTTTACCCTTTTTGTTTTACAAATTTTGTAAGACACGTTCCACATGGCATCAGAAGGATGCCATACAGATGCATACAATTCTATGAAGAAATGGTTTTGTTTTTATTTTTGTGGTTATTTTACCTTCTCTTAGACCACGGACAAGACTCCTCATTCTTTTTATATTATTTTATTTTTGCTTTTTATTTCCCATCATCTATTTCTCCCCTGCATATATACGCTTATGCTTTTAAAATTACATATCTCTATAAATATATGTATGTGTAAATATATACACTATAGTCTAAATTCTATCTTCCATGTGGTTATTTAGAAATACAGATGTATCCTTGAAATGTAGACAGTGTGGCTATGCTCAAGTACATGTGTATTTTTTATTTACACAGTGGTATTAGATTTGATTTTTTTATTTTTCACTCTCCATTTGATTTTTTTGTGACTTAGCACAGTTTTTGAGATCTATCCATGTTGCTCTTTGAAAACTTGGCTCATTCCTTCTGCACGCATAGTTCTCCAGCATATGCACATTCTTCATCCTACTTTTCCATTACCACAATGATAGACACACAGGCCAATTCCCCATCACCCCCCAAGAGATGCTGTGACAAGAAGCCTAAGATGTGTCTCTTCCCCCTCTGGGGAGACTGTAGCCTGCTGGTGTCACTACCGGTAACTTTTCATAGAACTGCACCAGTTACATTTCCTGCAATTCATTGCATGAAGTTGCTGATTCCTTGTCTTATGGGTGTGTCAATCTATGATGTGCTAATGTTTGGTATAATCAAACTTCCTGAGTTTAGCTAATCTGAGGTTAGCTAAGGTTAATGTAAAGTGGTTTCACTCACATATCTGATTACAAGTGCTTTACCAAAGCACTTGTATGCTTTTCATATGCCTAGTAAAAAAATTTAAGATTTTCCAAGTATCTATAAATTGTTGGAAAAAATAGGACATACCAGGACAGGATAAGAGAGTGACTAATGTTATGAATAGTATTTCTTACATGCTACTTAAATAGTCTCTAAGTGGCAGGAATAGGACTCATTTGATATATCAGGATTATAGCTGACAGTCTTTAATTAATTACCCAAAATCTAAACTTGCTTTTCTCCCTTTTTGGAATCTTCATTCTCCAAATGCCATATAGTAGTCTTAGCTCACCTGCCATCTTATTCCCCTAATTCCTATTCTTCCACCTTTGGAAAAAGTTTCCACGACCACTGTTAGGTGCTATAGCAAATCTTAATTACCATAGTGCTTGGCTTCTGTGATGCCCCCATGCTTAGTACCTTCTACACATTATGATTCCAAGTGGATGGGTGGTTAGTTCAGATCTGGCTAAGTGTATCTGAACTCAAAAGGATGTTTGGAAATAGGAGGCAGTATATGAAGAATAACATAGGTCTCTTTCCTTTTCTGTGGGTGATAAAAATAAATAACACTGTTAGTGGGACGATGCCCTCTTTTTCTGGATTCAGTGTCACTGCCCTTCCAAGTAAGTTTCTCTCCAACTCTTCCCTTGGTCTTGCCTGACTCCACCTCGCAGAGTTGCTGCCTGGGCCAGGAGAGCACACAGCTTTCATCTGCTTTGCCAGCTTTGATCACTGGAGCAGCTGAAGCACAGTCTGACAGCCAGCGTGGAGATAGATACCTTCTCCCTCTGCGCTTCCTTCACACACTGGCACTTGCATTTCATGGAGAAGGGGCGAAACAGGGATTATGGACACAAGTGCCCCCCTGCAAAACATGTTCCCTGTGACTCCTTTAGGAGTAATCTGGCTAACATTTCTATGACTGGCTATGGCCATGAGTTATCTGGGTCAGTTTTGGAATCTATGTGTTTTCCCACCTGGGTTTATGATACTCGTTTGATAAGAAATATATATTTGGTCATTCTGATGACCAAATTATAATTTTCATATAAATTTGATCTTTGCCCATAATTTCCAACTCACAACTCCCCAAGCTTAGGGTTTCATGTGTAAGAAAGGTGTCTTTTGTTATGTGAATGACTTTCAGAAGGTGAAGGCTGGTTGCCTGGAAAACCAACTCAGTGATTAGAGAGTAAAAACTTCCAGTACCACCCACGAAGGGAGAGGGGCTGGAGGTTGTACCAATCGTCAGTGGTCTATCAATTGTGCCTAACTAATGTGACCTCCGTAAAAACTAAGAGGATGAGATACAGAAAGCTTCAAGTTGGTGAATAGATCAGCTGCCAGGAAAGGGGTGCACCCTGAGAAGGCATGGGAGCTCCTCCCCATCCCACACCTTGCCATGAACACTTTTTCATCTAGCTACTCCTGTGATACATCCTTTATTCCATGATCTAATGAGCAAAAAGGTTTCCTAAGTTCTGTGAGCCACACTAGCAAATGAATCAAACCTAGGATGGACATTATGGAAATGTCTCTGATTTACTCAAATCAGTCAGAAACATGTGCAATCGCCTGAGCTCATGACTGACAGCTGAATCTGAGGGGAAGGAACACAGGTCATAGGTTTGGTTTTGCAGCTGGAGTCTGAAAAAGGTGATCTTGGATGACAGAGTCCTTACCCTGTGGGATCTGATTCTGTTTGTGGGGAGTTAGTGTCTGAATTGAGCTAAATTAAGTTGGATACTTGGACACCCAGCTGGTGTCCGATTCTTGGTGTTCGTGTGGGAAAGCCTTCCCCATACACCCAATTCCACAGGGTGCAGAAATGCCTTCAGTGTCATTCCTCAGCAACTCGAAGGAACAACAATTCAGAATTTATAATGGTCATCTATATTGAAAAATTCTGACATTGAAATAAGGTCTCATAATTTCTGCAAAATTCCGGTTCGGAAAATTCTGACATTGAAATAAGTTGTCATAATTTCTGCAAAATCCTGGTCCCAAGTGTTAGAAAAGCTTATTATTATTTTTTCTGATGAAACCACCTTCTTTCAATAACAATCCCCCAAATAATGAATAAAATTGCTATAACACATTGGTAATACCTTTCTAAAATCTCTTCTCTCCTTCACAACGTAGGTCATAGAGAAGAATGCTAATCCTGAAGTGAATCTGCTAGTCTACCTGAGGAAAGTCCATATCCTTATATTTGGCTGCAGTCAATCTGGATCGGGTGGCAAAAAGAGAATATACTAAGACTTATTTTTTTACAAGGCACCTTGATTTTGCTCTAGGTGAATAACCTGTGTTGGCTTGTAAAGTCTGGTTTCTCACCCAGTCACTGTACTACATTAGCCATTATCATTCCCTAATGTTCTGTTCTGGGAACTGGGTTCATAGTTACACACCCCAACACACATCCAAATTCCCCTCATTGGTTCTGTGCTTTCACCAATTTACTCGGCTTCGGTGTCTTAGCAGTCACCTTCACTGTGCTCTTCTGTCACTTTTAAATCCATAGCACACTTCCCCAGGCTTTCGTCAGTCGCAGAAATGAAGAACTTCATCTGCACTAGGAGCCCACTGTAAACACACAGATTCCTGAATAAGCCTAACCAGAGGGCAATTGGCAACCCTGCCCTGGACCCACCTCTCTCCCTTCTGTCCATTCCTGTCCAGAGTGGAGTCGAGAGCTTTATTTTTAATGTGTTCCTCAAGTTATGAATAACTTGAATATTTGTGGGTAGCTGCAGCTCCTCTGCCAGAATCAGCAGAGACCAGCACCAACTGCTTTAGCTTTTCCTGAGACTTGCTTGACCACATTCAAAACTCTGCACCCACACCTCTGTTCAGGCAGCTCACTGCCTGCCATGTCTATGTAGACATTTCTTAAAATTAGACCTTCCAAAATTGAGGCTCTTCTCTTTGAAGCCTGCCTGTCTGCATCTGGGCAGGCATCTCTCTTTCCTTCTTTTCTTCCCTCAGTAAACTCACCATGTGCTGATGGAAAAATAATAATAATAAACTTATATTCATGATGTAACATTCTCCTCCTGCAGTACTATAGAAGTCTGAAGCTCCCACAAAACCCCAGTTCACTGCTGACTTGGGACCTGTCTTTGTATCATTCTCAGAATGGGACATAGTCACACAAAGAGCAATATGTGTTTGGAGGTGAGCCCATCTCCCTGCCTGGCCCAGAGTGGCAGCCTCCCACTGACTCACCCAGCCCACACCCTGCCCAGCCCAGACCTGCTGGGTGCAATCCTGCATCACCTATTCCTTGACACCTTCTGGCCAGGTTTAAGCAATCTGATCCACAGAACCAGATAAAGCACCCGAAAGAGCCTGCAGCTACTTAGTCAAGGAGGGTGTGTCATTTATAGCTGCTTTGTTACCAGGAGGGTCTGTCTGGGGAAATGGGATGGCTCAGGGCTTCCCTGAGTATCATATTGGCCAACACCCTTCACACGCTCATCGCTGAAGCCCTGACACTTGTTAACAGCTTTTGAAATAATTCTTCACACAACCAACAGACTTGACCAAGCAGCAGGTATTCAGGGGTCAGTGGAAGAGACAGCATCTGCCTTCGGTTGAGTGAGGGAGATTGTGGTGGAAGTGGAGGAAGCCAGAGTGACTTGTGGGGCCATAGGAGCTGCCACTCACATGGGACATGGGGGTGAGAAAGAGATGGGGGTTGAGGAAGAATCTGCTGGGCAAACAGAAGTTTTGGGGAAAGGGTGTTCCTGGCAGCAGGAGGGGGCTGGGGACACTAAGACAAGAGACTATGGTAGTTTAAGAGTTATGGGTGGTAGGAGGAAGTGATAAGAGATAAAGGAGGAGAAATAAGGTGTGAAGCCAAGGAGGAAAAGGATCTAGGTGACCCTGTCACATGCCCCGTCTGGCAGAGCAGACATGGTAACTCGTTGATAAATGACCAGATCCCAGTGGAATTCCAGTGTATACGCTGCCCCTTCAAGACATTCTGGATAGGCTATGGGCTGTGTTTCTGGGGGACACTGAGAACCAATGCCACTTAAAAAGATAAGCTTCTTGTTTGTATTTGAACTTAAGGAGGTCACCAGACCTAGCAAATACAAATAGAAGACAGATGCCCTGTTAAATCTGAATTTGAATGCATAGGACTTACTTACCTAAGAGAGCATTGGTTGCTTATCTGAAATTCAGATTTCACTGGGGCTGGTCTTTATTCCAGCAACCCTCCCTAAAGATGAGCAACCTGATGCGTCCACAGAGGGACATGACCTCTGAGTCAGGTGCATCTGGTGGGGGTGACGTCTGCAGGGGTGGCCGAGTATCAAACTGGTTTGGGCCAAAGGACAAAACACTCGGTCAAAACAATTCACTCTCACCCAGGCCAGCGTTAACATGTGATCACAGCACTATTTTAAAGCCCCAAGAAAGTGAAGTGTGGCCCCTCTTGGAATCACATGCTGGGATATTTCAGCGTGCCGAAGGCAAAGAGGAGAGGAGGCTTTGCCTCTCCTGCCCTTTCAGTAGAGCTCCCCTGAAGTGTCACCTGCAGCCAAGTCCATCTCCTGCCTGGAGGTGGAAACTCAGACCCTCCTGAGCAGACAGAACTAGCTCCCCCTAGGCACCAACAGCCCAAGGGGGCGGTGTGGCCCCTCTGGACTGTGGTAGAGAACTCCCCAGGCCTTTCCTCCAGGGGCCTCCTGGCCTAGTATTACCCTCTCTAGGCAGCAGTTTCCAAGATGAAGTTGGTCTTAACCTCCACCCAACTCCATTATGTCCTCCACCCATTAAATCCTTTTTAAACCTCAACTAGAAGGGGAAAAAATTTGCAAATTTCAATAGACTCGTATGGAAAAGAAAGCAGAGTTCACATATATTAGTTGTTCTCCCTTTATGAAATATGCAAATTTCTTATGAGGAAAATGTACACAGGGACTGTGGACATTACCGGCTCTGGAGCCATGGTGATAAACTTAATCACTAATCCCATAAGAAGGCAGATGCCTTACACTGCGGAACCAAGGAAAGTGAAACCTCCCACGGGGATTTTGAGTTTTGCACACCTCCCATCACCTCCTCAGTGAGAGCATCACATGGCTCCAGCAGGTTCACAGTTTTGAATTCAACAGGTTGGCACACCTCATTTGGATGCAAATCCTCACCTAACCAGGCACAAGCTTCTTTGTTGTCTTCGTGGATCTCACTTAATTTGAATATCCATATGGTGCTGGGCAGAGATATTCAGGTGTTTGATTATGACTTGCCACCTAGTCCCCTAGAGAATGCTCTTATTGCCTTTCTGAAGTCTGGAAAGTTTTGTACTCAGAAATGTACCCGGACTGAGGCTTTTAGATAAGGCAGGTGCAGGTGTGTCTGCAAGGATTTCTCTTCACCTGTCTTTCATCAATGAATCCATTTATATGCTGAAAGTAGAACAATCTTTCTAAGCAAGAAAACTTGGTACAAACTCAAGAAAACCTGTTACTTGTTACTGACAGCAAGGGCAGGAAGTTTAAAAGCAAAGTGCCTGAGCCCTATTTCCTTGACTCCTTTGCTTCCAGTCCGCCTGACAGGCACCAAGTATGGCTGTGGGGGAGGAGGCTGTGGTGCCTGCACCGTCATGGTGTCCAGATATGACCCCAAGACCAAGAAGATCCAGTATCCTTTTCTTTGGCGCCGTCTGGCTCGGGGCGCACCTGGGAGAAGAGCGCCTCCCTCTTTCCTGGTCCACTCGCACCCCTAACCATGCTCAGGCCATGCTCCTGCTCAGGCCATGCTCCTGCTCAGGCCATGCTCCTGCTCAGGCCCTGCACCCTTCTGCACCCTTCAGAGCATGTCTTTGCTCTGAAGCAGATTTTGGAGGTTGGGGAGGTGAGCCCTAGGCAAGAATTGCTTAGACACAGAGGTGAGATAACTCCTTGTCAAAGACTCAGAGCCAAGGTGATTAAATGATACATGTATGAACTATAAAAAGTAATTATATATAGGAGAAAACACAGTAGTTATAGATTTGGTATCTGCAGTTGTAGCATCTGGAGGGGTCTTGGAACACATCTACTGGGATAGCTGGGGACTATTGCCTATATTATTGCAAATATTAGCACATTCAAACAGCTTGGAAACATACATGACTATCACTCACATCATAAAAAGAGGAAAGAGAGGCAAGGAGGGTTAAATCATTTGCAAGAGTCATGTGACCAATTAGTGGCATGCCAGGCTTTCAGTATTAGCCGCAGGGGGAGCTTATAAGTGTGGACCGCAGTGGAGAGACAGCCAGACAGCAAAGAATGAGGCCTCCGTAGAGGAGGCAGAGAGCAGCTGGAGCTGAAGGAACATGAAATATCAGAGAGCCCCTGGTGCTGCTCAAGCAATGGCCACGGAGAGATAGAGCTGGCAGCACAGCAGAGGTGGCACAGGACTGCCTGGAAGACTGGAGCTGTGGCTAGCTCTCGGAGAAACTTGATAGAAGAAAGATGGACCGGTAGCTGGGGAGAGACATCAGTTTTGAGATTTTCTGCTTTTAGCACATTAAACATTTGAATCTATTTCTTGAGTCAAAGTAGTTTAGGGAAATAGACCTTAGGAACAAAGAGGACAACTGATGATGGAGTAAAGCCACTGGGAGACAGGAAGAGATGGCACCCAGGGAGCAGGTGGGGGAGGAGCATCCTTCACCCTCTGGACCTGGAGTGCACGTGAGACTTGCTGCAGCTCCAGCCACATTGCCTCTAGCAGGGCAGTGGGGGGTGAGTGAGGGGAGCCTTGTTGAGAGAAAAGGAAGACTGAGATAAGATTAGAGGGAGTAAACTTCATGGAATGAAAATTGGAAGACACACAATGAAGCTGCTATTGCTTTGTATATCAAGCTCCTCCAGGGCCTCTAATAGGTAAGATTAAAGATTTGCTGCTGCAGCCAAAACTCTTATCCTTCCTTCACTCCTTCAGCCTGAGTAGGACAATAAAGTAGACATTCCCTGAGGAAGGGGCGATCCCCACACCTGAAAAGAGATTAGAACATAGCCTGTGTGGGAAGTAAGAGGCAAAACTGAAGCAATGCCGTCTGGCCCCCGTTTGCAACCGGTGAGCTGAGGCCTTAGGCTGACTGTCTGCCGTATGACTATAGACACCGCAGGAGAGACAGCCAGGCATGCTTGCACTCAGCTGGGGCTTTTTAAAAATGATGAATTCCTCTCACGCCAGAAATTCTGATTTAATTTGAGGAGTATGCAACCAGATCATCTATTCGGTTATATAAGTTAATATATCATCTTATGATGAGGACAAGACTGCTTTTTCCTCGCATGAGAGGAGGGATGGAGAATGAGAGACTCTCTGAGGTCCTACCTAAAACTCTTTATTATTCTTTTCTCACCCTTTCTATCATTCTAACTAGCCATATATAAGCCTTTCCTCAGATACATTCAGAAATTTATCTGTCTGCTCAGGAATGTACAAGTGGCCTGAACTGAAATAACTCCCTGAGTTCTGTTTCCCAATCCTGACGAGGCGAATGTGTTCTCTTTACATAATTCCATCAGTCATTATCCAGTCACCGCATGCCTGGTACCCATCTGCTCTCTGTACGGGGCAGCGGTCACCACCGTGGAAGGTGTCGGAAGCATCAAGACCAGGATCCACCCCGTGCAGGTGAGGGCGCAATGGGGCAGCTATCCCGAGTAGGCTAAGGACTCCCAACGTGCGTTCAAATTCTCATGCTGTGATTCAGTGTTTCACAGTTATGGATCTTTATATAGATTTGTATTCAAAAGATCCCTTCGTTGATATAAATATATCTCAACCCAAAGAACTATAAAAAATCTGCATTCATTTTAACATACTTTAATGATATATCGTGATGTTGTTTAATATATCTTAATGCCAGTCTTCCTGACTTAAGCTAAAACAAGGACTGTCCGCTTTGATAGAAGGAAATGAGATCATTTCTATAAAATGCTAGTTGTCTATGACATTTTAAAATGGCTAAATTCTAACAGAGAGGTCTACAAACTACTCCCCAATTATCTCAGGAGTGACTGTTTACCGTGCTACCATAAAACATTTCAACCAAATGCAAAGTGTTCACTAAAGCTTATGAAACTTCTTTAAATAATGGTAATATTGTATATACTAGAATAGGAATTTCTGAGAGCTTCTTTTAGATGCAACATGTAGAGAGAAAATTATGAGTTATGTTATCCCCCTGAAACTCCTTCTCTTAGAAGATAGTGAAAATGGAGTAAAGAGCTTCCTCTGGCAGCGTGGCTCCTGGTGACAGTTCATGTCTCTCAGCTATAGGTATAATGATTTTCCAAAAACATCTATTTTAAAACATTTGAGTCACACTCAAGCCAGCCAGCTGAGTGAGGGAGACCCACAGGGGAGCCAAGGGCCATGTCTTCCAAGCACATCTTCACAAGAGAGTGTCTCCATAGAGTAGGCAAAGAGTTTTCTCACTCTCGATCAGTTTGTTAATCTGACTGAATGAGTAAACCTGACTGTGAATAAATTAAATGAGAATGGCACGACACAATTAAATAACAGTTTACAATATTTAAAGCATTTCTATAGATGATGACTTTTTTCTTTTTTAATTAATTTACAGATCTACTTACATTGTTACTCATTTTAAGACAATGTTTCCTCTCCTCTCCCAATTCACCCACACATCATCACTACCGTCCACCACATTCTTCCCTCCCTCCTTCTACCCATCTCCCTCCCCCACACAGGATAGCTATAGTTTATAATTGTTTGTTTTTGTTGTGCTTTGTATTGTAGTAACAATACAACTTTTTTCCCTGTGTCTTATCTGTTTCTCTTATGTCCCTCCTATAAATGAAACCATTCAATATTGTTCTTTTTCCTTCTGACTTATTTCACTGAGCATGATCCCTTTATTTAACCCAGTGAAAGCTCTATAATAGAGCTGGAAAAGGGCAAGACAGTGGCTTGCTGGCGGCTATGCTAAATGATTTGCATATAGTTCATTTACCCTCATAGCCGCCTGTAAAGTAGATACCATTATTACCATTATTATCCTAATAATAATTTTAAAGGTGAAAGAAAAGTCTAGTAAGTCACCAAAGCTCATACAACTAATCAGTTTCAGGAAAAACTCACATAAACATAAACACTTTTTGCTTATTCGTGTAAACTACACTTCCTATTTCACCAACCAGCATCTTAAGAGTAAAATGACTTAATACCGGACACCAATTTTTTCTTGAGGGGGAAAATAATGAATATGATTTCAAGAAATAAAAGTTGCCCCCCCCACCCCCCAGAATGACATCTATTATCCTACAGGTATTTCTGGAAAGCTAACTATATAACTGGATAAGCATTTCTCCTGTCTGGTGTCCGAAGTGGGCAAATGAGAGGTTTTGAGTACAAATAATGTACCATTCTCCTCAGGAAAGACTTGCCAAGTGCCACGGGACACAGTGTGGCTTCTGTAGCCCTGGGATGGTGATGTCCATCTACACCCTGCTGAGGAACCACCCGGAGCCAACCCCCGCGCAGATAATGGAAGCTCTAGGAGGTGAGCATCCTGGACCCCAGGTGGAAGGGAGAAGGAGACCCTGGGCCAGAGGGAGAAGTTGTGACCACCTACGATTTCCAGTCTCCTGGCCAGGATGCAGACCTCCTTAGTACCCACCTACCTCAAATCCTTCCCAGGAAGGCTGTCTTTATTCTGGCAGCAGTGGTGCCAGAAATTGATTTTATTACACATTTTTCTCCCTTAATGGAGCCCTTTGTCATCTTGCAAAAGTCAAATGATCTGTTTCTAACACTTTTAATATGATCTTTTCCAAATGTGGAAATTTGGGTAGTGCAGAATAATGAGATTTTGCTCCATCAAGTTAATCTAGTAGAATCATTTATTAACTTTAATTACTAAAATTAATTTTACAAAGAAAATAGACTTTCAGATACTTTACATACTTATGTTCTGGTTGAGTTCATTATAATATCAAGGAGGTCATACATAGCAATTAGTTATCATGGATAAGCTTGGTGAGCAATTCAATCTCAAAGACAAAATAACTATTAAATTTAAATAAACAAACATAATTTTCCACCAAAAAGGAAAAGCATGTTAACAAGTGTAGTTTTCTGTAACAAATATACCTACTGTATATTTAGTAGTAACTGGTCACAACTTCTTGCAAGAAAGCTGTGCAAGCAAACCTCTGAATATTGTAAGAAAACTCTTTGTTCCTTTCAATTACCAGATCTGGACATCAATTCAGTTTTACAATGAAAAAATATAAAATAAAATGAAGCAAGAATTTAACTTAAATTCTATCGCTTTTCATTCAGGGCTATTAAAACTTCACCCTATGAATTTGTGGTAATTTTAACCAAACCTGAATGGATTTGAGCAACAGACACGTGGCTCAATGAAATAATCTATACAAATAAGGTTTTAGGGACTTAGAAAGCAGAGATCTTATGATTTGTCATACTTTTGCTTCTTTCTTTGAATGTGTTTGTGGAAGAAACACAAACTCTATTGAAGGAAATAAACTATAGACTAAGAAACAATAAAAACATAATTGAAAAGCAAGCTATTAGAAGTTCAACATATGCTATGTATATAAGTTTTGAAGGAGCATGGATAAAGAGAATTAGTGAGCAGGAAGGGGAGACATGACGCTACTAGAGAAGAGGAGTTTTGAGGTAGGCCCAGATTCTGTGCCTGTAACTGACACAACAGCAGGAGATGATGTTGTCAAGTTTGGCTAAATTGATGAAATAGATAACATTATTCTAGATGTATAGTCTACCTAGGTGGAATGAGTGTTTTTGCTTATAATTGATATACTTGGGTTTTTTCTAAAGCGATAAACATTAAACACACTGATAAACTTCATGTTCATATTTTAAGAAAAATGCCCATGTAAAATAAAGTTCAAAGGACAGTCATGTATGGCACACTCCTTCTAAAATGGTCAACTGGTGTAAATCACCAGTTAACCTTGTCTTTCCCCTTCAAAACTAAGGAAATGTTTTGATCTTCTTTTTTCCACTTAAAATCAGAAGACTTTCTGTAGTGGGTGCTATCAGCTTTCCCTTGGTGAGCTTCGTCGTAGGGCTTCCAGACTGATTACGTCACTAAGATGAAAAATAAAAAATTCTAACACTAGCTCGCTTTGACCTCTTGTGTTTGCTTTTGGTTTATTACAGAGAAGGTGTTCATTGTCTTCTGAGTGTTTTTACTCAGGCTGTGCAGTTATGTTCCAGAATTTTCAGCTCCTTTCTTCTGCTCCAAAGAGAGATTCTAAATCCAAGTCTTTCTATGTTCTATCCTCCCAGCAAAAATAAATAAATAAATAATGGCTGCTCAATCTTGTGATTGTAGTTTCTGCCTAAACAATCCTTACTCCAATAAAAACAAAGGAGTGTATCTGTTAACCATCTTTCTGCTGGCCTCAAACTTCCACAAAACACTTTACTTTCAAGTGGTTAAACCTGCTCAATTTGTATTCATATATTGTTTCTTAAATCTCTAAACTGTATTTAAACATGATTTAAAATTTTCCAGTATAAAGACAATACATTTGTTTTTTTTATGAAAAATGCAAAAAAAGTTGAAAAGAAGGAAAAAAATTCATCTATCTTCTACCAAATGACAGGCATAATCAACTACTACTTTCAGGCTTTTCTATACATAGTTTTGCTTACCTAGCTCAAATATTTGTGACTATTATAATTTTAGATTATGTATATAATTTTAACAGTATTCCATAAGACTTCTTTCCATATTAATAAAGTCTTTCTTCAATAGCATTTATAATGGCTTCAATATTTAAATGTACATTTTAGAAAGTATCTTCCTCACCTTTTACACCCGCATTGGAAATGTTAACTGATTAAAACAATACCAAACTTCCTGAACCTCTGCTGTGCTGTGCTGGAAGTTTCAAGAACATGTAGGAAATCCTTACCTTCTCCAAAAGCTTCTCCCAATGAGGGAGGCAGTCTGTATGTAAATGACGCTGTCCTACCCAACACAGTCAATGAACAACCTGAGGAAAGATCTAGATGGTGAGTTAAACAGCTCTGAGGAGGGTGTTCAACAGACCCCCAGAGGATAGAGGGAGTGGGCCCTGACAAATGGCGCACTTTCCCTAAGGACATTTGAGGGCAGGAGATGGCATGAGAGAGGCTTAGCAAAGGTTGCATGTGGGCTGTTATGAGGCTTAGTAAAGGTTGCATGTGGGCTGTTACATGAGCTAGGACAGAAGTGGGAAATGAAGTAAAAGAGCTGATTGGGGAAGATCGTATTTGCAAATTCTTACTTTCAGGAAGAAAATGCAATCACAGAATCTACTTTTGAAAAGCTTGTCTGTTCCAAAGAGTCATTGTGCTTGTTTGGCAAACACAAAATAATCAAATTACTAATATACTTAAAAGTTGATCTCTTCTCAATTAGGTAATTTGTGTCGCTGTACTGGATACCGGCCAATAATAGAAAGTGCAAAAACTTTCAGTGTGGTAAGTTAAAATTATATTATATTGTATTGTATTATATTGTATGGCATTACATTACATTATATCATATCACATCATATATCATATACTGATTGATTTACTATATTAATAAAATTTTGTATAAAATCATCTATTATATTCAATAATCAATAATGATCCCATGCTGACCTTTCTAAGGTTCATTGTTTTGTTCTACTATTGAATTTCACTGTTTTTTTTTAATAAACCTTTCGCCTTTATCTTGTTTGTAGCCCTAAATTAAGCACTTCCCTAAGAAGTAAAGTATATAGTCCATGACTTCAAGAAACACAAACTCTATTGAAGGAAATAAACTATAGAGTAAGAAACAATAAAAACATAATTGAAAAGCAAGCTATTAGAAGTTCAACATACGCCATGTATATCAGTTTTGAAGGAGCATGGGATAAAGAGAATTAGTGAGCAGGAAAGGAAGACATGACGCTGACGAGAGAAGAGGAGTTTTGAGCTAGGTCTTCAAGCAGGTGATAGAAATGGATAGATAAAAAGAAGTCAGTAGAAAATTCCAAGTAAAAACATTCATGGAAGTAGAAAATAGAGAAAGATGCCCAAGCTTCAGTTACAAAGTTGATGTGACCAGGAATTCAGACTTCAACTAGATACACCACTATACAGTTACTATCTTTCTCAGAGCAAGAGTGAACACAACCAGAGCAGTACTTCAAAATGAAAATTTGTGGCACCTTGCCTGTAATTGGATAAGCCTGGAAAGATAAACTAGGGTGAGCAGAGCCCCACACATGGGGAAAAGAGGACCCAGATCATCATGGGAGATAGGTGACCAGAAAAATAACCTTCAGGAAGTCAGGGAGGGCCAGAGTCATAATTCCAGACAATGGAGGTTGTAGTGAGAAAGAAATCTAAGTCACCTTCAAGGCTGAGAGATCAAAAAAACAGACAGGAAGAGAAGTGGGAAAAGAATGATTTAGTGTATGGCAGAGAGGACCGATTTTGAGAATATTAAGTTTTCAGAAAGTTAACTTCAAGAGGAGACATATTTTTCATAAAATTTCAGTTAATATCTTTTCCTAACATCCAATTTTAGGTGAAAAAAAACTTTTATGCAATATTAGATGAGCTGAAACGATTCAGGGTACACACAAGTTAATTTCAAATATTGAAACCATTAGTCTGAGTCTCAGTAACTGACCAAAGAATTCAAGCCAGAAACAATACGGGTCTGCGTGAAATATACTGGAAATTAAACTTTAAGTCATTTGAAGCTTGAGCCAAAGAATTCAAAATAACTCCAATAACATCCACAGAAGCTCAAATATTCCGTTTATTGATAATCGTACTTGGAAATTCTTAAAGGCAGTTTATATGAACCATGTTTCACTACTATAGTAAAGAGCCAGCCATCACTTTTGGTTTTCTCATCCCCCTTTGACTTGGTGGGAATCGCCTCCCTCCCAGTAGAAACCTGAACTGAAGCCCAGCTCCCTGACCCCTTCCTTCTTCCCATGAAAACTGAGTTACGCCATCACCAAGATTCCATGCGGAGGATGCTCCCTCTAGTCTCCCCTAATTGTTCATTGGTGGAGTAGCTTATTCTCGGTCCTCACGCCCCCCACCCCCACCAGAGA
>NW_004567103.1:25599003-25621743 GCF_000260355.1 Condylura cristata | reverse complement strand
CCCCTGGCTCTGGCACCACCATTTTGTCTGGAGTGTCGGCACTCTGGGTTCTGACCCTGAAGTCTGGCTTTCAGACTCTCAAAGAGTTAGGGTCCGAAATCACCCGGTTGCCTCCCGTGACAAAGGACAGGACCAGAGATGCACAAGCAAGCAGAGTTTATTAAGCCAGCTAGCTGGGGTCAAGCTTTCCTGCAGGTACTCAGGCCACACAAGGAGAGCAAGACCCCAACCATAGGAATGTCAGAGAATATATAGGCCCTATCGGCCATTATATACGTCACAGCCAGTGCAAATTCAAAGAGTAACAAACTTCACAGCAGTAACAAACTTCACAGCACTCAAGGACGGGTTCCCAAGGCACCCAAGGACGGGTTTCCAAGAACAGATGTCTCAGTGGTGGGTCAGGAGCTGATATCAGGGTCTAGTTTCAGCCGGTTTCAGGAGCTGGTGCCAGGAATGTTATCTGCCTGCCCTTCTTTCTGGGTCCAGGGTGAGTCAGAGACCCAGACAGAGGGGCCTAGCCAGAGGGACTTACCAAAAGAAGCTGAAGTTCATTTGAATTTTGTTGTGTTTTGTTAAGATGTGTACCAAACTGTACAACGAAGATGAATTCCAGCCCTTGGATCCCTCCCAGGAGCCTATATTTCCACCTGAGCTAATAGTAAGATACTTGACGTTTGTTATCTTATGACATGATGTGGTTTAAGTCTGTTTGTATTATACTGTGGAAACAATGGGGTGTAGATGTTGAAAATTGGAACTGGATCCAGCAAGGAGCACTCAGTAGGGCAGTGACACACACTTCAGGATTTGTTCAGCTCCACTGTAGATAACTTAGAGGGGGAAGCTACCAACACTTCAGCTCTGTTTCAGTTTGGCCTCCTTGGTATAAGGTATTGAGCTCAGAGAGTGTTGGTAACTTACCCAAGGTCACACATCGCTTGTGAGTGATGTTAAAGGCATTTTGTAAAACGTAAAAAAAATCAAATAGTACTTATTATAATGGAATTACATCGTTCTTTCAATTAGCCTCTATGATGTCAACCCAGTGGGACGAAGAGAGAGTGTAATATATAACCTGTGTGGTAGGCTCCCCCATTCCATTCCATGACTTTGGACATGATCACACTGGTTTTAGGGTCTCAGTCTCCACCCACCCCAGAGAGTGAACTTGGACTCACCTATTATTTAAAAATTATATGTATAGGTATAGGTGAATACATATAAATGTATGGATATATACATATATGTATTTATTAAAAAAATCCCACTTTTTATATTTGGTAAATGGCTCAAGGGATTTTTTTTTCAAGGAATTTTGCCTATGAGCAATACCTGTCCAAAAAAATAATAATAATAATTCCCAAAGATGAGGCTCCTCTGAGTCACTCTAAGGGTAGAACTAGAGCAAGAAGCCTGGCCCCTTAATTCCCCAAACTAAGATATTTTTCTCATCCCATGCAACCCATCCCTCCTCATACACTTACCCACTGATATAGGTGCAGTTTACACCTAGTTAATGTTTTTTCAGTGGTGCCCACACAGACCTTATCCATCTAGGTAGTTTCAAACAAGGCCATTCTTTCCCAGTCCCCTGAAATTGTGTCACCTCAAAAAGCTACAATGACCAACAGGCCACCTAGAGCAGTGGACACTCACTGCTTATAGTCCAACAGTCTTGCTTGAAAGCCTGTTGACTTTGCTTCTCTACAGAGAATGGCAGAAGACCCAAACAAGAGAAGACTGACATTCCAAGGGGAGAAGTCGGCCTGGTACACTCCTGTGACCCTGAGTGACCTGATGGAGCTGAAAGCCAGTTTCCCGGAAGCCCCCATCATCATGGGCAACACCACAGTGGGTATGTTCTGGGCAAGTCCTTCAGTGTAGACCGGGTAACCCGAACACATGTCTCTTTAAACTCTGAATGTCCTACATCTTTATTAACCTGTGGTCCTGTGAAGTACTCGCTGTTTTCTTTTAAAATGAGCCCTTTGCATCACCATGTTAACTCAGGATTATCCATAAATGACATCTGTTAGCACCCATGATCTTCTTTACTAACTGCGTTAATGCTTTTCTCCATTAAGGACCAAATATGAAATTCAGAGATGAATTCCATCCAGTTTTCATATCTCCACTCAGGCTTCCAGAGCTACATTTTGTGAACACCACAAATGATGGTAAGAGACTTTGTCTTTCAGATAAGAACAAATAACTAAAAATAACTTGTAATGACTTTTGTAATAGAGGTATAAACACACTGCTTTCCAAATATATAGGGGGGGAATGCTTAATTCTGCCTATGATAGGGGAACACAGATTTGATAGCAGAGGTCATATTCTAGGTGGCATTCTACACAATTCTTTTATTGTAAACTTTTCAGCTATACAGATATTCCTTAATCTCTTAGGGTGATGAGTTCCCTGAGAACCTGTTAAAACATATACCCTCTCTCCATACAAAATGGACATTTGCAACCCCTCACAAGAATTCAAGTATTTAAGCATTTCTTGGACCAAAATGATATTACAAAAGAACAGGGAGGCCTTTAAAAATATGTATTTGTTGAGTACCTACTATGTGTCCTTTGTGAACTTTTGCCCGCTGGCCAACTCCACTGTGTATCTGAGAACAACGCTCCACAGTAGGCACATACCTGTGGCTTGGCCTGCTGTGGAAGGACTGACTGACAGAGATGATCTGAGACATCAGTTGGACAGTAGGGAAGGATCTTACCAGATTCAGGAACTTTACTCAGGCTTCTCCTACATTCACATACCAAAAAACACCAATTCCCAATTTTTAAAAAAGATTTATTTATGAGTAGAAGAACTGGGGTGCAGGCCAGAGGTGCAGGGCTGAGAGGATTCACCAGACCGGGGAGCAAGACAGGCCGATTGAGTGAAATACGCTGCTGAGGGGAGCAGCGGGCGGGTCAGGAGAGGTCTGCTGCGCTGTGTGGGTCACCTTCCTGGTTGGGGAGCCAACTCATGCTGCAGTGGCTGCAGACAGCGTCTCAGTATTGTATTATTGTACTTTAACCTGTTGGGCCACCAGGAAGGGCCAAAGAAACAATTTTTTAATGAGTCATAAGATTAGAAAATTTAGCTGTGAACACCACCTTGTTCATTTTTATACTCTTCACAGTTTACCAAATGCTTTCATCTCTTGTTTCTTTGGGAGAAACCACCCTGGGAGGGAGACATAGCAAGTTACTTTGGCATTTCCATCCTCTTAAAGAAGATGTAGACTCAAGAGGGAGATACAAAGTTGATTAGTGATGGTTTAAAGGTTGGGGAGTAGAGGCAGGGGATGAAAAGAATAGCAGAAAGCACTGCTAAAAGGCGCCAAGTTTGGGAGAAGGGAATAAAGTATTGTAAAATTGCTTGTGGTTATAGTTGCATAACTCAGTATGTTTAAAAGCCACTGAATTGTACAATTTAAGTGAGATAACTGTACGGTATATAAATTGTACCTCAATAAAGCGGATTTATATATATATATATATGAGCTTATATATATATATAAGCTCAAAGGGCTTAAGTAACTTTACCAACTTTATGACTTAACTCCATTAACCTTGCTCTGACCTCACAAGGCTCACATGTTTCCACCCCAGGGCCAGATCCTACCTCTCCTTACTTTTAGTCAGGTATTTCTTCCATGTAGTGCAAAGACTAACGCTGCCTGAGAAACAGGCTCTGCTATCGAGCTACCCAAACTCAGCATTTGAATGAATACCAGATCGTAGGTGCTAACTATCCTACATAAAATCAGATTCTCCCCAGTGCGCACGCACACAGAAGTTAGATGGACAATCAATCACTTCCCCTTCTGATTTGTCAGTCTTAAATCAGTCTGCCCATTCATCTTTCCACCTCTTGTCAAGGGCCCCCCAGGAAGAGAAGGAGCAGGGGGAGGCCAGGCTGGTAGTCAGGGTCACAGAGAAGCCCAAGCTAAAGGGACAGTCTATAGTACTTCCCAAACTTTTCTTTATGATTGTCCCTCTAAGCAGCAACAGTTTTCTCTGTCATCCCCCCATGAAATCTTAACATCACTGGTAGGCCTTTTGTCTTTTTTGGTGCAGAATGTATCTAAAGAAGGAGCTTGCTTTCACCTTTTTGAGTGTCCTGTCCTCTTTGAGAGGCAAGAACTGGTTGACATCACAAATGAAAGTGTTCCTTGTAAAAACACTTGCAAAGCAAACTGAGTGCCAGGGGTGTGCTCTTCAGCTGTGTTGAAAAGAAAACAACACTAGGAAGAAATGACAGTGGAGGAAGCCCAAAGCCTGCAAATGTGTGTGTCGAGTCCCTGCAGGGTGAATGATCCATTAAAGCCTTCTAAGGCCTTGGCTGAAATTTTCCCATTTGATGAATTTATTCAGGAAAACATTAAATTGAGAACAAATGGAAAAATGAAGTTTAGATGTCTGTGGTTTCCATGTCCTAAACTGTGTGGCAATAACTGAGAAAGAAAATTTTGGTTTTTTTTTTTTTTTTTTTTCTGTTTGTGTGGAGGTCAGAGGGGACCTTTTTTTTTTTTTTTACAATATTTGATTTCTCCCCTCAAGTGTAGCCCCATAAATTCCCCATCACCACAGCACCCCTGAACTGTTACCACAGTCCCTTGTGCTTTTCCTTCCCCGGTTTTGAACCCTCTCCCTTCTCCTCCTGCCATATCTCTTTGATTTACAACTTGCCTGCTAGCTTTGTCTTTTTTCTGACCCCCAGTGTTTCCCTGTATTCCTCTGATACTTTTCTTTTTCCTTCTGACTTAATGAAGAGAATTTGGTGCTTAAAGTTGGGGATAAAGAAAATTGCCAACTTTATTTTTAACTATCTTTGGTTTTTGTTATTCTGGATTAACATGAGAAGAGAAGGCATATTTAAAGTTCCTTTCCATGCAGTTTGATCTTGTCACAGTTCATTGTATTCTACTATCTGACTTTCAGGTGTGACAATAGGCGCAGGCTGTAGCCTGGCCCAGTTGAATGATGCCTTACAATTTATTGTTTCGGACCAACCAAGAGAGAAGACAAAGACCTTCAGCGCCCTCCTGAAGCATCTGAGAACGCTTGCTGGAGCTCAGATTAGAAATATGGCGGTATGTTCACTAGATTATTGAGTTAAGCCACAGTTATGGACAGTTGTGTAATTGTGTTCAGTTTAACAAAAACCACTCTGAAAAGAAATCCCAAGTCATTGTTGAACAAGTCACTACAATATGAGTGTGAGTATTTGAGCCATCAGTGTATTTTTGTGTCCCGAGATTATGGTGCCAGAGTCTGAAGAGGCCCACATCCTAAACCCAGCCTGTCACCAAACGTGGCCTGACACTAGAGAAGCCACATGATCTTTTGAATTCACTGTTCCTTCATTTTAAAATGATGGTTCAGCTAAATGGACTGTCACTAAGACCCTATGCAGCTTTCACAGTTTGTAAAATATGTCTTATCCAAGGTAGGACAAACAAGAGTCTGTACTTGCAAAATCCCTTTTATGACTGATTTTCCTCTTAGATCTTTGCACTGAGGTCAGTTCCTGAACATGTGCCTCCCACATGTTTATTCTTGCAAATTTCCAGCTATGGCGTTTTTTGAGGTTTTATTATTTATGATTTCAGGGAAATTGGTTCAAAATACTGACCATTTCACACATACTGGGGAGTCGAGCAGAATTTGGTGAAGAGTGTTTCTCCTGATTATCTCTGGCCCTATTTCTGGTTCTCTGCCCTTTTTTCTGAACCATGTTGCTCCTATCCAATCACTTTGCCTCCTTAACCCCGCTGGGTGGCCACAGAGAACTCCTGTGCACAGCAGCATGGAAAGCAGCTGGGATGTAGATGTGCCCATCCTGGGTCTCGGTGTTTCTCAGGCTCTGCTCTCCTCCCCTGCGTTAGCGAACACCCATACTGGGTCAATCTCTAAGAAATGTTTCCTTCTATTGCAATGGACAGGGATATTTTCTCAAACACTAAGTTTGGGCTGGGTTCAGGCTTGGGAACATTACATAATACATTGTCTGAATTGTTCAGCTGTGTCAAAACTCTGCCAGATCTTTCTATGAAACAGACAAGAATTAAAATTTTATATAAGTTTCCAATATACGTGGTTTGTTATTTGTCAAATAATGAAGTGTAGCTTTTAGAATGTCATTTTTATTTTTCTAATTTAGACTTTAGGAGGACATGTGGTGAGCAGACCTAATTTTTCTGACCTAAATCCTATTTTAGCAGCAGGAAAAGCTGTCATCAATCTGGTATCTAAAGGTAAGAGATCAGGCTTGAAATAATTACCACTGTCAGTTATGTATCTCCTTCTGCAAACTGTGAACTAGGAACCCAGAGTGTCTAACTTAGGCTCATCAACTATATATAGGCGATATTTATCTTATCTCAAATATAATGATGACACTGAAGTTGGTTATCGTGTTCTCCAGATGTTCAGGATCTTGTAGGTCAGATAAGTTACTGCATCTGACAGTTTAACTATGTAGCCACATTCATGCACATCCAAATTGTAATATCAAAACTTTTTAAAGGAAAAAATTAATGAAAGCTGTCTCCATGATCTTAAAGTTTTATGACATATTTCATTTCAGAGTTTCATAAAGATGGCACTTTTTTATAGAGCTTTTCATTTTAAATGAAATCAAGCTTCCAGGGCATATTATTCATTGTGTCTTCCTTTATCCAGAGGCAGTTTGAGCTTTGCAAGTGAACATGATTTAAACTGAAAGAAATAAAAGCAAGTGCATATTATTCAGAGGGCTATCGAAGTTCAGCTTATCTTCTCTTTGATTAAGATCACAGTTTCAAAATATGGAGAATTGAGTAAGAGTGTGACAGCTGTTGAAGAAAACATGTTAAACATCAGTATTCCACCTCTAACACTGCCTGGACCTCATTCTTTCCCTTGATGAAATACTTCATACCAACTTGTGAACCTACATTGTACTTTTTTCCCAAATAGCTTTGATGTTCTTCAAAACCCAAATCTGTATATGGTGTGGAATGAGCAATAAGAACCAGGGAGGAAAAGAAAGGAGCCAGGAGAATTTCAGCTTCTCTAGACCAACCCTGTCATTCTGTTGTTGAGGAAACAGAAGCCCAGATGTGTGGTGTATGCGTGTGTGTGTGTTTGTGCATGAGAGAGTGTGCGTGAGAGTGTGTGTGTGCATATGTGTGAGTGCGTTAGAGTGTATGCATGGGTGTGTGTGTGTGCATGAGAGTGTGTGTGCGTGGGCCAATGTAAGTGTGTGCGTATGTGTGAGTGTGTGAGTGTATGCGTGAGTGTGTGTGCATGCATGAGAATGTGTGTGAGTGTGTGTGTGGGTGTGTGTGTGCGTGAGAGTGTGTGTGAATGCGTGCATATGTGTGAGAATGTATGTGTGGCAGGCTCACTCTTTCTTCAAGTGATGCAACACTGATGTACATCACTGTGATTGGATTCCTCCTCAAGTGTTGTGACCACACGGCCTTCACCACCAGGATATCCTCAGTCCAACTCCAGAGTCCATGATGCACCCTCCTTTCCTTCCTTTGTCCACCCCTCCGTCCGTACCCTCTGTGGTAACCTCAGTTCTGTAGCCAACTATCTAGGGTTACTCATAGCTTGCCAGAAACCCAGATGTCCTATGAGTTGCTGAATGTGACCCATCCCCTGGCTCTCAGCCAGCCTTCTCTCTCTTTCTACCAGACACATCCCACCCGTCCCTTGTTATGTATTTGCCTATTTGGTAAGTTCATTTTAGTAAAGGTCATTTTCCCTAACAGAAGGAGAACGGCAAATTCCCTTAGATGGGCCTTTCCTTGGAAAATCACCTGAAGCCAACCTTAAGTTGGAGGAGATTGTACTGTCTGTTTATATCCCCTACTCTACTCAGGTAAGGCTTTCCTGACCTGCTGCCCAAACTAAGGGGAGCCAGTTTGTCCCAAGCCTCCAGCTGCAGATGGGTCCCTTCAATCGGGGTCCTCTCTAACCGCTTCCGGGAGACTTTGGGGGTTGCTCACAGGAAATTCCCATATAATCATTTGATCTGCTTTCATGTCAGAGCACACTGGGCCTTTTATAGATCCTAGGCCCTTGGTCTCCATAAGCCCTTTTTCTATAAAAAGATAAATTAAATTAAAACTATAACTGTGTCTGTATAAAAATGAATAGGCATTCAGTTTTATATGTCCACCATAGTTAGATTTCTATTTTTCTTTTGTTTTAAAAACATTTCCATGAGACCTATCTTTCTTCAGAAGAAGAGCTTTTTGTATGAGGAATATAAATTTTGGTTTCAGAGAAATATGTAACTTAATCAAGACTGAGTAAAACTATCTATAGACCATCTACAGAAAGTTCCTGGTAAACCTAAAGTTCATTATCATAAAGCTATTTCCAAGTTAACCAAAAAATCATGTATCCACTCACTATCAGGCACCCACCCAGAAGACAGGACATGGATAGCAACAGAGAGGACCTGAAATAGCAACAGCTAATTATTCAGGCAGGAAATCAGTAGTTCAGGTAGAAGGGAGAGCCATCCCCTGTTGTTGTTCAAAAAGAAGGGAACACGGTGGGGAATGGGTATGGATAGTGGAGAGAGGGGCTAGTGGTTCCAGGCGGAGCAGCATGGGGGTGGGGTAGGGGGTGTGCCAGGTTGCCAGGCCAGCAGCAGGCAGGGAAGTCCTGTGATATGATGGGAGCAGCCTGGAGGATGAACCTGGGAGGGAGTGGGCTCCATCACCAAGCTCGTCTGTGGCTCCATCAAGAAGTTTGCTTGCATTCTAGCAGAGTTACCTTTGAAGGATGTAAAGCTTGGTTAAAACTTAATGAAAGTGGTATTTTAGGAATAGCAGTCTACAAGAAAGATAGAGGAAACGTCGGTGGAGAACAGACTGAAGGTTGAATGACCACCTAAGAAGCTAACGTCATAAAGAAGATAACGAGGGCGGTGGCCACAAGAATGGAAAGTCCCCACCAAACAGTATAGTGGAGTAATCAGTGTGCCTCAGACACTTCTTTGACACGTTTGCTTTCTACATCAAAAATATTTAATCCCCTGGTGGTAGAGATTAATCTACTAGTGGTAGAGTTTAGTCTCCTCCTGTCCCTACCATGATGCTGGCCACACATTACTGCACCTTATACTTGAACTAGGTGTCCCCACATTGTGATGCTAATATCGCAGACATTAGTGAAGCTTAACTTAGAACGACAGATTTGGACCTAGAAAGACTTTTGGAAACCATTTGCTCCATTGATTTTCAAGCCTTCTTTCTATTTTTTAATAGTAGTAATCCGTTTTCAAACGAGGTTTACCTAGAACAACAACCTAAAACAGAAGAAATGTGGTTAGAGACGACCCACCCCCAGATTCCCCACCCACCCCTCTCAGCAGCATGAGACCCTATGTGATCAAACCCAACTTCCCATTAAAAAAAAAAAAATAGACCCAAACAGTTTCAATCACTTGCCTGAGACAGCACGTGGTGATTCAGACGAGAGAGCAGATAAGCATAAGTCTAGAGTCAGACTGCTGGGATTTGAACCCCAGCTCTGCCAGCTTCTCTATGACATGTGCAAGTTACTCAGCCTCTTAGTTTTCTCATTAGGAAATTGAAAATGAGTAGAGTTGTTGACAGGGTTCAATACTAGCACATGGAAAACACACAAGTCAACACTGTAGCCAGTAAAAACCTGAGCTCTCGGTTATTCACAGGACCCTTTTGATAATTATCAGAGTTGCTTCTGTCTGCCCCACAGTCTCCACTTTTCTCTCTCCAGTGGCGCTTTGTGTCAGGGCTCCGGCTGGCCCAGCGTCAAGAGAACGCCTTCGCCATTGTCAATGCCGGCATGAGTGTGACGTTTGAAGACAGCACAGACACCATCCAGGACCTGCAAATGTTCTTTGGGAATGTTGGGCCCACTGTGGTCTCTGCGAACCAAACCTGCAAGCAGCTCATTGGGAGGTATGTCCCAGAATGTCAGAAAAAGGGGGCGCTCAGGCCTGGCAGGTCGAACACGTTGATGACAATAGCTCTTGCAAATTTCTTCGGTTATAAAATAGATAGATGTCCTTCAAGGTCCAGAAAAAGACAAAATTTGCAGGCAGACTATAGCTAGGAGGCACAAAACAGGGAAGGAGGAGGGAAAGAGGTCAAAACTGGGGAGGGAAGAGCACAAGGAACTGTGGTGAGGGTCCTGGGTGCTGTGGTGATGGGAGAGCTACCAAGACTCCCCCTGAGGGAGACATCAAATACTGTCCAAAAATGAGCAACAATGTAAGAAAATAAAAGATAAATAGCTCAATAGATAGATGTTCTTGTAGAAATGTAAGCACTAGAGAAAAATATAAAGAAAATAAAAGTCATCCAAAATCCAACCTCCTTCAAGATACAATGTTTTTTTTTTTTTTTTTTTACTGAGATGTGTAACAACACATATGATTCAGGGGTCCAGGCTCACGCTGCCTTAGATGCCTTTTACCACACCCCCCTCACAAACAAGGCACCCAGTCCTCCACCACAGTCCATGGCACACCCTCCATCCTCTGCTCCCAACGTCCCCCTATGGTAGCCTCAATTCTTCAGGCAGATTTCTAGAGGGTATTTTGATTTGGTTTGGTCTCTTCCTTTGCTTTGTTCCTCTATATTCTACATATGAAAGGAATCATCCAGCATGTGTCTTTCTCCTGACTTATTTCACTTAGCATAGTCCCTTCCAATTCTATCCTTGTCACAAATGGCAGGATTTCATTTGTTGTTTTTTTTTTAAGAGTCAAGTGAAGCACAATGATTCTATCTTGCAGTTTTTGTAATAGTAATGTACAAATTAATCTAATTAGATATTGTCCTCAAATTTTCACTTTTAATTAACCTGTGAAAAAGAGGTACATGTTTCAGTTGTCTAAGACAACTGAAAAGAAGATCACATAAAGAAGATCAACTCTACCAAAGTTTAAAGGGTCTTCCTTTTATCAGGCTCCTTATTTCTAGCATTTTGAAAGTGTTTTTAAAATTCTTCTAACTTCTGCTTTTGTAGTTTTTATTGACCCATCATACTCATTGCCAATAATTAGAACATAGTACCATTTTGTGGATACTCAACTTATGTGATGCTTCCAAAGCATTTCTGTAGAAGCTTGTATTTGTGGGGAAAAATAACAGAGAGCTACTTCCCAATCATTACATGCGTCATTTGTGCATTAAGCATGCTACACTGCTAAAGATTCAGAAATGAATAAACTTAAACCCAGATCTTGGGAAACTCTTTTAACTCTAGTACTTTTCTATCCAAGCTATTTGAGATGCATCAACATTCCCAGCCCATGAAGTTAAAAATAATAGCTTGGTAAGGAAAATTTGGGAACCTCTGCATCAGATTCTGAAAGAAGTTCCTGAAATATTTGAAAGTGTTTTGTTTAGATGTCAAGTTTGGATATAGACTACCCTCGACGTTTCCTTGCTCTGT
This sequence comes from Condylura cristata, assembly GCF_000260355.1. NCBI lineage: Eukaryota > Metazoa > Chordata > Mammalia > Eulipotyphla > Talpidae > Condylura > Condylura cristata. The sequence continues at coordinate 25,610,281 of NW_004567103.1, read as the reverse complement.
CAGTTTAGTGTCTGTCTTTGTTTCTCCTTGAAATGTTTCTGTTCTTTCCGATTAGGCAATGGGACGACCAGATGCTGAGTGATGCGTGTCAGTTGGTCTTGAGTGAGATTCACATCCCACCAGACGCTGAGGGTGGCATGGTCGAATACAGGCGGACCCTCATCATAAGCTTACTCTTCAAGTTCTACCTCAAAGTTAGGCGAGGACTGAACAAACTGGTAATTGACTTCTTGCACCCCTGGACAGTGATGAGTCAGCACCATGCCTACCTGGTTTTAATAATCCTTGAGAGAACCTAGTGGCGGCCTCTGTGTGAAGCTGCCAGCCTCCCTAGCTCAGGGGATACCGACCTCTTGATTCCATTTGCCCAATAACTTGTATGACAAAATCGCAGTGTCGGGTTGATCAACCGTAAGCTTCAAAAAGTCTTCAATAAGTCATTTATAACTTTTTTTCTTCTTAAAATGTTCTTGATAAAATAATACCCATGTTGATATTTGGAAAGTGCAAGCAAGCCAAAAAGGAAGAGAAAATCATTCGTAACCCCATCACCCTGAGGTAACTTATTCATATTTTGGTGTGTGTGTTCTAAACCCCTTTTTATGGACCTGAATGTGTATGTGTCTCACACATCCATGTCTTCTAGACCTGGCTAGTACAGCTTACATATTTCATTTCGTAACATAAACATGCTTTAATGACATTATATATGCTTCAGTGACATCATGACATCATGGTGGCAAAGCATGTTTGTAGATACCTGTATCATTACTTAATCTTTTTCGTTTTGGTTTTGGATTGTTACATTATTTCTAGTTTTCTATAACTAGTTCTTTCTTACATAAAATGGCCTATGTAGTACTGTTTTCAGAGTATGGTCCTTGACTGTGAATATTCCCTTGATAAGTCATGAACTGACCCAAAAATAGCAAGAAATGCACCCATATGTCTTCCGTGGCTGAGAGTTTTACTCTGTTAGTTCTGCCAGTATTTTTATTACTTTTATTTACATTATTTATTAGTAATATTGTTAGCACTTTATGGTATACATTTTATATACTTTATTGCATATTACATAATATATTCAGCATATAAATATAGAGTCAGTACATTTCTAATACATTATAATGTATAATATAATAAACATATTTTGTCTTATATCTATTACTTACAGTCATTATAATCTCTTGCATATTACATATTCTATTATATATTGTAACATTATAAAATAATTCAAAACACAAGAGAAAAAAACTTAATTAACTTTAATCCAACAATCCTACTACAAACATTTGGAATACATCCTTTTATTTTTTTATTTAAAAAAGGGATTATCTTGTACATGAATTTTTGTATTTCTTTTTGCATTTAATTGTATTTCATGAGCATTTTTAATATCCGCTTTTTCAAATAATTTTTAATGACTACAGAATATTGTATCTTATAGGTATGCTGTAGTTTTTAGTCATTTCCCTGTTGCTGGATATTTATCTTCATTCTAGTTTCTCCATTAGCACAAATCATCTGTAATGGAATATCTTTGTAGCTGACTCCCTTTGCGTATCCTGAGTCACTTCTTAAAGATAATAATGGAAAAGCTGGCCCAGATTTGAAAGCCTGTCTTTAGAAGTGTGCATATTGCACCCCTCCAGAAAAAGACCTTGCCATTAAGGGAGGTCTTCTCCTGGGAGGAAGTGCTCATTTTTGTGTGTGGCTAAGAAAACATGGTTGATCTTCAGACTAGTGACCACTCATCTGGGGACCTCACAACTCAGGACTCTCTCCCCAGAGAACTTGTACCCAACACCTAGGAGAATAAATTGAGCAACCTTGTTTCTTCAAGTGTTTTACCAAGTTAGTCACTCAGATTGTGAAATTATCTTCTTTTCAGGATCCCCAGAAGTTTCCTGATATCCCAGAAAAGTTCCTAAGTGCCCTGCAAGATTTCCCCATAGAAACACCCCAAGGAATTCAGATGTTCCAGGTAGGTGGATGGGACTTGTTTTTTAATCTGTCCATGAATTCAGATACATGAATTCTGCATATATTTTCCTCCGTCACCACCTCTATTTTTTTTTTTTACTTGTAAAGATAAAGTCCACTAGAGCTAGCTGATGCTACTCATTGCCATCCACACACTCGCTGCATGGTTTAGTGTCTATGTTTTAATTAAGGGTACACAAAGAATTAGATTCTGAATTTCCCTTCTCCACTAGTTTCAATTTTGTTACTTAAAACCTCCACCTTTGGGCCCTCCCTGGTGGTGCAGCAGGTTAAAGCACAGCACTGAGAAGCTAAAGCTACTTCCGCATGAGTTTGATTCATGCCTGCCCCGGAGGTGTGACCACATGGCGCGGCAGACCTCTCCTGCCCGCCCGCTGCTCCCCTCAGCAGTGTAATTCGTTGATCTGCCTGTTCTGCTCCCCACTCTGTCTATGGTGAAGCCTCTCGCCGCCCCTGAGCCTCTGGCCTGTACCCCAGTTCTGTATGCACAAATAAATAAATCTTTTTAAAAAAATTAAAAAAAAAAACTCCACCTTTTTTTGGTCAATTCCTGTCCTTCCTGTAAAGCTGACTCAACATTTAGTGCTTTGAGGAAGCCTCCCCTGTATTATTACTATCACCCAAGTCTCCTAGATCTTGTATATTTTCCTTGAACATATTAGTTGTATAAACTGTTGTTTATTGCTATGTGATGTTAATCACATTATTTTAACGTGTGTTTGTATCTGTTCTGATTCCTTAACAAGGTTGTATATCCTTAAGGTCAGAAATAATGTCTCCCTTCTTAGGGGAAGGACTTAAAACCAGAATCTATTCCCTAGCATTGTATCATAGTACTCAATGGATGCTTATTAACTTCAACTCACAGATATGAATACCTAAGTTGTCCTTTTGACTTATGAGTAAACCGAATCTATCAGACTCAGTTTTCAGGGCATGACAGTCTAGAAATAAAATAACTTGCATTATTGGTTAACAGTGTGTGGATCCCTGCCAGTCCCCACAAGATCCAGTTGGCCACCCAATGATGCACCAATCAGCCATTAAACACACCACAGGGGAGGCTGTTTATGTTGATGACATGCCACCCATCAATGAAGAACTTTTCCTGGCTGTAGTCACCAGCACCAGAACTTATGCAAAGATCATGTAAGAAAATAAAAGGTGTTCCTATATATTACTGGAATGTATTCACAATTTCATATTCAGATTGAGAGCTATGTTACATATTTATATGTCTAAGTCAATTAAGAATGTTCATTTGCTGAGCCCTCCCTGGTGGCTCAATGGGTTAGGATGCAGCAGTGCATGCTGGCCGCAGCCACCTCAGTGCAAGTCCAATCCTCGGCCCCGTAGGTGACCCACATGGCATGGCAGACCTCTCCTGTCTCACCCACAGCTCCCCTCAGCAGTGTACTTCATCAGTCTGCCTGTTCTGCTCCCTGTTCTGTCTCTAGTGAATCCTTTCATCACCCCTGCACCTCTGGCCTGTACCCCAGTTCTGTATGAATAAATAAATCTTTTTTTAAAATGTTCAAAACTTTAAAGAAAATATATTCATTTGCTCTGCTTGGTAAGAATCAGTCACTGATCAAAAACGGGGGGATGGGGGGAGGGAAATGCACGGGATTATGGTGATGGCACACGGGTGACTTGGTGATGGGAAACTTGCGGGGATTACAATTGAGATGGAAAAAAAATGTACAAAATGATGTAAAAATAAACTTTTTAATTAAAAAAAAAAGAATCAGTCACTGTTTATATATAATCTTCAAAGAATCTGTAGCCAGGAGTCAGAACACCTGCTAAACCCCGAAACTCCTCCAGCACAGACGACTGCCCATGATTCACTCATGAGAGCCATCATTTCTTTGCTCTGTGTTTGACAGATCATTCCTATTTTACCCTGAACTTATTCCTGCAGCTTTCATGTAGACTTTCAAATCTTCCCTCCTAGAGAAATTGACACTTCAGAAGCTCTGGCACTTCCAGGTGTTGTTGATGTGATAACAGCAGAAGATGTTCCAGGAGAAAATAATCATCAAGGAGAGATTCTCTATGCACAGAATGAGGTGGGTGATTCGTGTAAGGCTTATTATCCAAATCCTTTGCTGGAAATGCCTTAATGGATTATGGGTATAGCCACCGCATAACCACGTCACAAAGGCTTGCAGGAAACAGTAACTCCTTAGTAGTTCTGTTACTTAGTAGTAGTAACAGTGACTAGTAGTTCTCAAGTTCTCTCTTGAATTGTGGACCCCTTGAGATTCTGATAAAAGCCTGAAAAGGGCTTCTAAAAAGTCATGAAAGCTAGAAGCATAATAACACATAGGACACTGGAAGAACAATGGAGTTTCAGGATGATTACATCACTGGTGGAATATGGAAATGGAGAGTAGCAACAACAACAGAGTCAGAGGTCAAGAAATTAAGTCCCACCTTCAGTTTCTGTACCCCTACATCCCACGCAAGCCATGGCTTTAAATTTATTGTCATATGTAGAAACCACTGTTTGTTTTGGCCATACGATCCCATTGGGCAAGTATAAGAATGTGGGATTAGTAATTCCTTCTTAACAATTTTTGTTTTAGTTAATTGCTATGATGTTTCTGCAGGTCATTTGTGTGGGTCAGATCGTCTGTACCGTGGCTGCCGATACCTACGCTCACGCAAAGGAGGCTGCCAAAAGAGTCAGGATTGCTTACGAAGACATTGAACCGAAGATTATCACAATAGAGGTAGTTGAGTCACTGTGCTTTCTGAAATGAGTGAGACATCCACCCCTGGAGTCATAAAATAGTATAATTTGGGCTCCGGCTATATTTTGGTGTTACTTATACTTTGGACAGAAGGCTCTAGCATACTGCACATCAAGACCGAATACTGAGAATTTTCCTACGCTGAACATCCTTTTTCTTCCCACATCCACCTCTGCTGAAATGGCCGCTTGACAAGGCATGACCTAAGAATGCAGATAAGCAACACCAGATGAATGTCCTTATGACCTCAACCTAGTCAGGGGGTAATGCAGACCACTGCATTTCTCAGAGAAGGTGTGACATCTGAATTTTTGCTCTTGGGCCCTTTGCCTCCTGCTCACTTCCCAGTTAAAAAAACTCTGAAGATAGAATATCAATTCATATTTTGACTCTGACATTTAATAGCTTCTGAATAGCAGCGAAAGTTTAGCATGTTACTTCAACTCCTCATTCCTCAGTTTTCTCATCCATGAAATGGGAAGCACAGTAGTACCTACATCAAGAGGAGGAAATTGTGGGGATTTTACACTAGAAACCAAGGAAAGACTTAGAATAAAACCTGGGTCATGGAACACATTCAATAAATATTAGCTGTTGAGTTGTTTTAGTTGCGTTTAATAGTGAGGTCAAGAACATGTTTGTGGTGTGCTCTATCTGTGGTGTCTAGCAAAGCACTACATCCATAGGGGGTGCTCAATCAATGTGTAAAATGAAGGGGTGCTAGATAGCTATATATACTTAAGCTATATGAAAGTCACCCTGGCAGGAGGTAGTCTTCAGCATTCTCTCTGATTTTCCTCAGTTCTTCCCAACAGCTGCCAAATTCAAGTTAAGGGGCATCCTTGAAATCTCCCCTTTCTTTCCATTCTCCCTTTCACTCCCACCCCACCCTCTAGCCAGGTCCTCACCCCTTATTGTCGGAGTAGCCACAATAACTATTTAAAGAGACTCTTGCAGTGCAGTCCAACCCATGTACCCATCACATGAATGTTTCTAAGTCACAAAGTTCATCACATCACTTTTCTTATACAATTTTGTCCTCTTAATAAGGTTCTTAGATAAGATTCAGTCTAACTTCAGTCACCTTCCAAGTTCATTCAACTGTTTCTTGGTAGAAAACCTGCTCCCCAACTAGCTGGCCTTAGTCTCACTTTAATTCCTCTGCTTGTTGTCAACTTCAAACTATGGTTTTATAGGCACTCTCAACTTCAGGTGCTCCCCACCCCCTTCGCTAACTGCCTAATCCTAACCAGCTCAGCGCCCAGTTTAAGTTATCTTCACAAGAACATCTTTGAACATCCCAGCCACACTGTCTTCATCATTTGGGGGCTCTGTTTGCTCTATTTATCTGCCATACTGCCACCACCACAAACTTGGCATCTTAATACCAAGCAACCTCAGATCACCATTCAGCTACCAAGAAGGTGAGACCATGTCTTAAATATCCTCATCTCCCCTTAAAACTAAGAGGTGGGCAATGGTTGTAACCCACTTTAACCCAGTTTCAGCTGACTGTCCACATTATCCAAAAGGTTTAAGTATGTGAAGATAAAATGGTGGAGGAATATGGAATTTTGATGAGGAATGAATGGCTTCTAGAATGTTAAAAAAAAAAAGCCATCTTTTTTTGTTTGGTTTTGCTTTGTTTGCTTACAGCAAGCCCTAGAGCACAATTCATTTCTTTCTCCGGAGAAAAAAATTGAGCAAGGAGATGTAGAGCAAGCCTTTAAAAATGTTGATCAAGTCATTGAAGGTAAGTGATCTTGAGCCAGAAAAGGGAAAAGTAAATTCAGTTATCTTATGTCATCCTTTACCTCTCTACATGTTTCCTAATACCTGCCTTGTAGGATTAGTTATAAGGATTAAATGAATTGAATGTCTGTAACATGCTAGGTCTCAGAACAATAGCAGACATAAAGCTATGCATGCTCAGTATATATGTGCAGAAAGAACAGGTTCTTTGCATGACTCACATTGTATTGTCCCAAGAAAAAATTCTAGAAATCCCTTGATTCCTGGCAAAACAATTCACTTATTTTCGCATCACAGGAGTTTTTTACTTAGTCTTGAAGTCTAAATATCTCCTTCCAAATATTTAAACTAGGGTCAAATTACTCTCTCGATATAGCCTACAAGATAATGTACTGAACAAGCGAAAAGGCTCAGATAAGCAGTAAGAGAGAACTGATTGGAAAGTGGGGGAAAGTCTCAACTAAGCCATTTCAAACTTTCGCATCCCTGAGCAAGTTACTTGTCTTCTCTGTAACTAGTTATGCTCATATCACCTCACTGAGATACAACTCCCACCCCCTCTGCCATTTTAGAGATGAGAAAATGAGGCTTTATTGCTTGGTCAGATTAGCTGAGCAGGGAGATGGCAAAGGCTGGCTACGTGGCCATGTTGGCTTGCACCTAAATCCAGCAGTGCTATCACTAGACAGATGAGAAAACTGAGACCAAAGAATGTGAATGACCCAGGCTCACTCAACTGGTTGGGCACAGTGAGGGCCAATTAGAAAAAGTGGCCCAGCCCGATGACATAAAACCCTACACACGACGCAACTCACTATAAGCCAGGTGCCTTGAGCATCCTCAGGTTGGGTCTTTCAACTAAATGTGGCCCTGTGTTTCGGTTTTACAGGCGAGGTGCATGTGGAAGGGCAGGAGCATTTCTACATGGAAACCCAAACTATCCTGGCTATCCCAAAACAAGAAGATAAAGAAATGGTCTTGCATCTTGGAACACAGTTTCCAACCCATGTGCAGGTAACAGTGTTTTTTGGGAACTGAGACGCCATGTGATACATGACATGAGGTCCCTAGATCCAGGCACTTTGATTCCAGGGTCTTTTGATTCCTAACACACTTGCTTCTCACACTGCCTGAACTCTTGATGCTAACTCACGTCCAGGATGAGGAAATTGAGGCTAATGTTTCCTTTCAAGGAAATCCAAAAGTGTTGCTATCTTCCAAGGCAGGACAAAGTTTGTCTTCCCCTTACAGCAACCGATAGTGTAAAACTTAATAACTTAATCTCAGAGAGATCAGAGCTGCGGTGTTCCACTTAAATTCCTGTGTGCTCCATTTGCCCTGCTTTTCTCTCTGGTTTTCATGTATTTGGTGCTACATGTATGAAACAACTGCGTTTCCAAGGCATGTCCAGCCCAACACAGGTGCTTGGATAGTCCAGCCCCATTCTAGTGGCCAGACAGAGGCTGCTGTTCTATCCAGGCCAGTAAAGCAGACCCACAGGCATTGTCCTCTCCCAAACTGTGAGTTGTCGGTCCCAGATAGTGCCAGGCACACGTGGATTCTTAGACAGTTATTCCAAGAGGAGGATTAATGACAAGCATCACTGAGAGGGAAAGCCAGGGGCTTCCTGGTAGAGCATCGGTGAGTTGGTATTTTGAGTCCTTCAGGACAGGGTGAACGCAATGGGAGGAGAAACCTTCCAGCTGCCATTCAAGGCAAAAATGAAAGTCTGAAGTGACTGGTGTTGAACTGAGTGTGGCCAGGACCTCCCCAGTTGCAGGTTTTGAAATGGACATAAGAGTGAGGCAATACAAGCTGTGTCCCCAATGGGCTCTGTGAATGCCTACAAGTCACTGGGCATCAAGGTCCTTTTCTGTACAGTGAGGGAGGTGATCACTTCTGTGACCGCTTCAGAGCTCTCTTTCGGCAGAGATCACACGGCTGTGGGCTCCAAGTGGCCAAAATCTTTGTCCCCAGATCACCATGGCAGTACAGTGCCTCCCAGAGTGCAGTCGGCAGGCTCTTCCCAGAAGTAACCAGGTCTCTGGGCCCCCAAAGCCCATGGCCAGGACTCGGGACAGTATCAACAGAAAGTCTCGTAAAGAATTTATGTAGACCTTTCTCCAAAGAAAGTCTCTGGGTGAATAATAAGCACATAAAAAGATGTTTAGCACCTCTAGTCACCAGAGAAATGCAAATCAAGACCAACACGATACCACTCCACCCCCACTGGAGTGGCTGTAACCACACGGACAGACAAGTGCCCATGAGGCTGCAGAGAAGTGAGGACCATCACACACTGCTGGTGGCAGAAGTGGCACAGTTGCTTTGGAAAACAATTCTATGACTAGAAAAATGTTTGTCCAAATGAAAGTTTATATGTGAATATTAATAGCGACACTGTTCACAGTAGCGGGAAGTAGAAATGGCACAGATGTCCTTGGATGGGTGAATGGATAAACACATTTATCTATACTTGCATGAAATATTATTCAGCTACAAAAAAAAAAAAGATGAATGCTGGTATATACGGGTGAATCTTGAAAACTATGCTAAATGCAAAAGCCAGTCACAAAGAACACATGCTGCATAATTCCATGTTTATGAAAGATTCAGTACCAGCAAATCTGTAGGCAGGAACAGAATAATAGTTGTCTTGTGCTAGAGAGCTGCAGGAAGTTGAGGTTGCTCTAAGCATCCCCCCATTTCCTTGGGGGATGTTTAAAATGAAATCGTGTTGATGGTTGCACACATTGTACCTGGTGAATCACTGAATTCCCCTTAGCAGGCAGAGAAGCAGCATTGCATGAGGAAATAAACAATTAAATCACTTTATGTGACTTACCTCCCCCAGGAATTTGTGTCTGCGGCACTAAAGGTCCCAAGGAATAGAATCGCCTGCCACATGAAAAGAGCTGGAGGCGCGTTTGGAGGGAAAGTCACCAAGCCTGCTCTGCTAGGAGCTGTCAGTGCCGTGGCTGCCAACAAGTAAGTCACAGTGACAGCTGTTAGTGTCAGCAGGCCTAGCGGTGCAGATACCACCAGCACCCTTGCAGCCCTGCACCCCCTTGCACCCCAGGACCCACAACCTTTCATTTGCAAAGATGTGGTTACCTTGTAGATGAAGGAACACCAGGTCAGGAACCACAGGACCTGTGGTCACACCCTGCTCTGCCCACTCGTGGGGTCAGCTTGGGCAAGCTATTGCTTCCTTATCCATGAAGTGGGAGAAATAGTATCTGTGTGTTTTTCAAAATTATTGTGTGAATTATTATTGTGTTAATTGAAATGACCTTTTTTTTGACTCATGGCATGCACCTTCCACTTTTTCATGAATGGCATTGACTTTCACTCTAAATGTTTTTCTTTTGAGCCATTAAATCAAAATGAGGTTGACTAAACGAAAGGAGGGCTAAAACCCCAGCCATATAAAGAACACAATTTGTCACGAGATAAACAGGGTCTGAAGCTGCCCGGATGTTCGTTCAGCTTCTGCACATATGGGTGGAATAACCAGACAAAGGAGTAGCTATGACTTCTGTGAACTTTGCAACTAACTGCTTGTTCACTAGGTAAAGTCAGAACAAATTTAATCTCAGCCTACTTCTTTGGAAAGAAAAACTATGGCAGTCTTTGCTCAGTGTCACTTTCCAACAATAGAAAAAGCTGGTCTGTAAATACAGATGTGCAGGCAATGGGAACATATCATCAGAGAAAGCCAGAGGAATCCCTGATGAGCTTTAATGAAAGGGAAGTTTGAATGCAAAGAAGGCTGAGTTCAGTAGAGCTCTGGTTCTCAACTTTTAGGCTCAGTATTCCTTATGGCAAATAGCTCAATATCCCAAAGTGAAACTCATAATGGTGTAGCCTACTTATATACATAATTGCAAAATATTCATATAATTCCTTAAAGTAATTTGAAAAGGAAATCAAAGTTATAACTAAATAATATATTAATATCTAAATTCTCAGAAATCACTAAACTGAAACGAAAATATTGACAGTACTTGTTTACTCTGATGTCCCCATAAACTTTCAAAATGTTGTTGAAGGGCCCTCCCTGGTGGCCCAACAAGTTAATGCACAGCACTATGAAGCTATCCACAGTCATTGAGGCATGAGTTCGATCCCTGGCCAGGGAGGTGACCTATGTGGCATGGCAGACCTCTACTGTCTCACCCGCTGCTCTCCTCAGCAGTGTATTTCAGTAGATTTTCCTGTTCTATTCCCCTTTCTGTCTCTGGTGAATCTTCTCACTACCCACACCTCTGGCCTGCACCCCACTTCTTGTATGCATACATAAGTAAATAAAATAAATTTAAATGTTGTTTAAAGCACATTATTACCCCCACTAAAGATCACTAAGCTATATTATCTCAAACCCCTTTCCCCATGTCTGTGTTCCTATAATTGTATGATGCATCCAGCATGGTAACAGAGTCATTTCCTACAGGACTGGCCGCCCAATCCGGTTTGTTCTAGAGCGTGGTGATGACATGCTGATAACTGCTGGCCGACACCCACTGCTCGCAAAGTACAAAGTGAGTGAGAGCAAAATGTCAGGATCTGCCTAGAGCATGTCCAGTGATAACCAACAATCAGCACTTAGTAAAGAGCATTTGATGGGATACATGAATGCTGCCTAAAACTAATCAGAGCTGGGCCCTCCCTGGTGGCGCAATGGGCTAGGACACAACACTGCAAGGTGGCTGCAGCTGCTTCAGTACAAGTTCAATCCCTGGCCCTGGAGGTGACCCACATGG
>NW_004567103.1:25509564-25598553 GCF_000260355.1 Condylura cristata | reverse complement strand
TTGTGATATCCCTTTTCAGGTAGGATTCATGAACAATGGTGTGATCAAAGCAGCTGACGTTGAATATTATGTCAATGGTGGATGCACTCCTGATGAGTCAGAGATGGTAAATAACAAACATGCCTTTCCCATAGGTTACTATAATAGTTGAGCTGAAGATGCCATATTTTATTAGCTTGAATAGTTGTATTACAAATTAGACAAGTTCTACAGGGGGCTCTATTTAGAGATAAAATTCAGATAAATGGTTTGGAATATTTGATAGCTGTGAAGTCTTGTATTGCTCTAATTTAGGTGACGGAGTTCATGGTGCTGAAATCTGAAAATGCATATGATATTCCTAACTTCCGGTGTCGTGGAAGAGCTTGCAAAACAAATCTGCCATCTAACACCGCCTTTCGAGGATTTGGCTTTCCCCAGGGTACAGTGGTACCTGAAGCTTATGTCACCGCTGTGGCCGCTCAGTGTAACTTACTCCCTGAAGAGGTAACCAGTTATGTCCCTAACATAAGTCTGACATCGTTGGTTCAAATGTACCTCTTACACGTAGCATCTTGTCAGCTTCTAAGCACATTATTCAAAGGAATAAAGTACATTATCTATAGATTAGCTACTTTTGCCGTGTAACAAGGCAACCACAAAACTTAGTGGGTTAAAACACTAGGATTTCTTCTGACTTTGTGGGTCAGCTGAGTTGCTTTTAGATCTCAGCTAGCACAGTTGGAATTTTGTGATTTACGACAGGTTCACTCACATGTCTAGGGTCTTTGTCGATTCTAAGAGAGGTCTCAACTGAGGAAGTTCCTCTCTGTGCCAGTCTTGCATCATCCAGTAGGCCAGTCCAGATAAATTTTTTGTAGTAGTTCAGAGTTCTGAGTAGCAGGAACATAGCAACCCCTAAAGCACAAGCACCTTTCTAGTTCCTGCCTATATAAGGTGTATTGGCCACAGTAAATCACACAGGCCATCCCAGAGTCAAGGACATGACTAGAGATGGTGGAATGATTATGACCATGTGTGCATTCTGCAAAGTTCAAGATTTTAAGAAGCTAATTTGAGAGTGGTAAGAGTAAGGCAATGTTCTATAGTTAAAAGGGTTTTGAGGCAGGAGCATTTTGTCTCACCATTAATAAAACTTGTGCAGAGTCACTAACAGTACTTACTATTTCTCAGAATTAATATCGAGTTAGTTGAGACAATACACTAGCCTATAGTCTGCAGCATATGAAGTGTTCAATAGTAGTTTCTGTTGCTAGTATTGTTATTGATCTTTGTGTTATCCATGTACACTTTCACCTGTATATTTATAGCTACTTTATTTTTTAAATAAAAACTTCCTTTATATCCTTAACACACATAACAAAAATGTATGATTCCCATAAGGAGTAAGCTTGTATATGTGAAATCTATTTTAATTTCTTGTCTTTCAGGTTAAAGAAATAAACATGTATAAGCAAATTAGCAAAACAGCTTTTAAGGAAACATTTGATCCAGCACTCTTGCGAAAATGCTGGAAAGAATGTCTGGAGAAATCTTCATTCTATAACAGGAAATTGGCTGCTGAAGAATTTAACAAAAAGAATTTCTGGAAGAAGAAGGGGCTTGCTGTGGTCCCCATGAAATTTACCATTGGGGTCCCTGTGACCTACTACAATCAGGTGAGGTTGGGAAAGCTGTCTTCTTGCCAGGGGCCCTTTTCCAAGCAACTGTCAGAAAGAGACAACTGTGCGTAACTAGGCAGTTCCCTCTGGAAATAAAGAAGAAATGAGGGTGACTTCCTAAGGCAGGAAACAAAGTGCATCAGGCTACAATGACCTGGTGGGACATGGTGTCAGAGACCTCAGAAAACAATCAACAGATTGCTCTGGGGGTGGGTTGGGGTGGGGGGTCCCGGTCTTGGGCAAGAATCCAAACTTGGGTATTTGGGGATGGAGTAGAATTTCAAGTCTTTGCAAGAACTGGAGGAAACAAGAAGATTCCATTCTGTCCTTTATAATTTCTTAGTAACAAGAGTAGGGTCATTTGAAGACAGAGCTCTCAAAAATTCACACAGACAGTTACCCCACTCTCAGACAAACTTGAAGTTATTATATGAAACTCAGGGACTAATGGACCTTCCCTTTGTGGGAATTCTGTTTCTGATCTCTCTCTCTTTCCTCTTTTTCCCTCCCTCTCTCTCTTCCTTCCCCATCTCTCTCTCTAACTCAGGGACTAATGGACCTTCCCTTTGTGGGAATTCTGTTTCTGATCTCTCTCTCTTTCCTCTTTTTCCCTCCCTCTCTCTCTTCCTTCCCCCTCTCTCTCTCTGGGCACAGGGCATGAATGAGGTATAGCCAGGCTATCTCTTACCCAAATTATCTTCTGATCATATCCTTCCTGAGAGGCTTATAGTAAAGTAGAAAGCAAGAAGAGGAGGAAGGGGGAAGGTTAGGAACATGGCACCTCTTAGGATAGGTTTAGTCCTTTGTCCAGGCCAGAGTAACATATATGGACCCTTGAAAGGAAAAATAAAAAAAAAATCCTGTGATCTTGTAATAGTTGCTTGAATCATTTATTTTAATGATATCTAACTGTAATTATAAAACAAAGCCCAAGTCTTCATATAGCTCTTACGCTTGCATTAAACACAAATTTGGAAAATTAAGTAAAAACATTATTATAAGTGTCAGTAATACTCAAAATAGTAACATTAATTTAATTGGGTGACTGATGTCACTTTTCTAAAGCTAAATTTTTACTCATGTCACATTTCCAAAGCTAAATTTTTACTCACAAAATTAATGGTGGTTCTTCAATGGACGGTGTCTCCTGCCCCCATCTCTTATCATTAATCTGCCCCAAGAATTCAGTAATCCTATTGGGGGTTTATAGCATCATCAACATGAAGTCCAACATGGTCTCATTGTTAAGGGGAAGGATATCCTAAAGAAACTGCAGTTTTGTGAATTCCACCCCCTACTGCAGCTTTCTGGACTCCACCCCCTACTCCAGTGATTGGAAAACTACAACTCCCAGCAGTACCAGGGAGAGAACTGCCAGGACCCAAGGGCGTAGCTAAGCAGGCATTCTGGGACTTTGGGGGTAGAGAGCGGTGTTTTCAACTGTCCCTCTGGAGAGGTAACGGCTCTTTCTGGAGCAATAGCTCTCGGACTGTGTGACTACTAGTTGGTTTGTGGCTAGAGTTCCAAGTTAGCCCGCTGGTAAGATATTCCAGTTACTTTGTATCCCTCTCTCTTTCCCTAGGTTGTTTCTTTTTTCTTTCCCCTTTTGTAAATAAACCCATTACCCGTTTTGTGTGTGCCTGCAGAAAATTAATTTTAAGCGTGTGGGTGAAGACCCACAGACAGGCAGTCCAGTTCACTCTGGGCTACCCTGTGACATCATGATGCTCATTCTTACATGGCCATGGTCATCCATGACTCCTGTTACAGCATCATCAGGTAACATTTCTAAACAGAATGTTCAAAAGTTCTGGTAAAGAACTAAGAATGAAGGCATGGACCCTCCCTCGTGTCACAGCATGTTAAAGCACAGAACTATGAAGCTATCACAGCCACTGCAGCACAAGTTCAATCCCTGGTCAATGGGTGACCCATATGGCACAGAAGACCTCTCCTGACCTGCCCACTGCTCCCCTCAGCAGTGTATTTCAGTCTGCTCTCCACTCCATCTCTGGTAGATACTGTCACCCTCGCACCTCTGGCCTGTACCCCAGTTCTGTATAAATAAATAAATATTAAAAAAGAAGAAGAAGAGGGCCCTCCCTGGTGGCGCAGCGGTAAAAGCACTGCACTGAGAAGCTAAAGCCACTTCCGCATGAGTTCGATTCCCGCCTGCCCTGGAGGTGACCAAATGGCGTGGCAGACCTCTCCTGACCCGCCCACTGCTCCCCTCAGCAGTGTACTTGGTCGATCTGCCTGTTCTGCTCCCCACTCTGTCTCTGGTGAATCCTCTCACCCTCCGCATCTCTGGCCTGTACCCCAGTTCTGTATGAATAAATAAATAAATCTTTTAAAAAATAAAAATAAAAAAAAAAAGAAGAAGAATGCAGACCTGAGAATATAGGTCCAGGAGATGCTCATAACTAAATCACTAAATTAGTCCACTTGCTTTTTTTTTTTTAAAGATTTATTTATTTATGCATACAGAATTGGAATATAGACCAGAGGTGTGGGTGGTGAGAGCATTCACCAGAGACAGAGTGGGTAGCAGAGCAGGCAGATGTACTGAAATACACTGCTGAGGGCAGCAGTGGGCAAGTCAGGAGAGGTCTGCTGAGCCATGTGGGTCACCTCCCCAGCTGGGATTGAACTCAGAGCTTCATAGTGCTGTGCTTTAACCCGCTTGCCAATAGGGAGGACCCTAGCCCATCTGCTTTAAAATTAACTTACACACCTGGGGAGAAGTACAGCAAACTGCTATGCAGGCTGGCACTCTGGGAGGTATCCCCCCAGGGTTTTTGTCTTCAGATGGGCCACCATTCACATTTCCATTTGACAGATTTCTTATCCTAGTTTTCAAATAATTTCTTATTAAAATAACTGCATATAATAATATATAAGTTTCAAATAGCTATCATTATAAGTAAACCATCTGTACCTAAAAGTCCATTTCTATCTTTCACCAGACAATTGACCCTTTTCACCCATGACATTGATGATTTTCAAGCCTGGGTTCTTGGTGAAAGAGGTTTCCAATAGCCGCTAATCATGACTATCTTCTATGGCCTAAAAAATAAGCTGTTGGCTCAATGAATCAAAAGTATTCAACTGGCCTCCTCAGCTAACCTCACAGCAACATTTGGTTGCACTGTTTTCCAAACTGGTATTATTATTATTTCCCCAGGGTGCTGCTCTAGTCCATATCTACCTTGATGGTTCTGTCTTGGTGACTCATGGTGGCTGCGAATTAGGACAAGGCCTTTATACCAAAATGATTCAGGTGAGATAAGTGTCCATTTCTCTACTGTAAAAAGGTCATAGCACCTAACAAAGAAACTTAGAATTTCTTGCTGTGCAGGAGAAGTATCATCACTAAAATGCTCAGATCAATTATAAGGCATGTCTTGATTTTAGTAATGTAAAATTGTGCATGAGAATGGGAAGAGGATATTAGAACTGAGCAACTAGATCATCCTTCCTGCTTCCCAACGAATCAAGTCCATAGGTCTGCTGAAAAAAATGTGATTCTAGTTTTCAAAGATAACATACTTCCTAACTTGATGACAATGGCACAATTCTAGGTTCATTCAAATTTTCCATTAGAGATGAGTATGTTTAATAAGATGAGAATTATGTTCCTAAGAATCGCAATCAGCTCAGAAATGCCACATCACTGGCCATTTCATTATGTGTGCTCCTTCAAAGAGGTATTTCCAATACAATTGAAAGAACAAGAAATCATTTGCAGTGGGAAATTTTCCCTTCTTTTTTTAGTATTAAGAATTTGTCAAATAATGACATTTGAATCCCAAATGTGGGGGTGGGGGAGCGGGACAAAGCTTACCTCCCACTGAAAAATAGGAGATATTTCTTTAGGGGAAGGGTATTTTTTAATAGGGTGCTTGGAATACACAAAGACCCAAAAGACCTTCTCTGTACACATCTGGCTTCTTTACAATAAAACCCAGTGCCTGTAAAAGGTCACTTGAAAGAAAAAATATGCTAAATTGTCTGTAAACCACAAGGAAAAGAAGGTAAGCTTGTGAGCTCAGGCCTCAGCCTTCCCTGCCATGCTAACAGCGATGCAGGGGTTTCCAGGACAGCCTGAGGTATCGGATCAAACAGGCGGGAATGCAAGGGATCAGGGGTAAAAAATAAAAGCAATTGTAACCAATTAAAAACGAAAATCAACAAGCAACTATAAACCAGAGACATTCTATGGGGGTGGACAGGGATACAGGATCAAAACTGGGGCGGGAAGAGCACACGGGACTGTGGTGATGACACATGGGTGAGGTGATGGGAAGTCCATGGGTATTACAACCGAGATGAAAAAATGTACAAAACGAAGAACGGTGTAAGATAGATAGATAGATAGAGAGAGAAAGAGAGAGGTACAATTTTAAAAACTCAGAGATCCTTTAGTTGACTGTTGTCTCTAAAAAGCAATGTATCTTTTCCAGTGCTGTTTAAAACCTTCAAACTCATAATCTACATATAAAGCCAAGACGCTATTTTAAATATCTCTCTATAGGTTAGCCATTTGCCCTGTGTATGCAGTTCAAAAAAAGAAAAGGGAAGACAGAAGCTAAAAGTCAATGAATTTTTGTTTTGTTTTTGCTTCTGGTAGGTGGCGAGTCGGGAACTGAACATCCCCACGTCTTACATACACTTGTCTGAGACAAGCACAGACACTGTGCCCAATCCAGTCTTCACAGCGGGCTCAATGGGGACAGACATCTTCGGAAAGGCCGTGCAGGTGACTTTCCTTTCACTTCTTGTTCACTCAGTGATAGCCCAAGAAGGGGCTCTCACCCTGCCTCAATTATGAAAGGTGAAACTGAAGCTGACAGGTCAAGGGGCTGGGTCCAGGTCCCTCAGCTAATTTCTGACAGAACCAAGACTCAAGAGCTTCTCACTTCCTGTGTGAGCTTTTTCCTTCCCCTTGAATAAAATCTTGGGAAGCAGAACAGGCAGATTGATTGAAATACACTGCTGAGAGCAGTCTGCTGAACTATATGTGGGTCAGCTCCCTGGCTGGGGGTTGAATTCCTGCCACAGTGGCTGGCCATAGCTTGACACTGCTGAGACTTTTACCTGTGTACTACCAGAGAGGCCCTATAATGAAAATAATTTTAAGTCAACACTGCAAAATCCCCAAGAATATTTTTCCTTGAAAGGGATTCCTTACATTACTCAAATTTAACAAACTACCCAGAGGGCTTTACAAGGCTGATAGTCAACATTTTCATTGATTTCAATATTTACATTTCACTATTCCTGTGTCTTTTATTTCTGGTGCCATTTCAAATATTTATTTTTAGAACGCCTGCCAAATTCTTATGTCCCGACTTGAGCCAGTCATCAAGAACAACCCTGAAGGAAAATGGGAAGAGTGGGTGAGTATTCTATGTATTATCCCCACTGGAGAAGGCAGCTGTATCCAGATGAGTAAAGTCCTACATGCTGGGTTGCTTGGTGATCTCCCTTCAAGAACATTTAATAGCACTTAGTTCTGCTTTTCAAAAAAGTAAAAGTGGTATGTTTGTTGAAAGTTGACATGATTTCAAAGTCTGATTTCTTGTAGAGCGGGGTCACGCATGGGCTCCAAAATAAAACACTACTTAGTCACTATCTCTGTTCTGTCCCTAGTAGGTCTGTGGGGCAACTTACCCAAGGCCTTCTTATTTTTCTCACCAGAGCAGTAGAAAGTATAGCAATCCTAATAATCAAAGAGTTAGTCTATTTTTAATAATATTTATTCTAAGAATTACCGTATTATTATTACTTTCCAGCCTAACCCAGTTAATTCCATCAGAGAAGATGACATACTGTACTGAAACAGTCAGATTATTTGGGAGGAAAATCAGGGTGATGCTACATACATACACATGTGCACATATGTAGCTGCACATACACATACACAGACTTACCTACCACTGTACATTACTACGTACTTATGGCCTGAACTCCTCCCTCACTAAAAAGAAGTAATAAACTT
Source organism: Condylura cristata (assembly GCF_000260355.1). Taxonomy (NCBI): domain Eukaryota; kingdom Metazoa; phylum Chordata; class Mammalia; order Eulipotyphla; family Talpidae; genus Condylura; species Condylura cristata. The sequence goes on along the minus strand of NW_004567103.1, from coordinate 25,590,891 downwards.
TACACGATGAAGCCAAAAGGAACAGAGGATCCCAGAGAATAGCCAGCAGCAGCCTTTAAGTGCTTTCCTTGGAAGAGTCCCATGGCCTGTACATGCTTAAGTCTTGTTCTTGGTGAAAGTGAGCACAGAGCTGGGTGCAAACCAGAGGAGCCAAGCCCAGCACAGCAGGCATTTTTTCATGACTTTCCTTAAACGTATTTCTTTGTACCCAACCCTCTCTTCTAGATTTCAAAAGCCTTTCAAGAATCCATCAATCTCTCGGCTACTGGATATTTCAAGTAAGGGACATTCTTTACGCCGGCTGAGATTCACACTGGGCCAGCGCTGTGTTCATCAATCTGAACAGCTGCCCAGTGAGCGCCGAAACCCCGCCCATGGTTGCCCTGCAGCACTGGGTCTGTGGCTCCTAAGGGCCACTGTCTCCCCATCAGGGCCAGTGACGCCGTAGGGACCTACTTGCTCCCTGAGCGGCCCCAGTGTCTGATGCTGGAGGCAGGTCCAATGCCAGGACCTTCTCCCTGGGCCTATCACCACGGTCCCCCTCAAGCGAGATGGGTAGGGGGAACTTCAGTCCCAGTGGGGTGCTCTGTTCATCCCCAGGGCCCAGACCCCAGTGGGCTCTCAAACCCCTGGTGAGGAAAGTGCTTTCTCTCTTCACTCTGGACTTCTCTTCTCAGAGGCTACCAGACATTCATGGACTGGAAGAAGGAGGAAGGCAGGCCTTACCCATACTGGGTTTATGGAGCATCCTGTTCTGAGGTGGAAATTGACTGTTTGACTGGGGCTCACAAGGTAAAAAGCAACATTTTATTCACCATCTTCTAGCGTAAGCATGAACATAGATGTGTTTTGTATGCTGTAAGCAAAAACCAACTTGATCCTTCTAACGGAAGAACCTGCCACAGACGCATAATTTTAGTAAAGATCTATTTTAAACAGTTGATTCCGTTATGTATTTTCTCTTGGCACAGCTCCTGAGGACAGACATCTTCATGGATGCTGCTTTCAGCATAAACCCAGCTCTGGACATTGGACAGGTGCGTGATAGCAGAACCACCCACTGCGGCTTCTGGTGAATTCTCTTCCAGGGTCCTCCAAACATTGTTCATAGCTAGCACAAGTATTCTGCAAAACATATTGTCTAATACTAATGACACAGGAAAATAGATACATATTGGAAGAACATGGGTATATAACAAGTACATGACAAGTGAAAATAGTAGATAAAATATTGGAAGAAAATTTCAAGAAAAAGTAGTTGTTTTTGTATAGCAGGAATAAATGTGATATTATTCTCCATGCTCTCATTTTTCCTTAATGGACATTAAATATGTTCATAATTAGGGAATGTCATATAAGTACAGAATAATACAATTACATACATTTTCGTATTAATATTGAATTTAGGCAGACTGCAACTTAGAGAAATAGAAGAGGGAAAATGCTGAAGTGCATTCCTGTTGCTAAATTTAATTCTAACTTCCACCTCAAAACTAAATAAAATGTATGCAGTCAAAGTCTTATCAAATTTCAAGTTAAAATCTTTGCAGCTATTGGTGTAGTTTTGCCTTTTCTGCCTATTCTTGTTTCTCAAAATGTTTCCAACTGGGCCGGTCACATTAACTCCCCAGTCCTGCCAAGCTGCTCCAGGTGAGGCGAGCTGGCTGGCCCATCATCTGCACCTGAAAGCCATCTGAAGGTTGAGCAACTTGGCATCAAACCCAGCAGACGTGGTACTTTCATCTGCCAGCAGCTTCTCACCATCCCAAGTCTAGTGACAAGATTGGCCCATGGGCTTCATAGGAAGGATTTTTTTTTTTTTTTTTTTTTTTTTTTGGTTCTTCAGTGTTTCTCAAAATGTGGTCCTCAGACTTAGCAAAAGAAATAACTTAACTGCAAAGGTGGGCTCCAGGCCACACAGCAAGGCCCAGGTTTGCGCGTCATAACTTTGCTGCCTGGGACTTGGAGCAAGAGCCCTGACCTGGCACCTGAGTCCACCGTGGGCCTCAGGCCAAGTGTGAGAGCTGCAGCTAGCACCAAGACCTGCCTCCCCTTCTCTTTCTTTACCCCTTCACCCCTCAATCTTGCCTCTTTATTGCTTCAGCAATGGCAGAAAGGGAGAGGATGTGGTCAGGAAGACCCTATACTTGCCCCATGGGAAAAGGACAGAAAGCCAGAGTGGACTAGACTAGAACTCTTGGGATTCAGAGTTTTCCTTTTTCTTTGACCTTTCTTAGGTATTTGGAATTTTCAAATTTAACATTTTAATTTGCTTTACTTAGCAAATTAATTTATTTTTAATTTAGCGTTTAAAAAATGCAGATTGTAGTTTTTCTTCAATTTGTATGACCTCCAGGCAGAGGCCATAAAAAGTCCTTCAAAAGGGCTCTTCTTCCTAGAATGTGGTAGTTTGTAAATAGACCTTAACATAACTTTTAATGAAAAAAATTATTTTCATAAGATATTTCTCCCAACCCACCTTATCTCACACTGAACTACTTTCCACTGTAATTTATAACAGAAGCGAGGATATCCAGGTATTACAGTAAACTCCGTGTCCTGGCTCCATTACTGCACTGCATGTACCTTTAAAGTTAGCTCTTTTTTGTCTAATTTAATAGACTTTTGTTGAGAATCTAAGTATTAAGCCCCATACGAAGAACAGAGCCCCCAGCTGGGGGAATATGTTCCATACACAATGATTCTGGCAGAAGCTGTTCCTAAATCCTCCCAGGGTTTGGGAAGAACCTAAAAGGCACCAAAGAGGCTGTAATTCGAGGAGTTTTCCAGGTGGTCAAGCTGAGGTAGGGAGCAGCAACGAGAATCAGGAGAAACTGCATCTGCAAAGACTCAGGGGCTTGAACAAATCCGGTGGGCCCAGATGAATATTAGCTACCTAGACTGTAAGGATGAGGGATGAGCACAGGAAGGCAGAGGGGCTCAGACCCCAAAGAATCTTTGGGGTCCACCCCAGTACTTTCAGGAATGGCTCTGTTTTCAGTCACACTGGACTATTTATTCAACCTGCATCATGTACTCATAAACCATGAAATTTTTGCCCATAGGTGGAAGGAGCATTTATCCAAGGCATGGGCTTATATACCATAGAAGAACTAAAATATTCCCCTGAAGGTGTGCTTTATTCTCGGGGTCCAGATGACTACAAAATCCCCACCGTCACTGAAATACCGGAAGAATTCTACGTTACACTAGTGCATTCCCGAAATCCCATAGCCATCTACTCGTCCAAGGTAAGACCCAAGATGTCTGTGTTACTTTGGTTACCACACGAAAATACACAGAGTGGGGGCTCAAACTACAGAGATGTATTTTTCTCACAGTTCTGGAGATTAGAAGTCACAGGGGAAGGTTTGATTTTTGCCAAGGCCGTTTTTCTGTGGCTTGCAGCTGGCTGGTCTTTGCCTCACCCCCACCCCCATGTTCTCAGGGGGTCCCCCTCTGTGTGCACAGGCTTTGTGTATACTTCCTGAGTTCCCGCTCACATAAGGATGCCAGTCTTGTAAAGACACTGGATTAAACGCCTCATTTTTATTTTGAAGATTTATTTATTTATTCATATGGAACTGGGGTATAGGCCAGAGATGTGGAGGGTGAGAGGATTCACCAGAGACAGAGAGGAGAGCAGAACAGGCTGATCAATGAAGTACACTGCTGAGGGGAGCAGCAAGCGGGTCAGAAGAGGTCTGCCTCGCCTGTGGATTTCCTCCCGGGCAGGTGGGGATCGAACTCATGCGGAAGTGGTTTTAGCTTCTCAGTGCTGTGCTTTAACCCGCTGCGCCACCAGGGAGGGCCCCCTAAATGCCTCGTTTTATCTTTATTTTTTGTTTCTGACTTGATGTGTTGATCTTATATTGTGATTACAGGTTGCAGATATAAGCCTATGTTCTTTGCAAGGATCCTGGTTTCTGTGGCTTTATAGACTATGCTTCTGCGCCTGTTCTTGCTGTTGTTTTCTTGCTGGATCTAAAGATCTCATTTTAACTTAGTCATCTCTTTCAAGCCCTCACCTCCAAATCTGGTCACATTTGGAGTTGCTGGGGATAAAACTTCAGCATGTGAACTTGGGGGTAGTGGGGGGAAAAGAATAAAATGCAGCCCTGTAACAACTTACTCTTTCAAAAATTAATGAAATAGTCCCTTGAATGTACTTATTTCTTTGAATTGCAAATGCCCAACAGAGTGAGGAAAGAAGAGCAAACTCTTAGCAAAGTGGGGCGCACCAACTTCAGAAGCCCTGGCAGTCTGTACTGTTGAAAGAGATCAGGAAGCGAAATTAAATCAAATAGCAAGAGTCGAGGAGAAGTGGCATCCAGATTCTTTCAACTAAGCGCCACCTTGAGAGAAAAACCTCCTCCAACTTTACTTCTGTCCTGGCTGGACAGATCATAAGCTTAACCTCAGGTTTTCGAGAAATTCCCTCCCTTTCGTAGGAGAAGTTCAAGATTGGGAGAGAGGCAAGTCTGCCTGTCCAGACGGCCTTTGTCTCCAGCTTCACCCCTGATTTTGGCCAGGGGCATCTCTGGCCATCCCCGCACCAAGCACACACCTGCTTCCTGGACAGCCACCTCCCTGATGGTCCAGCTGCGTCTTCAGCCTGGGCTTCTCCACTCCTGCCCCTCCTCACCGCGGAGGAAAACTGTCCTTCCACCAGCTCCACATTTGCTTCAGAATAAAAACAAAGCCTGGGCTAGACTTTCCCTGAATCCAGGCATTAGTCCTCTGTCTAAGGACACAAGCCAAGCAAGACCAGGCTACTTTGAAGAAAGAAAGTTCAGTATAAAGAGGCATTGGTGAATTATTCAAAACATAATGAGCCTGTTAGCTCAGAGCCTCCACAACGTCAGGGAAGCAGCACATGTAAGAAACTCACCATCCACTCTCCAGGGGCAGCCATGTCACCACTGTCTTATGGAGGTTCTGTTTGGGTTTTGAATTAAACACAAATGGTGTGGAGCCCAAGTTAGAGCATCCAAGAGAGCACTGGGGGCTTTAGACTTTGAGACTTTAAACGTATGTGTTCCTCCCCCTGCCCTGTTTTTGATCCCATCCCCCACTCCAACTCCATAAAATGCCTCTGGTATATAATTGTTCATTATTATTTCTGCCCCACCCTGGTCCTTTATGCTCCTGCTATGAGTGAAACCATCCGGTATTTTTCCTTTCCTTTCTGGCTTATTTCACTAAGCATGATCCCCCAGCTCCATCCATGTTGCTGCAAAAGGCATGAGTTTATCTTTTTTGATTGCTGAGTAATATTCCATGGTGTATTTGCACCACATCTTTTTAATCTAGTCATCTACTTTCGGGCATTTGGGTTGATTCCATGTCTTAAGGAAAGAGAATTTTAAGTTGCCTTGCTATCCTGCTGAGCTGGGCCCATCCAAGGACGACACCACACAAAAGCAGTATGGGGGAAATTCAGTTCAATTCAGAGATTTGTACACACACAAAATGATCCTAAATGAACCATTTCTGATGGCCTTGGTCCTTCTCTCAGGGACTGGGTGAGGCTGGAATGTTCTTGGGATCCTCTGTGTTGTTCGCCATCTATGATGCCGTGTCTGCTGCCCGCAGAGAGAGGGGACTGACCAACACCTTCACCCTGAGTAGCCCCGCCACTCCTGAGCTGATCAGGATGACCTGTGTGGATCAGTTCACTGACATGGTAAGTAGGGTTCTGAGGTGGACCCTGTGATGGCCACCCCCGACCCCCAACATGGCCTCCTTGCTTCTTGGTCTAGATTTGATAACTATGAAAAAATTTCAGGACAGGTTCATCTTTTCCATTGAAAAAAATCTCTTTTTAGGGCCACCCTGGTGGCCTAGGGTAGGGGCTAAATCTCAGTGCTATCACTGCTATGGCCTGAGTTCCATCCCCAGCCAGGGAACTGACCTATATATGACACACAGACTCTCCTGTCTCACCCACTGCTCCCCTTAACAGTGTATTTCAGTAGATCCACTTGTTCTGCTCCCCACTCTTTGGTAAATTCTCCCACTGCTGACACCTCTGGCTTACACCCAGTCTGCAAAAAAAAGAAAAATCTCATTTTGCCTCTACCCGCTACTTCCTATATACCTCAATGCAAATGCAAAATGAGTGCACTTCTTCCAGTGATGATCTCATTGTACCAGACCAAAAGAAAATCACACTCAATTGACCAGTGTTAATGACCATCATGGTAGGTTAAACATTTTGTGAAAATGCAATTGATATGGTATTTTGATATTTGATAAAACTGATATTTATAATTACCTCACTAACTAAATTAACTGAGTAGATATTTTGCCCAATCAATTATTCAGAAAATACCCATTAAGCAAACTAATAAAAATCATTTAAATGACAATGTCAATTCAGTGGGCACCTTTGATAAGTCTTATAATTACACACCAATATAACAGTTCATTTTCCAGTTGCTAAAAATATGCCTACAGCCATCATTAGAGGCTGTTTTGCTATTGAACTGCCTGCTGCAGCCCTAAATGAGCCGTTGGTATAAAATTAGACTGAGCTTTGTGCTTTGCCTTGAAAATTAGTGAGTTTCTGAGTAAGTTGTATCTCATCCCAAACATAAGAAGTTTATGAGAAAAAGATGCATGACTCATGAATATTATGTAATTTGATGAAACAAGATGGACGTTTGACTTGTTCTTTTTTAAAGCCATATTGCTTCTGAGTTAATGACTTTCTTCATCTAACAGCATTCTATTAATAATTATCTTCCTTCTCTTGATCTTTTTTTAGATCCCCAGAGATGACCCTTCAACATTTACACCTTGGTCCATCCAGGTGTCTTAATCCTGTGTATTCTTAAAAAATGAGAAACAGAGTTCACTGTTGCCCTTAAAATTTTCAAACTGGAGCAAATATAGGCTGGCTTTTAATTGTTAAGAATAATTTTAGCATCTTGTCATTATTCTCTGTAGTTTAAATCACCGCATGACTAAATTTTAAAAAGCAAATTTTCCAAAAGGTATAATGAAGCTTAGAATCAAAAATCCTTCTTTTCGTTTGCATTACCCTAAAGATCTACATCATCATGATTTGAAAACATGGTGGAATTTTCTTTACCCTGCAGTCTTTTTAGACTGCCTGTGCTGGGCTCTTCAGAAGCCTGTTCATCCACAAAATCATCTACCCCCCAAAACTCCCAAGATTGACTTCCTTAAAGCCAGTAGTAACTGATAGTAACAGTCTTGCCTGGAAAAGCCTATGGTTTAGAGTGCTTGTCAATTGCTATGGTGTAAACACCCCTACTTAGCCAACTCCAAGTCACTGCTGTGCCTTTTCTGAATGTGGAGAAGCCACTCCCTGCAAGGGTTCTCAGGAGCCCACCCCTGCAACCCCACTCAGCTCTCAGGTCCCTACCCCTCCACTTCCCCCCCACTGAGGTGTCTGGAAGTAAACCACCCAGAGCCTCCAGCTGTCCCTAACCACCAGGAGCCAAGTGTGGGGTGCAGCATCTTCGCACATAGGAAACCACCCCAGCTAACTCCACTCACTCTGCTGCCCTCATGACTTAGTATCTAAAATGTGAAATTATTGCCATCTTCCTTCTGCCATACCAAAGGAGCCCAGAATCCTCAAGCTTCTTTTTCTGTTATTTCTCAGCTATTTGACATCACATTTTCCCAAGGAAATGAAATCTTAATGCTAGAGAGGATGTTCAATTCTCTGAGAGATTTGAAAACAATCAATATTAATCACTTGTCAGGGAGCTGTGTGCCAGATCTTAAAGCTCTGCATGTATTAATAGTGATTTTGTGGTGGAAGAATAAACGTTACAATTATTTATGTGCGTGTGTGACCAGACTGAAAGAAGAGAGCAGCAGTAGAAAGGAAAGGCCTCTTTCCAGAAAAAAGTCTCACTACTGCTCCTCTCTCAGTCTAAGAGCGGTATGTGAGTGTGTGTTTACCTGGATATTTTTTAAGTGTCTGCAATTCACTCAGTAATCTAGATTGCCCGGAGCCCAACCCACAAAAACACTGTGCCCACAGAACAATAAAAATAGGGTCACTGGTATATTTTTTAGCGGTAAAATAGAAGACACGTGTGTCACAAGCACACATTAAGTTTTAAAATATTTATTCCACAAGCCATGTGACAAGACTTCTGAAAACACAGAAATTGAATTTTTACACAGTACGTCTGATGATTTCAGTATATTCGGTTAACTTGAAGAATTGGAGTTGGGGAGTTGTACTATATTCTAAAAATAGAACACTGGAAACAATAACTGATTTCAAATATAGTATTATTACTATAATGCATTTAAATCTGACAATTTATAGTATCTCTACTGCAACCTTAATCCATATTATTAAATCAGATAAGTAGCTATTGTCTGTCTGATGTGAAAACGTTGTATAGTGGTAATTGCACTGAACGTGTAAGACAATCTTTTTAACCAATGGACTCAGGCTAACAGTCACACTGCCTTTCAATGACAAAAGCTTTACTGCTGATTAACTGTGGGTTAATGAAAGTTGTCAGAAAAGAAATAGCTGTGCCCTTCAACGTCAAGTGCCATGGTGGTTCTCAGGCTGCCTTACCAAAGTTTATGGTGGAGCCATTTCATCCCACACTTTCCTACCACTTCATGAACACCAAGGGAGTGGAGTTGAATGGAGAGAGTTAGGGGCAGGGAGATGGTTTTTGGTTCAGTATAGGTGGAAGCACAAAATGGGAGAGGTCAAAACGAGGTTTGGACAGGTCTTAGGTATCTGTGTTGTTTCTTCTTTAATCCTCTATACTCAGTACTATCCCTTTTTTTTTTATTAAGATTTATTTATTTGTACATACAGAACTGGGGTACAGGCCAGAGGCTCATGGGCGGTGAGAGGCTTCACCAGAGACAGAGGGGAACAGAACAGGCAGATCGACGAAGTACACTGCTGAGGGGAGCAGCGGGTGGGCCAGGAGAGGTCTGCCACACCATGTGGTCACCTCCCGGGCAGGCGGGGATCGAACTCATGCGGAAGTGGCTTTAGCTTCTCAGTGCTGTGCTTTAACCCACTGCACCACCAAGGAGGGCCAGTACTATCTCTTTTTTCTTTGCTGAGGTCCAACTGGCTTTGTACTAGTTTTGGGTGCACAATGTAGCAATTCCCTGTTTGTATATATTGCAGATGATCACCACCTTAGCTCTAGTTCACAGCTGTCAAATCATACATAGTTACAACTTTTTTTTAATGATGAGAACTTTAAAGATCTACTGTCTCACCCCCCTCCCCCCACAGCACTAAGAAAGCTAAAGTCACTTGAGCATGAGTTCAATTCCCGCCCCTGAGGTGATCCACATGGCGCTCCTGACCCGCCAGCTTCTCCCCTCAGCAATGTACTCAGCAGTGTACGATCTGCCTGTTCTGCTCCCCACTCTGTCTCTGGTGGATCCTCTCATTGCCTCTAGACCTCTGGCCTGTACCCCACTTCTATATCCATAAATAAGTTAGTCTTAAAAAAAAATCTACTGTCTCAGCAACTTTCACATATGTGATATAGTATTGACCACAGTGTCCATGCTGTCCATGTCCACGTTACACCCCTGAGATATGTTTATTTTATTATTGGAAATTTCCATCTTTTGCCCAACCCCCCTCCCCATGACCTTCATCCCCTCACCCCTACCTGCCCACCACCTCTGCAGTCACCAGCCTGTTCTCTGTACCTATATATTTGACACTTTTGAAAATGTAAACTGGTCATGCTCTTCACCCTACAAGACCAGGGTCACATCCAAGGTTGAGTTCCCTAGAAGCAGATGCAGAGACAGAATTTGGGGAACAGACTGTTTCTCGGGGAAAGGTTGAGGAGCAGAATTGGGCAGTGGGACGCTGTGATGCAGAACCCAGAGGAGCTGTCCTGTGTAGGTGGAAAGGGAGAGGCCTGTGAACCTCCACATCGCTCAGCCACCAGGGAGGCTGCCCCAGGGCGGACGTAGCCTTGAGGAAGGAGGCATCTGCCCTTGCAGCAGGCCTCAGCTGGCCGCTGGCCGGCCAGCACTGACCACCCTTCCCAAACTGGGCGCAGGACCTTTTTCCAAGGGGGTCTGGTGGTTGATGTCCAGTCTCCTCTACAGATCTCTTAAAGCTCCTCCTCTTGATGAAAGGTGAAGTCTTCCCTAGGTGTAAGCACCAAGTCCATGTAGTTATGCACTGGATGAACTACCTTTATAAACCAGAATAATTTTACATTCAATAAAGTAAATGATTGTATAGATATATACACACATATATATGTAAAATTTTGCTATTTTAAATCAGTACTTACCCCAGAATCCCATGTTGTATGTTTGATGTTTGCTGTATGCTTTTCTTACTTATACAAAAGCATTTTTTAAATTCAAATTATCAGCCTACTGTTTAGCAGATGTTATTATTAATTGCAAATAAAGCTTCAGAGAAAAGTCTCTTGCTTGAGTTTCATTATCTATAACTGATACTAGGTCTGCATAATAAATTGATTTGTTCTGCATAAATAAGCAACCACGCACAAGTGTTTAAGGAAATATAACATTCTGCAGAGCTCTACAGTACTGAGTCCTGGATTGACAGAAAGCAGGTCTGTGAGAAGCATTATAAGAAAATGTAAGCAACATCCACCCGAAGGGTGTGATCCTTTACCTCTGAATCATATGGAACATCATACTCCAATGTTACCTCAATAAGAAGAGATAAAGCATAACTGGCATCTTACTATAAAAATTGTTCAGTTGTTAAAAAAATTTAATTTATCCCCAAGGACAGGTGAATGCCTAAATATTAGTTATCATAGGATATATTTAATATGTAACGTCTTCCCAAGACTGCTGTCACAGAATTATGGTCTTCAAGTCAACCACGTAATTTGCCTGCTAGAGACTATACTTCAACACTATAAGACAATACTCCCTCTTTGTCATTTATTAAATTTGTGATTTAAAAGGTTTTTTGCTTAAATTTATCATTAAATGTGTTAAAGCTGCCCTAACAACGTGCCATTGATGGCTTAAAACAGCTGAATGTTGTTCTCTTCCAATTCTGAGTGCTAGAAGTCCGGAATCACAGCACGGACAGGACCACCCTTCCCCTGAAGGCTCTGGGGCAGGGGGGGGTGGGTGTCTTCCTTGCCTCTCCTCAGCCAGCGGTGTTTGCCAGCAATCCCTGCCCTTCCCCGTCTCGTAGGCACATTTCAGCCTCTGCCTCTCACATCACATGGCTGCCTTCTCTGTGTGCCCCTCTGTCTCCAAATCCCCCCCTGCTTACAGCAACAGCCATCATTGGACATTACAGCCCCCAATAACCCAGTATGACCTTATCCCAATCTGACAACAGTTACAAAGACCTCCTTTCCAAATAAGATCAGCTTGAGGAACACACTTCAATCCTTAATAGGCCCCCTTACATGTTTTTATTTGTCAAATAAAACATTTATTCACATTAAGTAATATTAGCATCATTTAATTCATAAAAAAATAATTGCATGTGACTTAGAAATAAATAATAGTATTTCTTTTTTATTAAATAAAGAACTAGATCCAGTCTCATTCTTGCGAAGAGGCACCAGCCCCAGGCTACCCAAGGCAGGTGACCCTAATCCACATCCCATGGGCTGTGGGCTAGAAGCTGCCAGGCTGCCAGGGCCCTGTGGAGGGAACTGAGGAAGGTGGGCCAGATGCTGCTCCTGACTCTTCACACTGGCCCAGACCCAGGGGCAGGAAGGAGCAGCCCACCCATGTGGCCGCCTGTCCTGCTGTTCACTCAACGTCAAATTTCTTCTCTATGTCCATCCCTACCCCAAATGACAAACTCTCCTCCAGCTTCACAGTTTTGGGGGTGCAGATTTCTAGGCAGTCCCCAGCCAGTGAGGGAAAGAAGCCCTCTGCCTCTTAGCCTGAGGCCCCACTGATACCGAACTTCCCATGAACCCTGCAGCTGCTTCATTCCCAGAGGCCAAAAGACTGGAGGGAATGGAGTGCACCTCAGAGTGGAGAAGGGTGAGGGCTGTTAGTCCGCTCCACAGGCACATGGCCAACCTAAGGGTGCTAGAGACTGCCACTGCCCAGCTTCTGGCCCATGTCCCATCTCTGGGCATTGAAAAGTGTAAAATAGCAGATCCCCAAAGGCTCTGAGCTAGTAGCTGGTACTTTTCCATTTACAGCAGAGTAGGGTTTGTTAGGGTTTTTTCCAGAAAAAGGTTGGTTGAATTGTGGGGAAGGGCAATGTCAGAGAATAGTAATTCTTCATTGAGTCAAGGCATTATTTGATGTAACTCATGAAACATTTTTTCATAACAAATATACAAGCACCTGGATCAATATAGGTGGAGTTTCTTCCACCCACCAGAACAATCCACTTAAAGGTGAAGAAACTAGTCTCCCTTTTCATTAAGGAAAAACAAAACCAATAAACAGAAAAGAAGAAGCCGAAGCTGCTTTGTTCCATTGTCTTGAGAGTCAGATAACCCTGGCACAGGGGACGCCTGCCTTCTGACTGTGGGAAACCTTGCGCTCACTCTGAAGTGAATGCATTTCACCTCAACTTCTTAGGGCCTTGACAGATTCTAAAAAAGAGGAAAGCAGAGAACTTTAGGTCTCACCCCAGTCTTCTCGATTGAGCAGCAACATTCTTATATGAGTTGTTTACACTTCACAAGATTTCATTCAAACAAAAGTTTCCCAGCTGAAACAAGTTTGAAAAACACTCCCTAAAGCCAGGCAAGGTCAGTTTTCAGTGTCCCAGTATTGGGTTACATAATCCAAAGTCCTTTATATTTTCAAAACCCAGCCTTAGTACTCTACTGCTGTTCTTCTATGTTACATGTTTGTATTGTATGTTGATGCTGAAGCATTTATTCTTATCTGTTTCAGAAGGATATCAGGGCATGATTCGTGCTTTTTATTGAGTGTCCATTTTTCTGTAAATGGGAATTGTGTGCTCTTTGGGTTCATGGGTTTCCTCTTAAAAGGCAGCATGCTGTGGTGAACAGACTGTAGAACATGCGAACCAACCCCTGCATCAGTACTCCCCAGGTGGAAGCAGCCAGAAGGAGGGCTCCATCCCCACATATCACTCTCTCCTCAGCCTGCCTCCCCCACTCCCTATTCTCACGAAATCAGCTCCTGCTTATCTTTCAGGCCTAGCTGTCCTCCCCCAAAACAAAGCTAAATCTCTGTTTATACACTTCTCGCAATGGTAAATAGCTAATCTCATATTAATTCTCTCTTACTAACCATGAGTTCCTTAGAGGAAAAAACCTATCTTGTTTCGCACTGTGCAAGGCCAGTGCTCAGTAGCTACTGTTGAGTGAGTGAATGAATGAACGAATGACGCCTCCTCCATGTAACTATTGTAGGTAATCAGCCGAGCATTTGTTAACCTCAACCAGTGAGCATTGGGGGGCACACAGTCAGCCAAGAGCTTATTCCCTTGCTGGGAAAATGAGAAGCAAACATCGAAAAGATAAGCAATTATTAATGCCAGATAAGAGGCAAGTTTCCCATTTCCTGGCTTATTAAGTGAAAATTTAAAAAGCCACTGGTATGACTTGCAGGTGCTTTTAGAATGAAGAGAAAAGGGAGGTTTCATCCTACCTTTCCCTACCTTTGATGGTAGGGAAAGAGGGAGGGTCATAGAGGGTCAGAAATTGGGCCATTATCATTGCAGCCAGGGGGAAGCCTCCTTCAGGCAGTCAACATTGCATGAACACTGTGTAGACACATTCTGGGCCCTTGGGGACATGGCAGTGAGTGGAAAGTAACGTCACTGCCCTCGTGGAGCTTACATTCTAGGGAAATATCCAAGTACCTGTGTTGGATAGTAGTGAGCGATAGAGAAAATGAAAGTTGCTGAATAAATCCACAAGATGGTAGGAGAGTGATGGGCCACTTTAAATTGGGTGATCAAACAAGAGGGCAGCAGTCAATGACTGAGAGAAGCAAAGTCAAAGCAGGACACATCACGTACTCCAAGGCCTTAGGAAAGAACGCAGCACACCCAGGGAGCAGAGGAAAACCGTAATCTCTATTGTGAACAGGGGAGAAAGTGGGTGAAGATGTGGTCAGAGAGGAGGGGGGCCAGGCCCATGGAGCCAGCCAGGGAGGCACAAGAGACTGTGCCAAGGGCAGTGAGAAGCCATTGGGAGGCTTCAACTAGGAAAAAGCCAGGTTTGAGCTGAAGAATGATGACGAGAATTGCTTGGGAAGCAAGAATTTTTATTTTATTTATTTATTTATTTATTTTGAAAGGCAAGAGAGTCTCAGACCAGAAACACAGACTGTGGGAGACTGCACACAGTGATGAAGGGGTTTCGATCTCAGACTTGAAGCCTCAAAGAGCTATGGGGATATTTCTAGCAGGAGTGACTTGATCAAAAAGAGCTACCTCCAGGTTTCTCCTATATCACAGCGTGATCTCCAGCATCTGTTTTCATGAACCTGAAAAGTTCAGAAACTTTTCAATACCTGCAAAATATGCCCACATAACACCAAAAAAATGTGCAGGTGTGTACACATTCGACTCCACAGGTCTATGAACACCGGTAAGCTTGGGACCCAGGCGTTAGAATTATAAAGAAAACAGAAAGTGTCAACTACATTTGACTAGGGGTTGTTTTCTGGAATAACTCCTGGTGGGAAGGACTCTGAAGTCACATCTGGAGCATGACAGAAGGTGGATCTGCCTCAGTGATCTAAGTCACGAGGGCGCCAGGTCTTCATTGTTTGGCCAAGGCCCTGTTGCCTAAATTCACCTTTAGCCAAGGGCTGGCTTCACATCCTCATGAAGGAAGTGTTCAGAAACACACAGGTTTCCTCCCCTTCTGACACCAGACCACGCAGGTGGTGACCTGCTCAGCCTTTATGAGGCCAAATCCTGGACATTCTTTAAGCTGAAAGAATAAGAACTTCTGGCTTTGTTTCCAGATATCTAACTGGAGATGATCAAAAGATCAAACAGGGTGTTTCATTGAAGCATTTGTCTATAGACTTACAGATCTGTGAAGCGAGGACATCTCCCTTTCAGCTCCCATTTTATCATTTACTATCTGCAGTACTGATTTCACCAATCTCAGTCTATTTACAAAGCAGTGCCTTGAATAGATCACTGTGTTCAGTGGCAGGATCCTGTAGGTGGGGGTGAAGTAGGAACAGTATAAAAGGGCTGGTACACGTGACACCCCACACCTCCACTTTTAACTACGGCACAGGCTGCACTGGCCCAGAGGGTTCCATATGAGGAGAGGTTTCTTCAGATAGAATAAGAAAAAAGTTGGGCAAGAGGGAAGTCTCAGAAAGCTCACTACTAGTTGCTTTTGAGAAGAATAAAATCCATCCAGAAAATAATCCTGAGGCTGAGGCAACATACAGTGGGCTTAAGCTTAGATTGTTATTTATGATTTTCATATGGATTCCCTCCAACTTCAGAAAAATCAAGAAGTGTGGGCTAAGTCCTGAGCCAGTTTCGAAGTCGGGATTGGTGGGAGGCAGAGGAGGCGTAAGCAAGAGGTGGGGCGCACAGCTTCCCTTGGCTTAAAAGGCCAGGAAGCAAGGACTACTCCACCCCACCCACCGGCCCTTCTCTCTGGGCATCCAAACTGCCTGCACCTACTACCCAGGGTGGAATAGCAGTGGCGTAAGCCTAATTCTGCTCATTTCTGTGGCTGGTGCCAACGAACATTTCCACCTAGAGTCGGAGGGTGAAACTGACTCACACAGGTGCAATGCCTTGCCCTCCAAGATCGGATGAGTTGGTTTTCTTTGTGAACGGGAGGAAGGTAAGTGTTGGGTGACACTGCCGGGCTTGCAGAGACAGGTGTTCCTGAGGGGAACACCTTTGACTCCTTTGGGTTGAGCCCCTCCCTGGCCAGGAGCTAGGAACCCATGTTAATGTAGCTGTCTCCCCTCAGCCAGAGCTCACCCTCTACGAATGTGGAGACGTGGTAGAATATTGGTGTGAATCAAAGCTACCGTAGCATCAGATGGTCTGGATTCCAACCCTGCTCTGTGATTTGCTGTATATCCTTAAGCAAGTTATTTCACCTCCCCAAACTGCAGAGTACCTATCTCTAGTATCCAAGTGCTGTGGCAATTATGAAGATTAAAAGAAGGGTCGTCCTTGGCTGATTGGGGAACCCCTAGGTGCTTATAAGAGCACATAGCACTGTGCCTGACAAACAGGAAGTCATCAATCTAACAATATATCTTGACCCTCAAACCAGTAGGATATGAAATAGAGCCTTCTTTGTTTTTTCGACTTCATTTTTCTGTTGTGGCTCCATCAGACAGAATTAGTTGAAATCTAATTGCAGTCCATGTTGAATCCCCTCTTTCACTGGGTAGCAGTTAAATGTCTGGGGCCACCAACATGACAGGAGAGGGAGTTTACCCATTGCCTCTCTTCCCTGGCATCTCCCCGTCTCTCCACACAGACTACTAGCTAACCCTCAGGGCCTCTGCCAGATCCTCTCCTCTGTGAGTCTCTATTTCAAGGGAACCACTTCCCTGGGGTCTTGCCACCTTTCCTCCAGAAACACTCAGCCCACATATCTTACAGACCTAATTGGGATTGGTCATGCCCATGTCCACTCTAACTCCCAGTGCCAGAGAGGGTGCAAGAAAGGAGGATCAATAGAGCTGCTAAGTCCTCACCACTTGCCTTCTGCTCTCTCGCCTGTATCCGGTCACGGCAGCAAACCCCAGGCATTCTTCCAAAACTATCATTCATGAACTAAGTCCTTACTGTTTGTTCCACCGGCCTAGGCTTTGACACCCCTTCCTCTCTCTTCTGCCCTGCATCACTTCTGAGTCATGAGCCCAGAATGAAGTAGTTGCAGCCAGAATAGGAAATAAGTCAAGGGCTTGATTAAATGCAACTTTGTGTAGTGGGGAGTGGGAATCAGCTAGATAATAGAAATATTATTTGACCATGTTCTCAATAAGTGTTTTTAAAGGACCTGAAGAGGAAATAAAGGCTTCTTCTTTCATTGATTGGAGCCCCCTAGGTACAAAGAGCTGTTGAGTTATTATATCTCAACTTGGAAGACTCTTATGAATGTGTTTATTGTTTGAAGTCTACACAAGTTCATGTTTCTCCTCAGGGACAAAGGAAGAACTTAACACAATTCTACTGTATCTTCCTTTCCACTAGTGTGATAGTATGACTGGAGACCCAAGACAAAGCAAAGGAAATATCCCAAATGAGCAAATGGAAAGAAGCACCCAAGAGGGCCCTCCACAACTTTGAATGCTAACTCCCTCACTTTTAAGGAGCAAGAGGGGGAAATTCAAATGTCCCACCAGAGCCACACTAAGTTCTGGACTGGGCCACAAGGCTCTGCTGGGAGTGGAATAGTGCCACCTAGGGTCTCTCCAGGTGACAGCGACTCCCTCCCACCTCTCCTCTCTGCCACCCACCCGGAAGACCCTTGTTGTTATCAAATGTACTCCCCACTAGAGATGTCTCAGAGGTGCCAGAATATAGAAACCCTTCTACCTTACTTTCACCACTGCCCAAGAGCCTTAATTACACCACACACACACACACACACACACACACACACACAAGTCCTTCCCCAATTTTAAGTATATTAAGAATACAAAAAGTAGGTGGAAGATTCCCAAAAATAGCTAGATCATGGGAAAAGCATGAAAACTAAAGCTGTCCTTACACAGCAAATCACACAGACCTTTGTTGCCACACTTGCTTGGTGAGTCTTTGCTCTTCAAAAATGATTTCAGAGAGTTGTTTGCCCTCAGACCACAGAAACAGGCAGATTCCAGTGGGCCTAAATCCTACCCAAACCCTCAAACCAAGCAGCCCACAGCATTCTCCTGAATCACTGCTTCCAACCCCATAACCTTCTCTTTCCTGTTTCCACTGCAGGTGATAGAGAGGAATGCAGACCCAGAAGTCACACTGTTGACCTTCCTGCGAACAAACTGGACCCTTTGAGCGAGTCTTGGCCAAGTCTGTGTTTGTCTTAAAGCTTAGAGCAGCTGTGATTATGAGTATTAGCCAGTCCCCTCCACCCTGGCTCTCTCTTTGCTTTGGCAATGGTCTTAGGGTATTAAGTGAATCGGGTTATTTGGAGAAGATGAAGTTTCCCCAGGGTTCTTTATATCTTAATTTAATAGTAGTGAAATAGAAGCTAAGCTCTTTATTTCAGCACTGATTATTCCTTTAAGGGCTTTCCAGATTCCCAAGAGGGTGGTTATGTAATAGTGACTTGTGTTGCAAGTACCCTGCCCCAGAAGGAAACCAAATTTTTCAGATTCACAGAAAGCATGTGTCATAGGAAAAGACTGCCCTTTCCTATATCAGTTTTCTTAAAGCCTATTCCCCCACCAGTTGATATTCTGAAATACAGACCTTCATCATGGCAAACATATTTTAATCAGTAAATCAAATGATAACTCAAAGAAGCCAAAAAAAAAAAAAAAGAAATTACAAATAGGTGGAATGGACTCCTCGTCAAGTTTTGGTCGACAGTCCACATGGTTTTTAGTTAGTTATCAATGCTTGAAAATTACAAAATTTCAACAACTTTTAAGTTGAGATTATGCTCAGCTTCTAATGACAAATGGGAGAAGAGTCATTCCATGAGCTCATCCTCTCTCAAACTGGAGCGTGACCCCCTGCCCCACTGACACCAAGCCCACACCGCTCATTCATATAGCCTGTCTGAGAAGTAGCTGACACTGTGGGTTAACTTAGATGAATAAGCCCTATGACCTAAAAGAAAAACCAGTGACCCTGCAGTCTTCTTACCTTGACTGGTTAATGACATCCAATCCCATAATTAGGGGAAAGGACACCGGGAATAAGGGGTGGAGGTTGAGTGTAGATTCAGGATTGGACCAAATCAAAAAAGAGGGTCAGTCAAGGGAGGATTTGAAAATAAGAATATGTGCTTTATTCCAAGGCTCACTCACTAGCATTTTTTTTTAAGATTTATTTATTTTTGCATACAGAGTTGGAATACAGGCCAGAGGTGCAGGGGCGGTGAGAGGCTTCGCCAGAGACAAAGTGGGGAGCAGAACAGGCAGATTTACGAAGTACATTGCTGAGGGGAGCAGCAGGTGGGTCAGGAGAGGTCTGCAGCACCATGTGGGTCACCTCCAGGGCTGGGGATCGAACTCGCACTGAAGCGGCTGCAGCCAGCTTGCAGTACTGCGCCCTAACCCGTTGTACCACCAGGGAGGGCCACCCTCACTTGCTTTTAAGTGAATTACAAATTACTGGACAAAACTGGTAATATAGCGAGCTTCCCCAAATTATTTCTTCTTTTAGCAACCCAAAAGAAGAGCTAAAATAATACCCGATACCAAAATAAATCATTTCAAAGATCTTTTCAATCCGTTATCCTACGAGATGCTTATGATAAGCCTGTGAAGATAGAGACGATAGCGACTTACCCTCTTTGTAAGTGAGAAACTCCGGAGAGAGCAGTGCGGTGAATGTCATGCAGCAAATGAGCTACACAGCGTCCCTGACTGAGACCCGGAGGCAGATGTCCCCTCTTCCCCAAGGACCTTCCTCTCTATTCACTGTAGCGGCAGCATGTCCTCCTTGGCACATTTTCCTTGACGCCCCCTCAGTACGCCTCACGGGAACCAAGGCCGCCTGCGGAATAGGAGGCTGCGGCGCCTGCACGGTGATGGTGTCCGAGAGTGACCCCGTGTCCAAGAGGATAAGGTACCTGCCCAGGCCAGACCCGGTTCCTCTGCCAGCCTTCTGTGCTCACCTCGCAGCAGCGGGCGTTTGCCGAGCGCCTCCTAAGCTCGGGATTCTCACCCTCTCTGGAATTAGACTCTGCTGAAAGTGGGATCAAAGCTATGTGTTATCGTCCTTGAGAACGCAGAAACTCGACAGTTTCAGGGCGATGATGAAGGATCCCTGCGGAGTTAAGGATCCCTGCGGAGGCCAAACATTCATCTCACAGTTAGAAAACTGAGATTCAAAGAGATGAGCGGCTTGTACATGGTCGTACACTTAGCAAGCCATAGGACGAGGACTTGAGCCCACGTTTCTCGCTCTGAAGCTGATACTCCTTCTGTTTTCATTGCAAGGATATAGGGCTTTCATTAAGGGCTAGATTCTAGGATTTGAATTCTGGGATTCAGTTCACTGGGCCTGTGTCTATAGCACACACGTTTCCCGCCCCCAACACCTTTGTGTGACATAGAGTTTAAAATTAACTTTAAGAAACATTACTAGGTGTGGGTGAAAGATACAGGTCTGCCTTCAACCTATTTGGGCTTGAGTGAACACTGGTTGAGCTCCAGCCACACTCCTGGTGACAAGAGCCTGTTCCCACTGGTCCCAGGTGCATCTCTTCTGGAGTTGGAAAGTTTTCTAGAGTTCAGAATACCAGGTTCACCCTGATGGACCCACCCTTGCTTACAGGTGATAGTTAGCAGTGGGGACTTTGAATTCATCTACCCAGTTACTCCTCGGGTTCCCCAGCCCCCACGCTGAATGCCCTCCTTGGTCCCCAGGTACCCACAGGGCAGGACTGAGCACTCCCACTGGTTATCCTTGTTTCTCACACACAGACACTTCTCTGTCACTGCGTGCCTGGTGCCCATCTGCTCTCTGTATGGAGCTGCTGTCACCACCGTGGAAGGAGTTGGAAGCATCAAAACCAGACTTCATCCTGTGCAGGTAAGTTTTCATAATCATCCCAATGAAAATAATCCTAAATTTTAATTCCTCAACTTTCTCTTTCCAACCAGTTGACTGTGCTGCCTGAGGTGTCTAGGTTGTGGCCAGGCAGGTAGGAGCTGTGGCCATCTATTATTCAAGATGATAACCTGCTAAGTAATGTAAAAGAAAGCTGGAGAACCAGCCACATTTTCAAAGTGATATTTTTTTTCTTACTCCTCCTACTTGAATGAAAAGCAGAGTTAATAAAACATTGATGCGTGCCATTGGACTGTGGTCAGGAATAAATATTGTGCACAGGATACTGTGCACAGACTAAAAGCCTCTGAAGCCAACAGAATAAAATTCAAGATCATTTCCTGGAGCATGGAGATTTTAGGAGTAAAATCAGAATTGAAGGTGACTATCCTTTAGCACAAAGATAATCACTTCTCTACACCTTAACGTGAAGCTGGGACACAAAGACTGGTTTTGAGTGCTGTGACACATTGGCAGGAAACACATCCCTTCCTCTGTTACTGTCAGGAGCTCTGAAGCACCGTAGGTCCGGGCCCACCAACACTGTGACTCCTTCCAGGCAGAGGGGCCCAAGGGTCTCTGGGTTTAACCACAGAAGAATCAGTTCCAGGATGTTCTGCAAGACATCAAGGAGAGTTGTATAGAGGGCAAAGAGGTTGTTCACAGCAGAGTCTATAAGCCTGAACCCCAGGGCTACATTGTCTTCTGAAATCTAGAGCAGGACTGCCCAAACCATCATCTGCCTAGGAGTCCGCTTAGGGAGCTTGCTAAAAGGAGCTTTAGAGCAGCAGTCAGAGGTTCTGCACATCCTACGAGCTCCCGGCAGGATCCACACTGCCAGCCGAGCGCTGCTCTCCACAGTGCAAGGTTCCGGGACCCAGAATGAAATCCTGGACCTTGGACTATAGAGCTCCTTTTGAACCAACACAAAGAACTTATAGAAATACACTGAGGCCAGCAGGAGATTTTAGCCAAATCTGTGGGTAAGGGGTGGCCCCGTGGTCAGAAATTAGCTGGTCAGGAAGTGGAGGTGTTCAAATGTGCACACACTTTCCTTATAATGATTGATTGCTGGAGATTTCTCATTCTGGGAATGGAGGCAGCAAGCTGCTAATTCCCAACTAGAAAGATCTGGGCACTTGACCTTTCAAAATGATTGCAATGCTAGAATTCAGTTTTGCGTCACCTCCCTGAGAGGCAGCGTAAGAAGGGGAGCCGGCCAGCCCTCCTCCAGGGAGCACTGCACTACCCCAGGAGTGGGTTCCTCGTGGCAGAGGGGGGACAGAGGGGGCGTGACCCCTGGCGAAGGCAGCACTCAGAAGGCAGTGACCCATCCGTGTGCTTCCAGGAGCGGATCGCCAAGACCCACGGCACCCAGTGCGGGTTCTGCACGCCTGGGATGGTGATGTCCATGTACACACTGATCAGGAACCATCCGCAGCCCTCAGAGGAGCAGCTCATGGAAGCCCTGGGTGGTAGGTGTGCCCCCAAGGAAACCCACCCACCCCGGGCCAGGAGGTAGATGTGCCTCGGCTGCCCCACCCACCTGCGGGATCATCCCAGGCCCACTGGGGCCCGCTTGGCTGCTTCTAACTAGCTCCAGTTCACCCAGGATCAGAAAAGAGTGCCAAAATGCGCCCCACTTAGCAGAGGCCTGGCTGGGGCGACCTGAGTACTTAGCAGGTGGATACACCGCCACCTTGACACCTGCTTCTCTATCTAGTCACTTATTTACCTGCCTTTGTTAGGGCTGTTATGACTAAGAATCACAAACAACAGAAATGTGTTCTTATGGTTCTGGAGGCTGGAAGTCTACCATCAGGCATCAGCAGGGTTATGCTCCCTCTGAAGTTTCTAGAAGATGTTTCTTTCTTGATTCTCCTGGCTTCTGGTGGCTAACACAGTCCTGGCACTCCTTGGCCTGTAGATTCATACTAGACCTTGCCACTATCACCTCAGGGGCTCCTCCCTGTGTGATTGTGTCAAATTTCCCTCTTCTTGTAAGGACAGCAGTCCCTGCATTGGGATTAGGACCCACCCCAATCCAGCACCACCTCGTTTTAACTTGATTACATCATGTTCACAGCTCCAGATACGTGGGACCTCCATGTATCTTTTGGGGAAGACAAAATTCAGTCCTTAGAGTTCTTCACTTAGCAAAAAAATAGATTTTTATTGTACTTTTATTTTATTTTACTATTTTTTATTTTATATATATTTTTTTTTTTACATATTCTTCCTTTTGTACAATGTGTGCTTTCTCCTCTCAGGTGTAGGCCCTACAGAATTCCCACCACCAGTTCCCCTTGCACCACAGTCCCTGTGCTCTTCCCTCCCCTGTTTTGATCCCTGCAGAATGTCTCTGACGTGGTTGCCTGTTAATTTTGTTTTTTAATTTATTATAATTATTTTTTTCCTGATTCCTTACTTGGTTCCTCTTCATTTCTTGTATAAGTGAAACCATCTGATATTTTCCTTTCTTTCTGGCTTATTTCACTGAGCATAATCCCTTCTAGCTCCATCCATGTTACTGAAAATGGCCTGAATTTATCTCAAAAAGATATTTCAAAATATGCATTGGGTTTCAGTTACCAAAGAGCATGACCTAAACATATTCCTTTGACAGAATCAATAAACATCATTTCAGGTGTCAATCATTTCACTTGATTACATCTGCAGAGGCCCTCTCCCCAAATTAAGTCATGTTCACAGTTCCAGAAGCTGGGACTCTTAGAGGCCTGCAGAGCACAGTCTCACAAGCTATCCTTTGTCAGCGGGCTTCCTTTACTCTCTGCTCCATGACAGAAAGCCATGTAAAACTACAGAAATTCATCTAACTTCCTAAGGTCTTTCAATAGCTCCTTGCCCCTCAGGCATGGCAAAGCTCAGGCTCCTTCCCCAGGCACCGGGAGGACCTCAGTACCAGCTGTGCTAACTCACGCCATCTTCTCCCTCTGTGACTCCCTGTCAGCCAGTTCTTCATATCGCAAAAAGGCCCAACTCCCCTACATTCCCACTCCTGCACCTTTGTCTGTATTTCCCCATCACCCAAAGCCTTCTCCTGCAGCCCACCAACCCAGCTTTATTCATTCTTCAAGACGCCTTCTTGGTGAAAATTTTCCTGGGTAACTGTATCCCACGCTCTTCCACACCCACCCTCATGCCTTCATCTTGGAAATGTTAGGTTCTCAGACTTTGACATGTGATGAAATTATCCTGCTTTTATTCTTCTTTAAGATTTATTTTCATTTATTCATATATGCAAAAACTTGGGTATAGGCCAGAGGTGTGGGGGGTGAGAGGATTCACCAGAGACAGAGTGGGGAGCACAACAGGCAGATATATTGAAATACACTGCTGAAAGGAGCCGCAGAGAAGACAGGAGAGGTCTGCCGCGCCATGTGTGTTAGTTCCCTGGCTGATGATCTTGGTGACTGGCAATAGCTTAATAACACTGAAACTTTAACCCCTGTGCCACAGGGAGGCCCCAAATTATCCTGCTTTTAAATCCCAATTCCTAATTCCTGAGCCTGCCTGACTCAGGTCAATTGAAGGACCAAGGATCTGCATTTTTAATGGATACCCCCAGGAAATTCTAATGCAACGATCTAAAAGCCACTGAGGAGCACTTATAACTATCCAAGGTGTGATCCTTTGTTCATACAGTGTTTGAGAAATGGCCTTTCTGTGTTTCAGGATTCCACATATCTTATATAGTGTCTGAAATACAGTTGTTGCCAATAGATAAGTGTTGAATGAGTGGATGGATAGATAGACAGATAGATGATAGATAGATAGATAGATAACAGATAGATAGATGGTAGATAGTCAGACAGGGAGACAGACAAAATAGAGATATAATAAATAATATAGACAAAATATAGCTAGATAAAATAACAGAGCTCACTCCATAGGCTGTCATCTTCTTCAGGAGGAGAAAAGAAGTTAGAATGGACAATATTCCAAGAAAAGAGAAAAAGAAATTGGACAGTCTGGTAGATATTTTAAAACCCTCAAAAAGAGCCTGGGTCTGTTTTAAGACTCTGACGATAAAAATAGAGCCTATTGACAGTCACGCTTCTTCTCTGGTTAGGTAACCTCTGCCGCTGCACTGGGTATCGGTCAATTCTGGAGAGTGGAAAGAGCTTCTGTGTGGTGAGTAGGTAGCTGTGGGGACACCCGCCAAGCAAGAATGACAGTCACACTGGTCAAGGATGGGGAGGCAGAAGTCGGCCTTTGTAGAACACCCAAACAAATGAGAAAGGACAGCAAGTGAGTTCGTGCCAGCTGACTCGTAGCGTGTTCCCCATTTGGTGAAGATTGGGTGAATGTCGCCCTTCCTTTGCTATCCACCTAGAGCTGCAGGGATTGCCCACTCATTCCCAGGGAGTACTAGGTAGATTCCAGCTTTCTGGGAGAGCTGGTGTCAAAATGGAGACTTCCTCTCTTTTCCATTTTTCTTTTCTTTTTCTTTTTTTAAAAACCTTGTATAAATGATAGTATTCAACATTGATGAATCTTGCAAGTGCTGAAAATAGCTTAATTGTTATTGCCCTGAAAAACATCTTAACTATTAATTCTGCCAGTAGGTTCACCTAAGAAAAAATCCAAAGTTGTACACAAAACTGCACATGTATAAAAAGAAATGTTCACTGTAATAGTAAATGTTTACTGTAATATTTATAAAATATAGGGGAAAATTCGGTCTATATCAATAACAAATTTTACAAAAATATTGAGGAAAATGAAATCAAGAAGACAGACTATTTTACAATCAGGAAAGTTATATTTCAAAGACATTTTAATGATCTGGATAAAGATTCATAGTGTAAATGAACCAATAAGCACATAAATGATCAAGGAACCAAAATAAAAGGTATCTGTAAATATAGTACAATCACAAATATTTATTATGTAAAAATATTACAAGCAGAATAGGGTATAATGATTCCTTTATGCTCCTCTATACTCAATGTTATTATTTTATATTACATTATATATTTGGTATATATTATAGATAACTAGTTATCTATAATATATATAATTTCATATGTTGTTTATGTATAATTTTATTTCTTAAAATAAAAGAACTGTGATGATCCCTATTCCAATAGAGTGCACCATAAGTGACCAAAAACAAGAGAAATCTCATTTAAATAGTCAGACCTTTCAAGGCATACACCCATTTAACTATTATTAAAAAGATTTTTTTTATTTAAAAGTGTTTAATCTCATGATGTTTCATCTTCTTTGCAGCTAAATGGCTGTCCACAGAAAGATACCGGAAGATGCTGCCTGGACCAGGGAGAACAGGACTCTTCCTCACCTGGCAGGACAAGGGACAATGTGAGTCCTCTGCTTCATCTTCCCACTGAGAGCTTGGCTTATGGCTGGGCTACAGACGGGGCCAGTTGTTTGATGGCCCTTCTCTGCTTTGGAATGTCCAAAGTACATGCAGGGAGAGAGCACTTTTATTTGGTAGCGGGGTAGAGTGGTGACTCAGCCTGTGCTGACTGTCCTCTTCACTGACTGGAAGGGTGGAACACACATGAAAAGTCCATCCCAGGGCTCTCCTTGGTGGTGCAACGGGTTAAAGCACCGCACTATGAAGCCCTCCAAAGCCACTGCAGCACAAGTTCAATCCCTGGCCAGGGAGCTGACCCACATGGCACAGCAGACCTCTTCTGACCCGCCCACTACTACCCTCAGCAGTGTACTTTGTTAATCTGACTGTTCTGCTCCCCACTCTGTCTCTGGTGAATGTTCCCACCCACTACACCTCTGGCCTATAGCCCAGTTCTGTATGCATAAATAAATAAATTTTTAAAAAACAAACAATCCATCCCAGTTAAAGAAAAAAGACCTCCCCCTACCACTGTAAGTCCCCTCCTTGGGGGAGGGGAGGGGAGAATGGCTTCTCTGCCCAGCCCTATGCCCATAAAGGGAGTCTCCTTCTTAGCAGAGAGAGGCCAAACAACAGTGGGGAGACTAGGAAATCCATTCAAAGTCCCGGGCTCTGTCACGGCTCCCACAGCTCATAAGTCCAGTCTAAAACATCTCATCCCCGGGCTTTGCTCTCTCAGAGATTCTGGTTTCCAAAAAGAACCACTGCCAATATCTTAATGGAATTACTTAGAAAAACTGGAATACAGGGAAAACATAGAATTGCTCCCTTACAGCAAGAAACTCTGAGAGAACAGAGCTGGCCTTAGATGAACCAGAACCCACCATCTCCTTCCTGTGTCAGTTTATTTCTATCCCTCAGACCAACCATGTTCCTCTGCTTCCTACTGTCCCCTTATTTTGATCTTATTTTGTGCAATGGAACAGAGAGTTGATGCTAGCAAAGGTGACCTGAAACTCCCTAACCTCTTCACTGAGGATCCATGCCTTGGCCAGGGCAGGCCATTCTAAAGTCTGACCCTCAATATGGCCGCCTTCTCTGGAACTCACTCTGGACAATGATGAGGTCCTGGGAACCAGCTGACTCATCTCAGCCAAACTCTTAAGGGCATGATGTTTAAACTGGAACGTGCTCCAGTATTCAGTGATAAAGAGAACGCAGTTATCATGTGGAGTTTATGGTTCTCTCATGAACTGCACTTCCTTTCCTATAGGAAAACTCACCTCATCCACTTAGTGATGCAGAGAAGCTGGGTAATCGGGAGGGTAACATCGCAGAAAGCCCTGTCTTCCACTGCAGTAGACCTGTTGGGGACAGGTGTCCCCCAACTCTCTTTAGGCTATTTAATATCTTCCATTGAGTAATGTTGTCTTGGCTAGCACATGAGGGGCCAATGTTTGATTTCTCAGCTGGGATTCATTATGCTTGTTTTGCATTTAAATCTCAGACTTGATCTTATCTCTAGGTTTTAGGGATACAGCACCTTATAGCTCCCAGATACTGCCTACCCCTTATTCCAACTAAGGCAAAAGCTGCCTATTCAGATGTGGGCTTGAGTAATTCTAAAAGCCTTAATAATATTAAAAACCGTAATAGGAAAAGGTACAAAATTTCCCTTCTGCAAACTGGAAAGACCCAAGAGAGATAGAAAAAGAAGGAAACTTGGACAAATGGCCGGCCAGTTCAAGCAGGCATTATTTCCATTTAACCTTTAGATAGGTCAAGTCTCTCTCAGAGACTCACCACCGAGCTGAGAGTGAGCCCAGTCTGTCACCCCAGAACCCGTGCATGGTCCTCTCCATGACACCCCCTCAGTCCCACCACCCCAGGCTTCTTTCCAAATTCCCTCTACCTCTGCAGGAATGTTTCCTGGGAATAAATATTCCCAAAGCTAAGTAGCCCTGATTCAGAATTGATTACAGTTTGGGTAACTTTCTTTTCTGCTTAGTTTCCTAAATACAATTTAATTTCCTAATACAGTTATTATGAGGATTCAATGAGTCATTACTACATGTAAAAATACTCAATAAATGTTAACAATTGTTATTAGAAGTGTGTGTGTGTGTGTGTGTGTGTGTGTGTGTGTGTGTGTGTGTGTGTGTGTGTGTGGACATAGATGTTCAGTGTCATCTTTACTTAAACTATAGGACTTCTCTGACCATTTAGCATTTTGAATTGTGATGTGACCTTTGAGATGCTTATGGTTACGGGAGAGGATTGCCCATTCTTGTTTGATCTTTATTGTCTTGGTGTTTCTCAGGATACCCTGAAGAATTTTATAGCATGTTTTTCCCGTTTGTATCATATTAGTGGCCCAGCAGGATTTCTCATCATGAGATTCTTGTTTAAATCTATGGTTTGGACCATCTCTCTATATAGACTAAGACAAGAATTATCATTTTACCTAAGAATTATGATGCAGTTTCCAATTGTTCTGGGCTGACAGTATCATCTTCTTCTGTCCTTTTTAAAGTTTAGCACAGAGTTATTTGTGAAAGAAGAGTTTCAGCCCTTGGACCCTACCCAGGAGCTCATATTTCCTCCAGAACTCTTGGTAAGATAAGTTGGATGTTTCATGAGCTTCTTTCAATGTGCCTGGTTATAAACAAAATTTTGTAAAACCACCGTTTCCTTCCTGGGAAGTTTTCAAATTGGGAAAATGTTTCATCAGATCAAAATGTCTATCTCTCTCCATTTCACCAACTTTGACAGATCCCTGGACACATTCCCCAGGGCATCAGTGAGGCTGTTTTAATGACTTCACATAAGTCTCACCATTGTCATCTGTAATGTGTCCCTGTGGACTGTCCCAAGTGATCCAGCTTTGCTCAGCTTCTAACCTGGCCTGTCCAGCCACTCCCCACAGGGGCCCCAGAGATCTTGCCCAGGACCCTCCCTACTCCTCGCCCTCTCTTCTATCTGCTGGGGCACCCAAGTTGTCTCATCCTATAAAGTACCTAATCCTGAAAGAGTCCTGGTGTATTTATTCATTCATTCAACAAGAAGTTACTTACTTAGCAATGTGCCAGGCACTCTTCTAAGTACTAAACATAGGAGGAAACAAAATTAACCAAAACACCTGCCCTCCAGAAAGTTGAAATCTAGTGAGAGAGACCATTAGCAAGATAATAGATAAGAGATGCAGAGGAAAAGGAGAAAAATAGAAAAGAAGAAGTGGGTAGGATACGGGGGGTTGCAATGTTAAACATTCTGCGCAGAGGAAACTTCTCTGAGAAGATAACTCTTGAAGAAATCCCGAAGGAGATGTAGGAGCCAGCTATGAGAGGGTGAGGGAAAAATCAGGCAGTGGGAGCAGCAAGTGCAAAGGGGTGAAGGTGGGAGAAGTTCTGGCCTGATCGAAGGACAAAGCAGGGCCAGCTGGAGTGCAGGGAACTAGGGGAGATAAGAGAGAAGAGGGGGCGATGGGGTTCTGGGGCAGACCTTGCTAGACTTAAGCTCTTGTTTCCTTTCACTCTGTATATAAGAGGCCACCAAGAGGTTGGACAGAGGCGGCTCCTTGAGCTCAGGCTAGGCTGGGGCTGTCTAGGTTGTTGGGGTGAAAACAGCCTGCAGTGGGGCCAGGGAGGGAGCAGGGAGCCTGGTAGGGTATGATGTCATCCTGAGAGACTGTGGGGCGGGGCCAGGCTGAGATGGGTTCTGGGTGGGTTGGGGAAGGAGAGTCAGTGAGCTTTGCTGATGGAAGTGATGTGGCATGTGTCAGAGAAAGAGGAGTCAAGCCTCCTTCTGGGGCTTTGGACAGTGGGAAGGATGGTGGCCATTTACAGAGAGGGGGAGACTTAAAGAAGCAGTGTATTCTTCCTTTAGGGAAGTGCTTTTGGGAGGTGGGGTATGAAGAGTTCAGTGTTAGACATGTTAAATTTGAGATGCGTCTTTTAGACCCAAGAAAAGACATTAGTATCCGTTCAGATGGAGCCTAGATTTCAGAGGAAATGTCCAGTCTGATGACATTCTTTTAGGACTGTGAGTAAATAATGACTTTTAAGCCATGATTCTAAATTATGTTCAACTAGTCCATATTAAAGTGTCAATGACTGGTGCCAGAATGTCTCCAAAGAGCCGCATTTAACAAATCTCACACTAAAGTCATTCTCCAGTGGATGGATGCATTATCTTTTTGATCAAGTGAAGCCGGCTCCAAAATCTCTCTAAAGGAATATAACTCCACCAGGGACCTTGCGTAACCCAGGAAGACAGGTGTGCACATAAGACGCATTCCTGTTATTTGCTCTTAGAGGATGGCAGAGAACCCAATAAAACAGACCCTGACCTTTTATGGAGAGAGGGTTACCTGGATCTCCCCTGGCACCCTCAAGGAGCTCCTGGAGCTGAAAGTGAAGCACCCTGAAGCTCCTCTCATCCTTGGCAACACTTCCCTGGGTAAGTGATGGTCTCAGACCACGAATAATTGCAAACCTACCCCCTACCCTGCTCTCGGCCTACAGAATCACCAGTTAAGGATAAAAGACTTATCTTTTATAATAAAAAGATTAAAATGTAACAATGTATCATTAAAATATGATACTTTTATTAATTAGAACTATAGTAATTATATGCAACTATAGAATAGAAACTATGTTAAAGAAATTCTACATATTAGAATAATATCAAAGTATATTATAAATTTAATATTACTATATGGCATTATAGTATATCATATTATAATAAAATGGCCTTCAAAATTGGATGTATATTTACCCCCTGAGGTGTGAGGGGAAAAAAAGTCTATCAGCTTTGTCATATTTATTTATTTTGTCCTTTTTTATCTGCATCTTGTTAAATAGTAGATCTAATCAAGTTTTATAAAAGCCATATGCGTATATTAACAATGCACACCCAGTTATCACCCACATCCAATTTATTTTTTTTAAGATTTATTTATTTGCATACAGAACTGGAGTATGGTTCAGAGGTGAGGGGAGTGAGAGTATTCACTAGAGACAGAATGGGTAGCAGAACAGGCAGATGTACTGAAATACACTGCTGAGGGGAGCAGCAGGTGGGTCAAAAGAGGTCTGCCAGGCCATGTGGGTCAGCTCCGTGGCCGGGGATCGAACTCATGCTGCAATGGCTCATAGTACTGTGCTTTACCCAACCCACACCCAAGTTAAGAAAGAAAACTTGTACCAAGAATTTTGAGGGCCCAGAGTTCATCACCTGCCAAAGTGTACCACCCTCCTACCCTTCCTCTCAGAGACACTCACATGGTAGACACTGGACTATGGTATGGGTTGTCATTTTTCTTTTTTTTTTTTTTTTACAACTAAGCCACATACATTTGAATCCCTAAGCAATATGTCCTTTTGCTTTGCATGTTTTTAAGTTTTTATATAAATATAAAAACTGGCGCAGCAGACCTCTCCTGACCCGCCTGCTGCTCCCCTCAGCAGTGTACTTCGTCGTTCTGCCTGTTCTGCTCCCCACTCTGTCTCTGGTGAATCCACACACTGCCCCTGCACCTCTGGCCTGTACCCCAGTTCTGTATGCATAAACAAATGAATCTTTCAAAAATTATTCTATTTTATATAAATAGAGTAGCACAGATTATTCTTCTGAAATGTGCCATGTTCACTGCCATTCTTGACCTAAGATTTGCCCATTTTGTTGCTGTACTTCTCCCGCTGCCTGGCACAGTTTGCTCATCCAGACTTTTGCTGGAAGACATGAAACTCTTTCCAAGTTTCAGCTATCAAAAATATTCTGTATGTCTCCTGGTGCCCACAAGCAAGAGTATTTTTAGAAGCTCTTGTCCATTTTATTGCCTATTTTTATATATATCGTGAGTGTATATAAATCAATCTGCTCGGGAGAGCATGTTTCACAAAGTACCTAACATTATTATGTGTGTAGGGGCCATGGCCACTGTGTTCACATGCCTACATATTTACTACCCATTTCTTTAATTGTCCCCTGAATAATTTTTGAAAGATTTATTTGTTTATGCATACAGAACTGGGGTACAGGCCAGAGGTGCAGGGGCAGTGGGTAGATTCACCAGAGACAGAGTGGGGAGCAGAACAGGCAGATCGACGAAGTACACTGCTGAGGGGAGCAGCGGGCGGGTCAGGAGAGGTCTGCCGTGTCATGTGGGTCACCTGCAGGGTGGTTCGAACTGTACTGAAGCAGCTGCAGCCAGCTTGCAGTTCTGTGCTCTAACCCATTACACCACCATGGAGGGCCCACCCCGCCCCCTGAATATTTTTATAGAAGCTTGCAATGACCCTCCAAAAAGCATTTTTTCTCTTTCCTAACACTCCAAATATTAACTTTTTAGGACCTGCAATGAGATCTCAAGGGCATTTCCATCCTATTGTCCTCTCTCCAGCTAGGATTTCTGAGCTGAGCATGGTGTCTAAAACAAGTGATGGTGAGTTGCTGGTGTTCCCAGTAAATATATCAAAGAAACAAAGGGTCCCTGCCCTACACTGATGCTTGTCAAATAGTTTGGAAGCTCTTCATACATGTGCTTTATGTGGGCTATTTCCAAATCTTCATCATTGCTTTGAGGTGATATTACATCAACACCTTGAAACTTTACTATCAAAAATGTTAATGATCTCACTCAAGACCTTGCAATATTCTGCAATCACCTGCCATAAAATGCCATGGTGGTTCTAATGCAATACATTTGCTGTGTGACTTTGATGGAAAGACCATTAGAGAGAATAAGTACCATCTCTCAGTTGAACAGTCAAGCCTCAGAAAGGAGGATGTTTGTCTGGGGGAGGGGGGGTGCCGGGGGGGGGGGGAGTAGAAAATATTGTCTCCTGGGGACAATGACAATTTGGAGCAAGTGGGACAAAGACCTATCCAGGCCAGTACCCCCAGTCACTTACAGCATCCTTGAGAACCGCTGCTCTGGGCGCATACGACTCCAGGCAAGGGGAGGTGTGGGAAGGAAACTTGCAGATGTGGCCTTTGAGATGTACTGCGAACCCTCTAACAGCAGGATCCTTATTTTAGTCCGCCCCTCATCACTAAGCACTGACGTGCATGTAAGTGCTCAGTCAATGACAGACAAATGGTATAACAAAAAAGTAAAAATAGTCAGTCATTCAGAACTGGTCATAATGACTTGCATAACTTAGGCAACAAGGTTGGCTGAACTGAAAGCTTTACTCAAGAGTGATTTTTGCCTCTGTCGTGGGGGTCAGTAGGGTAAGGGAGGGGGCCTGCCTTGGCCATACTATGCCATCAAGAAGGCCTGCCTTCCTGCTCACTAGCCATCAGAAGCACATAGCAAGCCTACACTTCCCATCCTGTCCACTGTGGTCACGTCACAGCTTCAGCCTCGAGGTCACTCAGGGACCTCCCTGAGAGACTTGCAGAAAAAGAGGGGGAGTGCAGAGATTGACCTGAAGCCTTGCAGATGAGAGAGGAGAGGAAGGGGGAACAGCAGAACAGGTGGGTTGGAAACCTAGACTAGGTTAAGCAGAAGGTTGAGGTAGGAAACCCTCCCCCAGTCTTCAGCCCAGGAGTCATTTATAAAGCCCATGGACCCCAGACTTGTCATTAGCACCACTGACCACTTATTTACTTATTTTCAATCTTAAATAAAATAAGTAAATGAAAATAGTGAAGGTTCTTCCCTATCCCGCCTGTCTCTGAGCCTCCTAGATCTGTTCTAGCCCTTCAGGCACAATCAGAATCTTTGCAGTAACCCCATTCTTCATCTCACTCCATGGAAAAGGAAAGTGGACTTGCCTGTGGCCCTCACCCTGGCCAGCAGCCCATTCCCAACCCACACATCTCCCACTTCCAATTCAGAACACGTTTCATTGTTGCACTCCTGGCCCCCAGACCACCCCACCAGCCGTCTGGTTGGCTATTTGAATGGATGCTTTAGTTTGGGTGCTGCTGGCAGGGAAGAGTCAGATCCTGCAATCTGAGCAAACATACCTTCTCGGGCCTCTTAAAATTAAAGTGTGAGTACCCTCTAGTGGCCTATGGAGGTGTTTTCCAGGAGTGTCAACTTAAGGCCTTGCAAAGTCAAGGACACTGTTAGGGGTGAGGCACAACAGAGCCAAACAGCGCCCCCTCCCCAGCCGGCTCTTCCCAGGGAATAAATAAACTTACGTTTATTTAAATTTTGCATGCCGATCCATGTCACGCACCTGCTGCTTGGGCACAGTAAGGTATTTTTTCTCATAATCTTTAGGATAGTAAGTGCTCTGGAAAGTTACTGCATCTGTAGCTCAGGAGCCATGAACTCTGAGAAGCATAGACTTCAAACAAAACCCAGTTCTGAAAAATCAAATAAAGTTAAGTCTCTTTTCAACTCCATTGCAATGCAAGCTAGATTTTGTGGCCAAAAATGGAAGAAAATATGAATAGAAGTACAATAAATAGAATTTTCTCAGTACAACTGGGTCAGACCTAGAATGGAATAGCTAATCTCAACTTGAGTTTGAAATCCATACTTAGCGAACTCAGGCAATAGAGCAAATGGGTAACCTTTATTCCCCTGCAGCTGACCTGGCCTTTTCTACCTACATGGAATAAGAGATGTGTGATATCTCTGACCTTGAAGAGACGATGATGATGATCGCGATGGAGAGGGGGAACAAGTCTTTGGTTTCTGGCTTCTTCCCTAGTGATAATAAGACTCTGGGTGTGTGGAGTAGGAGACAGGGTATGACAAGAGATAGGTTGATCTTCCCAAGCTCTCCTGCAAGCAAAGGGTGGGAAGGCCAACTTCTACAGAAGTTCAAGTTCCAGGGGACACTGTGCTGATAGGAAGCAATTGCCCTTGACTGGTAGGTGTGGAGTGAGAAACCACGTACTGAGTGCTTCAGTGGGGTGCTGAAACCGAAACAAGATGAGCACACTAGGGTGACACCTCCAGGGTAGAGGAACAGGCTAGTTACTGTTAGGTAAGATGTGTTTAAGATAAGGATAATAAGGAGCAGCTAATGAGTTCCCTGATCAATCAAGTTAGTTTAGATTATAGTAGTTATTATACGGGTATGTTAACAGGAGTGAGAAACTTATACCAAAAACATTTTTTTTAAAAGATTTATTTATTCATACAGAACTGGGGTACAGGCCAGAGATGCGGAGGGTGAGAGGATTCACCAGAGACAGAGTGGGGAGCAGAACAGGCAGATCAACGAAGTACACTGCTGATGGGGAGCAGCGGGCGGGTCAGGAGAGGTCTGCCGCGCCATGTGGATCTCCTC
Source organism: Condylura cristata (assembly GCF_000260355.1). NCBI lineage: Eukaryota > Metazoa > Chordata > Mammalia > Eulipotyphla > Talpidae > Condylura > Condylura cristata. The sequence continues at coordinate 25,555,607 of NW_004567103.1, read as the reverse complement.
GGGGCAGGCGGGGATCGAACTCATGCGGAAGTAGCTTAAGCTTCTTAGTGCAGTGCTTTAACCCGCTGAGCCACCAGGGAGGGTCCCCAAGAACATTTTTAATAGCAGTAAAATAAAACTTTGTGGGAAGATGAAACTTTCCTGAAGATTAATCCAAAAGGGAAAAAAAAATAAAGCCTAGCCTCATACCAGATAAAAACAAACTAATTGCAGTTAGAACCCAGCCCTGGAAGTAATCAAATAAGACTCTACATGTTAATGTTTCATCTGGAAACTCCACGGAAGTGAAGGAGTAATTCTAAAAGACTAACTAAACCAGCTCACTAGAGCTGGTGGCTTGAGTGATATCTTCACTTTGAAGGATTAAGATGAACTTTACATTCCTACTTTGGAGAAACCCTAAAATCAGTACTAATATCCAGTACTCACTAGGATGGCTCAGGTGGTGGTTAAAATTTTGAAATAACTTCCTTGCCAGTGAGCAAAAAGCATTGTCCAATTCTCTGGATTGTCGCCCATAGTTCCTGATTCCCTGGCCCCTCCCTGGGGGCCTCCAACACCCTCAAACTCAACAACACCCAATATAATACCAGGGGTGGCTACAGGCATATGCTGTGTTCATTCTGATTGGCCAGTGAATGTCATGGAATTGGTGTTGAAGATTTTGAGTATCAAGACTACCAGGAGATCCTTAAAATAGTCTGTCAAAGCATTGTTGATTGTGTGTGTGTGTGTGTGTGCATTTTCTTCTTATTTACTAAATCAATTTAACAAATGGTAGACATTGCAATGGATTCTAGGAAAACTCCCGTGAACAAAACAACCATATTTTTCTTTTGTGCTTTATTTTTAAATAACTGTATTGAAACAACATTACTTTATGACATTAGATAGGTTTCAGGTGTACTTCATTACCATTCAACATCTGTGTATACTACACAACGATAGAAGCATATTGATTTTAGGCAGTGACTAAGCTATTGAAAGATGTTTACCATGATCCTAATGCCAGATTTTATCCTCCCATTTCCCCTTTATCATAACGCATCTTTGCATATTTCACTGGGCCACTCAAGTCATGCAGGGAGTCATGGAATGGGTTCAAGCAGAGTCTGCCATGTGCTAGTTGTTACTATCATCCTTCTTGCTAACCTTTTGTGCTTGCATTTGCCCCCAGTAAAGTGCAGATCGGTTTAGGGTTTCCACACCCTGGCTGCAGGAGAGAACCATCTGGGGAGGCTTTGAAAAATGCCCAAGCCCAGAGACTCTGACTTAGTGACCTGGGACCAGGCCTCTGGGCTGCCTTTGCGCTCCCCGCCATGATGCTGTAAGCACCAGCACAGAGAGCCACTGCCTTCGCGGAGCACGTGAGCCCGGCGCCACCATACATCTCCCCTGCTCCTCTCAGGCCAGTTTGCAACAATTTGCTTTCCAGGACTGACCATAGGTGCCGGCTGCAGCCTGGCCCAGGTGAAGGACATCTTGGCTGAGAGGATTTCCGAGCTCCCAGAGGAGAAAACTCAGACTTACCGAGCCCTCCTGAAACACCTCAAGAGTCTGGCAGGCCCGCAGATCCGGAACATGGCGGTAGGTCCTGGAGCGAATCATCAGGTCCCTCACCTGTTTCTCGGTCTCCCTGAAATGCTGAAAAGGCATTGGCAGCATTGGTATGCAAAATGATTTCAGGCAGTGATTTAACTGTTGAAAGATGTTCACCATTAACCTAATGCAGGCTGAAACAATGGGTATGATAAATATTTAACAAATATTTGATAACATTTAAAATAGCCTCTAATTCATTTTATGGGGGTGGAGCTGGGAATGCGATCAAAAATGGGGGTGGGGGAGTGCACAGGACTATGGTGATGACACATGGTGATTTGGAGATGAGAAGCCCATCTCAGTGGGGATTACAACTGAGATGGAAAAAGGCACAAAATGATGTAAAAAGAAACTATTACATTATTTAAAAAAATAAAATAGTCTCTAAGTTCAACAGAATTGCCATCTAACAGCATAGCTAGGAAAAGAACGTCATGGTTTAGTTAATTTCATGATAAGACTGTCGAAGTACCTAATTTAGTCTTGGGCTGCATAGTATCTAAAATAAGAAGGGCCATCTACTCTACTCCAGACTATTCAGACTACAGATGGAGTATAGTGTCCAGATCTGCGAGGCACCCTTTAAGGTCTGGTTATTTTTCACCTCAGAAGAAAGCAGAAGAGACAAAGGTTTTCAAAGTGAACCTGCTCCCAAAGGGTGTATTAAAAAGCTTGGGTTTGTGGGGAGTAAGGGAAGGACATGTTTCCTCTGAAAATGTTTTCAGGTGATTCCAGAATAGTCTGTGTCCCTGCTAAGAACTCGGACCCCCTAGAAACTGGCCAAGAAATCGTGGCAGGAACGTGAGGGGTTGTGATCAGAGCAGGAAGAACAATGGTGAGGGAAGGGACAATGCTGGGCCATAAGAGCTTCCTTCAAATATTTATAGACACCTGATGGCAGATGTGATCCAAAGGGCAGACGTGTGGCTGATAGCTTAGAGCCCAGGGAGACAGCTTTCAGCTCACGGGAAATAAGAATTTTACATTTAAGCTGTTTGTAGAGGAAAGAAGGTTCCCTGTGCTCCCCACATTCCAGCCCAGACCACAGCAACCCAGGTGGTCACCGCAGATTCCACCACTATGTAGGGAGCAGGGTATTACTTAAAAAGCCAATCGTTTGCCTCCTGAATTCTGACATGGTACAGGCTCACCCAGGTCCGAGTGGGGTCTCCCAAGGAGAGGAAAAGAACAGCTCTCTGTCAGTGGTGCAGTTGCCCAGCACCCCTACATGGGCAAGTGGAGGCTGGCATTCCAGAGGCTGTGTGAGACGAGGCTCCTGTGTGCCCTGGGCAGGCCAGAGTCTCTAAGCTGGTCCCTGGGGCCAAGGCCAAGGGGACAGTTCAGAATTAGCCACTAACCCGCACAGCTGGCAATGCCTGCCCCTCCTCAGCTGGGAGCCCTGTTCAAGTCTCATGAGTTCTCTGTGCCCCAGCGTCTGTATCTATAAATGAGGGGTGTCTTCAGTCTCGCTGGAGGGACCAGTGAGTGGGCATGCAGAACTAGCTGTTATAGTCAGTTCCTCTCCCAGCAAAGGAGTATGTCAAGGGGAGCCCCCCACCCCACCCCCAGCAGCTTGAATGAGTGCCCCATGCAAAGGTGTTGAGATCCTGTTGACCTTTCACTACCGCAGAAGCCATGGGCAGGTGTCTGGGGCACAGGACGTGAGCCATAGAATGACCAAGGCTGTAACTCCTCTCAGTCCTTAGGGGGACATATTATAAGCCGCCATTACTACTCGGATCTGAATCCAATTCTGGCTGTGGGCAAAACTACCCTCAATCTGGTGTCAGAAGGTAAGCGCTTTGGAAAACTCTGAAGAACACCTAAAGACCTTTTGTCTCATTTGTTCCTTTGTTGTTGTTGTTTTTTGAAGATTTATTTGTTTATGCGTACAGAACTGGGGTATAGGCCATAGGTAAAGGGAGGATTCACCAGAGACAGAGTGGGGAGCAGATCAGGCTGTTTGACGAAGTACACTGCTGAGGGGAGCAATGGGCAGGTCAGGAGAGGTCTGCAGCACCATGTAGGTCATCTCTGGGACAGGTGGGAATTGAACTCAGGATGAAGTGGCTTTTGCTTCTTAGTGCTGTGCTTTAACCCGCTGTGCCACCAGGGAGGGTCCTTTTGTTCCTTTGTTTAAGGAATTCTTGAAGTCAGAATCAGGTCTCTGGCTTTCAGTTCACCATAGGTGCTCAGGCTCCTGGAGGAAAATGGTGAATTAATGCAAGTGGAGAGGGGTGAGCAGGGATTGGGGCTTCCACTCAGTGCCACCCCAACACACTTCCATCCACACCGAGGGAAGACAGGGCTGCACAGAAGGCCGGGCTGGTGGTGAAGGAGTTTGAGTGAGCCCCCGGCTGAGGATGGCTCCCTCTTCCTCTTGCGCTCCTCCCTCTTCTGTATGAGAGACAAGGGGACTGGACCCAAGCCAGAAAGAGGGCAGGAGGAAAGCAATGTTGCTTGCTAGCAAGCACTCAGCCCTCACACTGCCTCCGATTTTCCCTAAGATGCAAACACTCCCCTTCCCTGGGCACTGGCCGTGTGTGCCAGGCTGTGGGCACTCTATACATACAACACCTCCAATCTGTCCAACCACCTCACTGAGGTCACTTTCCATGGCAAGTGTGGGACGAAACCTGAGGCTGATTCCCAAATAGGTGTGCTTGTCTCTCCTGCGCCAGGTGACCTCCCCAGAGCCTCTGACACCCCCTTTCTTCACCTAGATGATCACTCAGCCACTCGGCCACTCAGTCATTCATGCCTCCTGTGGGTCACACAGCCCCACTGGGGTGCAGGGAGAGCAGTCATACTGTCCTGCATGAACTCTGTGGGGTGTCCAAGCAAGAGTGACATCACAGGCCTGGGACCTCCTGGTGTGTTGTCTGGGCCACAGTCCCAGCCCTGGAAGTCAGAAGGATTGGGAAGACTTGCTGGTGGAGGGAAAGTTCTCATGACCCTGTTCAGCTTTGCAAGAGGTTTTCCAGGAAGGAGGAGACAAAAGACCTCACCCCTGCCTGGCCCTGTAAGCCACTTTGCAAAGTCCTCCAGGCTCGAGGCCCAGACAGGGTCCCCAAAAACCAGGAGAGAAAGCCTAGACTCAGAACATTGGGTTGGCAAGGAAAGCAGGCCCGTAGTGACACTGACGCTTTCCGTGGGCTGGGAGCAGGAGCTGAGTTCTTCTGGGTGCTGGCCATTACCAGTGGCTTAAGATGTCTGCCCAACTCTGCCAAGTCACCACCAAACTGGGGCTCCAGTGCACAGGACATCAGCTTGCTGGCCCCACGACAGGATGGACCAGGGATGGTCAGCGACAGTGGAGAGGGAAGGGCCCAGCCTCACCCTCTATTACACCTACGTGCCAACCAGCACTTTGCCCGGAATGGAGCCCAGGGCACTCTCTGGGCTGAAGTTTGATCTCCTGACGTACCTCCTGTGGAGCTACAAACCACATTTTAAAACCACATGGCACTGCTCTGAGCACTGAGTGGCAATTTGGGCTGAAAGGCAGCTTTGTGAGCTGTTCACTTAAAGGTGTGAGTGCCCAGTTGAGGAGCCAACAGCGAGAGCAAGAACAAAAAGCCGGTGCCATGATTTGAGTTCTGTTAGCAGTGGAAAGAAACCCTGTCTTGCTTAAGTTACACCCTGCTTTGGTCGGCCGGAATGGGCTAGAGTTAACCTGCCTGGGGGGAGGTGAGACCGCACAGGCCTGGCAGGACTTGGAGGTGGGCGGCACCTGGCTCACACAGTGTGGTGAGGAGAGAGGAAGAAGTGTCTCGGAGTTTTGGCCACACACCCTACCCCACTGCGCCCCCATCCCATGCAGGGGACCCACCTGTGCAGGGGACCAAACTGGGAGCCTGGGCTGTCACACTCAGACCTCTCTTTGTGTGGTGCACAGCAAGGCGACCTTTTCTTCTCTGCTGCTGACATTTAAAAATACAGAATAATCTCCCACTCCTTATTACAACTGTGTGGAAATGTCATTCTCTTCAACAGGAGGCACACGGCAGATTCCTCTCAACGGACATTTTCTTGCTGGGTTAGCAAGTGCGGGCCTTAAGCCAGAGGAAATTCTGGAATCTGTGTACATCCCTCACTCTCAAAAGGTAAGCGTTTCATTGGCCGCTTTTGAAAATGGTTTTTCCCTTTTTATAACTGAGTCTATTCCTCTGTAGAGGTCTCAAAACAGATGGAAGGAAAAGAATTCTGCCCTGAAAACCTGTTTCCTGTTCACTGTGGACTGGCCCAGCACCAAGGCTCTCAGATACCCCAAGCCAGCAGCTCCGGGGTGTGGATTTGGGGTTGTTGTTTCAGCTGTGGGGTGGGGTCTGCTGAGGGCGTGGGCTCCACGCCCCCTCCTGTCGGCCCAATTAAAATTCTTGAGCTGTGAAATGTGCCGCCCTGCAGGGAGATGGAGGCTGGGCCAGACCAGACTCTAACTAACCCCACAGTTCATACACACTGAGGCCCTCATTATGTCCCAACAGGACCGCTGGGGTGGATGGGACCACCCAGTCAGTTACAAAAAGAGCCCTCTGTCCTCACTCCTGACTGCTCTCTCCAAAGCTGTACCTAACTCTAACAGGACAGTCTTTCTAGAGAGAGGTAATACTCCCGCCACCACCCCCAGCCCCCACCACCACCCCAAACACACACACCACCACCTCCAGCCCCCACCACCGCCCCAAACACACACACACACACAGAGTGATTAAAAGCCAGATGTCAGCTTGGCTATATAGGAAGTCTTGTTTTAAATCACACTCACAACCATGTATAAGCTTCATTTATTTCTCCTGTGGAATGGAAACTTTGAAACATTTTCTCAAGCAAGTAGAATGTGTGTCTGTGTAAAGCCACCAGACAGAAAAACAAGCAGGCCTTCCCTGGTGGTGCAGCAGGGTAAAGCACAGCACTAAGAAGCTAAAGCCACTTCCGCATGAGTTCAATCCCCAGCCTGGGAGCTGACCCACATGGTACAGCAGACCTTTCCTGTCTCACCCTCTGCTCCCCTCAGCAATGTACTTTATCAACTGCCTGTTCTGCTCCCCACTCTGTCTCTGGAGGATCTTCTCACTACCTCTGCACCTCTGGCCTGTACCCCAGATCTGTGTGCATAAAGAAATAACCTTTAAAAAAAGGGAAAAACAGGCAGACTCAGCACACATGCCCCTGGGCCATGCAGACAGGCACTCACATGGACACAGCCCATCATCGCTGGCCTGTATCTTGAGCAGCGTCCAGTCATCACCCTTCTGACTTGCTTCTGAGACAGGACTTGATCATCCACTGGTGGAAGTTTCTATTCAGTTCCTTATGAGTGAAATATGAAAGTGAAGGCTTCTACAAGCTAAGAAATGGGGTGGGCGCCCTTTAAGCAAATCACCCTTGAAAGCAGCTATTTTAGGAGGGGTCCTCCATCCTCACAAGGAACAGAGGCACCCTAAGACTAGTGCAGATGGCACTTGGAAGAGCCCTCGGAAACCATCCCGTGTGAGTGTCCATGGCTACCTGTGGGGGGCGTCTGGCTGCAGAGGAAAAGTGCTCAGTGACCCCTGTTCCCTGAGGGTGTCTGGCATGGGGACAGGCCTTTGAGAGGACCCCATTCGCGCTTTGGGCAGGAAGTCACCAAATTGTCATCGACTTGTGCCCGATGTCCTTCTTGTCCCTTTTGATTGAGTCTAAGTGGTTAGTAGGCGCAGAAACCACGCTCCTGATTTTGACATAGAGACTAACCCCACATGTTTGGGTCTCTGCAGGGGGAGTTCGTGGCAGCCTTCCGACAGGCTTACTGCCAGCAGAATGCCTTGGCCGACGTGAACGCCGGCATGAGAGTCCTTTTCAAAGAAGGCACAGACGCCATCGAGGACCTGAGCGTCGCCTACGGAGGGGTAGGGGCTGCCACCCTCAGTGCACAGAAGTCCTGCCAGCTCCTCATTGGGAGGTGAGCAGTGAGCCCTGAGGTGGGGGGCGCGGGGGGAAGAGTGGGTACCTGATGCAAAAAAGAGAGTGGAAATCTGGCTCCAAAAGTGCTTGTAAAACCCAGGGAAGAAGGGAACTTCTATATGTAGGATCACTGCTTGTTCTTTCTGGAGTCTGGCTAAGTAAATCAAACCTTGCTTTAATTCATTGGATGCTATACTCTCCAGGTAAGGGATACAACAAAAAACGGCCAGGACTGAGGTCTGGTCTTCACACATGTCAACACTCCAGCAAGCCCATGAAGGGCAGCGCCCCAAGGCATCTTCCCTCCACCTGCTCAGACACCTCATTTCTTCCTTAGGACAGGGAGGGCACGAGTCAGAGTCTGCCACTTAGTAATGGAATTGGTCCTAGTGGACTATTTAATACCAGGTTCCAGCACGTTCTGGCTCTTCAGCCTGCTTGGTTCTTTCTGGAATAGGACAGGTCTCATGTTCACCCTGCCACGGGTGTCCCTGAAGGACTCGGTTAGTGACATCTAACTTCCCATCCAGCTCATAAAAGGAGACCCTGGGGTCTTTAACTGACCACTGTCTAATATCTAGCACGCCACAGCCGGGCACTGCTCTTTAACTGGTTCCCTCCTGCCTCCAACCCCACTAGGCGCTGGAATGAGTCCATGCTGGATGAGGCTTGCAGGCTGCTTCTGGATGAAATCTCCCTCCCAGGCTGTGCTCCCGGGGGAAAAGTGGAATTCAAGCGGACTTTGATGGTCAGTTTCCTCTTTAAATTCTACCTAGAAGTTCTGCAAGAGCTGAAGAAGCTAGCCAAGCTGTTCCGTGTTCCCGTAAGTGCCCCGGCTCTCCTGTGCCCCTTGCAGCCAGAAGCTCACAGCTTTCCCACAACTGTAGCAAACACTCTCGTGAGCAGCCTGTGCAATACCTGTCCTCTGGTCTGGGACAGGCCTTGTCAGTTCCCAGCACACACATCCTCCCCACCCCACTCCCACCCACCCCCACCCACGGCCCCAAGGGCTCCATGAGGCTCAAACTGTCTTTATGCCACAGTTGTTAACTGCCTGCTCTGGGCAGGGCCCCGACCTCTGATGTGCAATTCTTTTCATTTGAAATATACAGGATTGAAGTAAAAGTGTATATAACATAACCCACCTATTTAAATTCAGTGAGTTTCAACAAATGCATAAACCCATGTAACCACCACCTCAAACATGCTCTAAAGCTTTTCCATCACCCTAAAAAGTACCCTTGTGTTTCTTTGCAGTCAGCTTTTCCACCTCTCCTCCCAGGCAGCCACTGACCTGCTTCACAGAGCAACAGATCAATGCCCATTCCACAATTTTATATTCAACTAAAATAAAATTGAACTTTTCAGAAATACCAAAACTAAAGTGCATGCTAATACTTAATTAACTTCTTTGAGAATTTCTGATTGTAGACTTCTGGCATAAGTTAAGCAAATCAAAACATTCTCTCTGTTTCCACCCCTAGTGTAATTACAGCTCTCGGCCTACGTTGTACCCCCTGTTCTCTGGTGACACCCCACACTAGGACCCCTGTGTTCTGAAAGTGTCTGGTTTTCATTTTATGCATTTGTCGAAACTCACTGAATTTAAATAGGTGGGTTATTTTATATACACTTTTACTTCAATCCTGTATATTTCAAATGAAAACTCTCCCTGGCACACTCACCAGGGTCATCCTCTGCCATTTAATTTCTGAATCAAGACACATGATGTGTTTCAGTAACCCCCAATAAGTCTCCCCAATTTTACAATCTCCTGCAAAAAATGAAGTTGCTGAAAAAAAAACATCAACCTCAGGACTCTTCTGCGTACAATGAACTTCAGTTCATGCTGCTTTATTCAGTCCCAAATTTCTCCTTTCGCCTCATGCTTCTGCCAGCAGTCAGCTCCCTGGCAGCCTTTCCTCCCGGGGTGATGTGAGGGTCAGGCACAAACTAGTCTGCCCAGTTCCTCATAATGTAGAAAGGGCAGGAGGACAAGGAGCCTTCATAAAAAGTGAAATCCTGGCAGAGATGTAGATTTTGGTCATCCAGGCTCCCCTGGCCTAGGTAGCATTAACCAAGTTATTTCCACACAAATAAAACTTAATTCCATTGTGCACAGATTAACCTATCTTTATTTTGAATTGTCTCTTTCAGGAAAGTGGCCATTGCCCTGAAGTTTCAGAACGGTTCCTAAGTGCGGTAGAAGATTTCCCAGTCACATTGCCCCAGGGAGTCTGCAGGTACCAGGTCAGTGAGCTATTTTAACTGAAAACTAGAAACGAGAAAAGTCATAACTGAACAAGCCATCTCTTCAGAGCTGTAGTTTTTAGTTCTGGCTTTCTAGCTCTTGCTTGCATATTTACCCTTGGTTAGACCAAATCAGGGAGAGCCTAAGCTCTGAGCTCAGCCAGAGTGGCGGCTGGATGCACTCTGAGCTGACTCATGTGCAAGCTAATGATTGATAGGTTCCTGAGACGGAGGCTCTCTGGGCATTTGTTGAATAGCAGCTGAGCCAGGTGTGGGGAGGACAGAGCAGAGGAGAGCAAGGTTCAGCCTGCAGTCCTCACTGCAAATGTTTAATCTGCAGCCAGTGGAATAAAGGGCCTGAAAGTAACCGAACTCACCCATCCTGAGGGACAACTTACAAAGAATTATAATCTACTAGAGGTTAGCACCTGCCCCACACCACACGCAGACCCTCCCTGAGAGGCTTCCAGAGTCAACCTTCTCCACTTCCCTATACTCCCAGTACTGGTTCTGTGGCCTTTACGGGGCACTTCAGGCACCTGGGTCCAGATCTGGGTGGACTCCATTGCCAGAGCTTCCCTCCCCACCGGAGGCCCTGCCAAGTCAGTACTCAAGCTTTTGGCTTAGATTCTGGTTCCTCAACGTCAACATTATATTACTTTGGCTTCATCGTCACCATCACTTTATGTGTAGACAGGTTGATTGCTGAGGAGGTAAGCAGGGCAGAGAGACCCTTGAGTGACAGAGAAAGGGTACAGGCACATTTGGGAAAAAAAGATGCCAAAGGAGAAGCCTGAGGAAGCTCCGTCTCCTTCACAATTTGCCAACAGGTTGGCCCTGTCCTCGGCATTGCCCCATGACTGAAATGACAATCCCCGCTCTAGTTAGATCATTCGGTTGTCACACTCATCATCTGACCCTCTCCAGTGCTTGTTGCCCAAGGGGGACCATCTGATTTCTCCATCCTGAGTCAGGCGTGTGGGTAACTGGCCAGGTCACTGCTGAAGATCAAGACAACTCTTGTTTCCTATGCAGAGAGTGGATTCTCAACAACCCCTCCAAGATCCAGTTGGACGCCCCCTCATGCACCTATCAGGTCTCAAACACGCCACAGGGGAAGCCACATTTTGTGATGACATCCCCATGGTGGATAGAGAACTTTCCATGGCTTTGGTGACCAGTACACGAGCCCATGCAAAAATCATGTAAGTAAATGCAAAGCTGTCAAAAAGCCTGTAAAAGTACACGTGGGTGTTGCGCCAGAGGAATGTGCCCGTTAGCCTGCTGTGCCCTACACCCGAAGAATGTAAAGTGGCAACTGTAAAGGAAAAGGTCACCAATCCCAGGAGAGGAAGGGCAGGATCTGGAAATGACCATCATGAGAGATAATGACAACCTTGGTTATGGGCCCCTTCCTTCCATTCTAACCTCACAACACCCATCCCATCCCCGCCCCCTACTGCAGCATCAGTGGGGCTCAAAGAGTAACTCTGAGTGGGGCTGATCGTCAGCTGGTGATGAAACGCTAATTAGTAAATGGCCAGATCCCCCTCTTCCTCCAGCCACCCCCTGCCACAGCCACACTGGTCCCTCCCAGTCACCTTCCCAACAGCTAATGTGTTGCCCTTGGTCCAGCAAGGCTTCCAGATCCTGCTACATGCCAGGTGAACTGTGACTGCGCAGTGCCCAGGTGTGGGCCCTTCAAGCTTGCTGCTTTCTACATCTGAGATATATCCCCTGTTTCAGATCAATTGATTTTTCTGAAGCCCTCGAACTACCTGGAGTGGTTGATATGATAACAGTGGATGATATTCCAGGCACCAATGGTATGGAAGACGACAAATTGTTGGCTGTAGATCAGGTACAGAGCATGCCTTCCAAATCATTATCTTTGCACAGAGAACCACCGAAGTATCACCTCCACTTGGCCTTCCGCTGCTTCCCACCTCTCTGTCAATTTTTCCAGCTTCTCCTTACCCCTAACATCTTTATTCAGACAGACCTTCTCTTCTGAAGTCAGGAGATAATATAATCAAAAGATAATATAATACAATATCATCGAAAGAAAAACAAAGTTGTAGTTTTCCCACAATATGCTCTGGAGTCCATTTGTCCTCATCTGAAGAATGAACAGAAACGGAACAGTATCCGGTTAGAATACTCTAGAAAGAAAATTACAAAAAATAAAACTCCTTCCTACTCTTTGCACTAAACTCCCTCCCTTCCTGGCCTGGCACCCCACACTCATCCCTGCCACCTACCTACACATGCTCCACTTTGAATAAAACTGCTCTCGCATCATCACCTTTCAATTCAGTTCTACGTCGCAGTCACTCACTGAGCACGTGTTTTCTAAGCCACGCCACCTTGGTTCACACTCCAGTCTGCACCCACGAGCTATGTGCCCTTGGGTACCGTCTGGGTAAACTCATTGTGTCCTTGTGAGCTTTAAATGCCCTAAAAGAGCACCAACAACAGCGTGTGCCTCTGAGGACTCTCGGTAAGTTCACTATTTGCTGTCACATCTCAGTGAGCCTCACACCTTCCTCCAGCCGCAGGTTGAATCAACAATGTTTCAGTTAACTCCAGATGAAAAGATGGACCATCATTTATCTGTTCATGTTGTCATAACAAACTGTCACAGTATAAAAAAATCTGGTATAAAAAAAAACAGAATTTATTTTCTCATAGTTCTGGAGGCTGAAAAGTACAAGATCAAGGTATTGGCAGGTTCAGTTTCTTCCTGAGGCCTTTCTTGCTGGCTCACAGATGGCCTCCCTCGCCTGTGTCCTCATGTGCCTTTTCTCTATGAACAAACCTCCCTAGTGTCTCTTCGTCTTCTTAAAATGCCACCAGTCATACTGGATTAGAGTCCTCTGTCATGGCCTCATTTGACCTTGATGTCTTCCTTTAAAGTCTCTATCTCCAGATGTAGTCATATTGGGGCTTGGAGCTTTGACATATGAATGGGGGTGGGGGGACATGAATAGGGCCCATAGGTCAGTCCATACACACTATTTAAGAAATACTATCTTTTTCTTTAAAATCTAGAATGACATCATGACTTCAGATCAATGTCAATCTCACATCCTCTCTAGGGCTTTCTCATTTTACAATGAGGAAGACGGTCAATGGAACTGTCTGTATTATTCAGGTTTGTTTGTTTTTTTATCAATCTGTTTTAAATTTTTAACGAAGCAATGTAATTGAACTACAATTTGGTTATCCGTTGCTCAACAATGACAGACATCCCACACACACTATCCAAAAGTAGAACACTCCTGCATGGTATGATTTGGCAGGTCATTTCTGGTGTCTGGGAATGTTCATAAATGTTTCTGCATAAATTATAGCAGTCCCATACCACAAAATAACCTATAAAAATATACCCAATAGTCACAGTCTACTTTCAGAGAGCCAGGGAAACAGATAAGTAAGACTCCATAGTCACTGGTAAAGTCGACCTACATGTGTTTCTACACAACATTGTCCATCAGCTTTGTGCATGTACTTCCTGCAGGTATTTTGTGTGGGTCAGATCATCTGTGCTGTGGTTGCAGAGACAGCTGTACAAGCAAAGCGAGCAATTGGAAAGATAAAGATCACCTACGAAGATCTTGAGCCTGTCATCTTCACCATCGAGGTGAGCTGGGATGCAGTGTCTCCTGTCAGGATATACAGTTAAAAGTTCCTTTGTAAATTTCCTTTTTTAAAAAGATTTATTTATGTATCCCTACAGAACTTGGGTACAGGCCAGAAGTACATGGGCAGTGAGAGTCTTCACCAGAGACAGAGTGGGGAGCAGAACAGGCAGATCGATGAAGTACACTGCTGAGGGGAGCAGCGGGTGGGTCAGGAGAGGTCTGCCACACCACGTGGGTCAGTTCCCTCACTGAAGTTCAAACTCACGCTACAGAGGCTGTAGACAGCTTCACAGTGCTGAACTTCAACCCGTTGCACCACCAAGGAGTGCTCTTCTTTGTAAATTTCTTAAGGCAAAACTAATTTAGTCAACTGATTATTTCTTGTCACTGGCTTGCTCTGGGAAAATCAGCTTTCTCTGGAAAATATTACTGATATGAATTGAAATTAACTTTGGATCCCAAAAATGAGGGAAGCCCATTTGTAATCAAAGTTTCTTTCTCACATTCAAAACATCTAGAAAGAGTCAGTCCAGGGCTCATGGTCAAAGTCAGGCCCCTCCTATCTACTTGCTCCATTTTGCATGATTTCCATTCTCTGGGTCACACTTTGGTCCACTGTGGTTACTGAGGCTCCGGGCATCAAGTCCACAGTCTAGACAGCAGAGAATGAGGTGGTGAAAAGGCGCCTCCTCTTGAGGACACTTGCCACCAGCTGTATCTGCCTTCCCACATCTCATTGCTTAGCCCCTAGTCACAAGCCACACCTAACTGCAAGGGGAGCTGGAGTGTAGATTTTACTCCAGGTGGCCAGATATTGGCTAATTGGAGATTCTTTTACTTGAGAAAGATGATGAGAATGGCTGTTGAGAATAATAAAATTGTCAAGGTACAGCTCCAAAGCAGTGGGCCTTTCATGATCTAATTCCACAGAAATCTCACTCTCATTTCTGGGTCTAGACGCTGGAATGCAAAGCTATTTTCAGCACAAAGAATGATGTTAGAATAGAAATGCAGGTGTGGGTAGGGTTTTCAGGTTCCCGTTTTGAATAGCTGAGTTTTAAAAGAGCTTGCTTATTTATGTGCTTGTAATAGAAAGTAATTTTTTCAAAGGAACTAGTAAGCCATTTGAACATTTTTAAATATGCCTTAAAGGTACAACTTGCTTAATACTAAAAGTGTTGAAAAGGTCGTGTTTCTTGAGCTTTCTGAGCCAAATCAACTCTGTTCCAAATCTCCACTTTGCCAAGTTTGCAAAAAGTCCTGACCATTTTTGTTGGCTTACTTGCTTGCTTGAGCTCTCCTAGGATTCTAAACTGGGTTTTGAAATTTCAAATCTAATCCCCCTTCCTCAAGAAGCAAGGACACATCCATGCATGAAGTATCTTGGGACTCAAAATGGTTAGAGATCTAGAGTCCCCTCAGAATAGAATTGTTGAGCAAAAATAATTCTTTTGTAAAAAAAACAATAACAAAATAGTAATATATATCATACTCATTCATCCATATACCCATTTACATGACTAGATAAATAATAGGCAGGGTTGGGTAGGAGTGGTTAAAAGCACAAGTTCTGGGCCCTCCCTGGTGGCGCAGCAGATTAAAGCACAGCACTAAGAAGCTAAAGTCACTTCAGCATGAGTTTGATCCCCACCCCAAAGGTGATCCGCATGGTGCGGCAGACTTCTCCTGACCTGCCCGCTGCCCCCCTCAGCAGTGTACTTCATCAATCTGCCTGTTCTGCTCCCCATTCTGCCT
This sequence comes from Condylura cristata, assembly GCF_000260355.1. Classification (NCBI taxonomy): domain Eukaryota; kingdom Metazoa; phylum Chordata; class Mammalia; order Eulipotyphla; family Talpidae; genus Condylura; species Condylura cristata. The sequence continues at coordinate 25,540,410 of NW_004567103.1, read as the reverse complement.
CTGGAGAAACCTCTCACCATCCCTGCACCTCTGGCCTGTATCCCAGATCTGTATACATAAATAAATAAATCTTTAAAAAAAATAAAAGTCACAAGTTCTAAAACCAAACTGCCAGGTTTGAATTCAGTTGCTCCACTTGATAGCTGTACAAGTTAAGGTAATTTATTTAACCTTTCTGTAGTATAAACAGTACTTTACAGTAAACTAGAAAAAAGTGTTATTAAGAAAGTCACAAAGGAATTGCATTTATAGCACAGTACTGTGTTTATCACCACGATAAATTGATATAATCTGTTTGCAAGAAAATCCACATATAAGTGGATGCACAGTTGAAACCTGTGTTGTTCTAGGACCAACTGTATTTTTCTTGAGCGTCAGAAGGTAGGACCCTTCTGGAATTAGATCATGAGAGGTCCACTGCTTCTGAAATGAGGGTTCATAATCCTGGACCAGATCTAAATTCTTAATGCTTCTCTATCCCATCGGTTTTCTGTGCCATCTAGAAGACACTCCCTCTGAGACCTAGTCCTCATGGTGAGCCCGCCACTCACTCTCCCACATTGAGTGTATCCAGGTGGACTTGCAGGAGTTTGACTTTTTTTTTTTTAAAGATTAATTTATTTATGCATACAGAACTGGGGTACAGGCCCGAGATGCAGGGGCAGTGAGAGGCTTCACAGGAGACAGAGTGGGGAGCAGAACAGGCCGACTGATGAAGTACACTGCTGAGGGGAGCAGTGGGCAGGTCAGGAGAAGTCTGCCGCACCACGTGGATCTCCTCCAGGGCAGGAGGGGAATCGAACTCATGCTGAAGTGGCTTTAGCTTCTTAGTGCTGTGCTTTAACCCTCTGTGCCACCAGGGAGGGCCAGGAGTTTGACTTTTAATGAAGGAAAACTTATCAGTGGAAGAGAAAATAAAAGCATTGGCTTTTGTTTTTGTTTTATTTTGCTTTGTTTCTGTCACTCAGGATGCTATTAAACATGACTCGTTCTTCTGCCCTGAAAAGAAACTTGAGCAAGGAAACACTGAGGAAGCATTTGAAAAGGTGGATCAAATTGTCGAAGGTAAGCAACTCAGGCCACTTAACAGAACTCTTGTGCCATTCTGTTCTGAAGCAGACATTGAGAACATGTGATTTCCTCTCAGAAAAACCATCTCCTAAATCTTGGGACTTTACCAAATTCCTCTTCCATCTCATCCTGTCAAATTATGTGCATGTATGTATGAGGTTTTCTTTGTTGCACTTGTAGAGAGTGATAGAAGTTTAGACGAAAAATTCCTAAAGACAGAGTAAAGAACAAAGCCTTGTTGTTGTTTTTTTTTTTATGATTTATTTATACATAAAGAACTGGGGTACAGGTCAGAGACCCAGGGGCCGTGAACGGATTCACTATAGTGAGGGGAGCAGAATGGGTAGATCGGTGAAGTACATTGCTGAGGGGAGCAGCAGGCGAGACAGGGTAGGTCTGCCAGGCCATGTGGTCACCTCCAGGGCAGGGATCAAGCTGGCACCCAAGCTGGCCATGGCCAGCCTTGGAGTGCTGCGCTTTAACCCCTGCACCACCAGGGAGGGCTCTAAAACCTGTACTTTAACTTGTTATCCAAAACTGTAGTTTCTGGAATAGATTGCCCTCTATGGATATAGGACCAGTGCTTGATCCTTCAGTTCCTTGGTCAGGACAAATCCTCAGACCCCACGTACTTTTGACATCCCCCAAAATGGCAGCCCCCAACTCCCAGGAATTTCCCTGTGCTTACACTTATCAGGTGAGGTCCATGTTGGAGGACAGGAACATTTTTACATGGAAACACAGAGAGTGCTTGTTGTTCCAAAGACAGAGGACAAAGAGCTGGACGTTTATGTGTCAACACAAGATGCAGCCCTCGTGCAGGTGAGGTCCAGGCTACCCTTCACCCCTTCTTCCTGATTCCGTCATGGCCTTTAGTCCCCACAGTGTGACAGTGGACAGTTATTTTTTACGTGCAAAATCTTTGAATCCAGGTATTGGACATTAGTAGAGCAGCTAAGACACCAGAACTTTTTTATTTTTCCCAGGTCAAATCAATTACAGACCACAGGTTCTTTAAGTTTACAGCATATATTTATTTGTATGATGTATTGTTTCTGTACTTAACTTTTCCCAAAATAATCACTACAGATAGCCATTGGAGTAAACGTCGCTTTACAGCACATTTTCATTTCCCCAGTCACAAAGTGCACCAGGTGTGGGCTGCAAACATTTCTTCTTTAATTGTTGATAGGGAGTTTGTTGGTTTTCCCCTTTTGGACTTTAGGTCTAAGCACTGTCCGGAATTCAGCTCTGACAGTAGTCCAGGACTCTTGACAGTTTCCCTTCTGAAAAATACCGTTTTCCTCCTGGGAAGAATGTCCTGGATAGATTAATGAAGTTTACAAACTTAATAGCTACCTACAAGACAGACTCAGATACTCAGAATATTATATATATATTTGCTCACTGTAGATGCAGGTGAATTTGTTGTGATATTGTGTTTCTGAGAACATTTTGCCTTCTCACTCTTGTAAAATCTTCCCATTATCTCACTTTTACAGAAAACAGTGTCCTCTACTTTAGACATCCCCATCAACAGGATCGTTTGTCATGTAAAGCGAGTAGGTGGTGCTTTTGGCGGGAAGATAGGAAAACCTGCTGTGTTTGGGGCTATTGCAGCCGTGGGTGCTATCAAGTAAGTTCCCTAGAGGATAGAGAAAAGTGTAAAATGTAGGAAGCTGAGGGCAGATCACCTCAGTCACCTGGATTAATGGCTTCACTTGGGCAACTCAATTTCTTGACTCCTTCCTTTATAAAATGCAGGTAATGAACCTTCCTAGAGCTACTGGAAAAGTCAAATATTGTAGGGCTTTGAAAGGAAAAGTCCCTCAGTTCTGGGTACAGTTTCCCAGTAGGGGTGGGACACATCATCTGCCCAGGTGGAATGCCCAGGTGGAGCTGCTTCTTTACACAAGGTGGGGTGAGGTGAGAGAGGCCCCCATCCTCTGTTCTTCTGGCCTGGGAAGGGCAGATCTTCCATGTGTGTTCCATGGCAAGGTGACATCCTGAGAGAACTCCCTGGTTAAGTTCAGGAGGCTCCATCATAAGGTTCCATCCTTCCCTAGTCCTGCTGTACAGGGTGCTGATTTAATATTCCCTATTCATTTTCTGTAGTTATTTCTTTGATACTTTGTCAGTTATTTCTTTTGGTACTTTGTCTGTGTTGTTCAGAGCTAGGTCCCAAAGCACCTTTCATTCTGCAGTGGGATGTAGGAAGAAACAGGATCTGAATCCTATGTCCAGTTCTTCTATAATGAATCTCTCTCTACTCATGTCCACTAAGGACCAGTGAGGAGTTGTCAGCTTGTTGCATTCCCACCAGACTGCAGGCCATTAGACCTCTCAAATATAAATGTACCTTAGAATCATCTGGGGAACCTTTAAACTTCTATACCTAGGCTATCCCAAATTGACCAAGGCATCGGCATATTAAGACTTCCCTATTGGTTCCACCATTCAGCCAGGTGTGGGAATTGGTGCCTTAAGCTACTACCTTAGCTCATATTCGCCATGCCTTAAGTCATCCCCAAGTGGTGTTCCCAGCACCCTGGTAATAAGCACTTTCCTGAATTCATAGAAATTCCTGCCTCCTTATGTCAGACCCACTAAATCAGAACCACACAGGAGATGGACCAGGTGACTGCATGTTTAATTGATGCTCCAGGTGATCTTAATCACCAAGGAAGACCAGGAAATCCTAGAGAACCAAAGTTTTCAAATGTATACTTAAAGAATCGTGCATCAGCACCACTGAGCAAAGTACAGATTCTAGACCACCTCTCCAACCTCTTGAAGCAGAATTCTAATTAATTTTCAGAAATTGACATTTTTGCCAGCACACCACATGATGCCACTGCCATCCAAAGTCTAGGAAACTCCCCCAGGATACGGAAAGATCGATGTCCCTAGTTACCCCCAAGGGCCCAACTTGGTCAATATAGCATCATTCCTGGACAAAAGTGAAGATGCTAACCCAGACATCCTAGAACAAGTGCTTGACTGGACTCTTCCAATTGTGTTATTATGTTTGCATTAACATGATGACACTGTCTCCTTTATAACTAATGGTTAGACTATGCAGAATGGCTGGATCTGGGTGAGGTCAGGTTGAAACCATAGAACACAAGGGAAATGACATTGACACTTATGCCTTTAGCTAGATCTCTGACCAGTGAGTTACAGATCACAGAGACAGGAAAAATGCAGCTATATGTGCCTACCCCACTGTATTTGCTCAATAAACATATGTGGGATGGATGACTGAGTAGTTTAATAAATGGGATGAATGGTAGATGGATGGATATAAAGATGGACAGATAGATGGGTCATTAAGTAGTTGAAGGAGGGAATGAATAAACAGGTGAGTTGGAGGTAGGTGAGGAGACAGATGGGTGGTTGCAAGGGTGAGTGAGTGGGTGGAGAAACTAATTATAATTTGTTCTTAAGAACTGGACGCCCCATTCGTCTTGTTCTTGATCGTGAAGATGACATGTTAATAACTGGGGGAAGACACCCATTATTTGGAAAATATAAAGTGAGTATACAAGGTGAAAGTATTAAAATGCCTCTTTTATTTCAGTGATTTGATCCTTTTCTATTACTTTTATTTTTGCTAATTTTTAAAAATAATAATCTTAGTATCTAAAATATTAAATGAGGAAATGATATATTTGAATACATTTATAAGGAACTTTAAATCTAGTGTTGAATTATGAAGCAGCTGAATGATAAGAATATAATTTCAAATAACTGTAAGACACTATTGGGGAGAATAAGGATAGTGACTCCTCAAAAACTAAAAAGAAAATAATGAAAGAAGCTACACACATTGCTACACCAAAATTTGTTTTACTATAAAAATACTATTTTGCAGTAAAAATGATTGGCAACAAATTGACCATTTTAATTACCATATCAGTTTTTTTAAAAAAACGTTTCTACTACCTGGTAATGAAAGTATCACAAAAGCTCTTTGCAAATAGGAAAGAAGAATCCATTAACCAGGATATCATTTAAAGTTGTTTCAAACCATATTCATTGCATTTTTATGCATAAATCCTATTAATAAGTACTTGGCAACTGGTTTACCATACTACCACTTTTCAAGTTGATGATTGAGAAGAGTTCTAAAGTAATGCTTCCATATCAAACATGCTTTTATTGGGAATTGCTAATAACACACATGTAGCTGGATTGTTCCTGTCTACCTTTGTGATTGCTTTATTATTGAATATTATCTCCCTGAATTACCATAACTTTCCATACAACAGCACAATTTTATTTCTTCCATTGGCCTAGTCAATTTTATAATTAGAAGGAAAGGATTGCACTTGGCCATTAAATTTTCATTTGCCTTCAAATGTGAAGAAATTAATAAACTATTATTATCTTCTGGTACAAAGAGTTATGTTGAGGCATGCTCGGGAGGCTTGTTATGGTGGCTATTGAGTTGTTTGATTTGGGTCTAAATTATAAATCAGGTTTTCCTTTTATCAGTTTTGAAACTGTCTTACTACCAGTACTTAGTTACTAAGTTCTAGACAATAGGTCTAGACTCTAGAAATTTCTGCAATTATATTAATATAAAGTATAAAGAATGTAAAAGAGAAAATAATCAGACTTCTTGAAAAATCTGAATTTTATTTTTTTTTAAAGATTTATTTATTCATACAGAACTGGGGTACAGGCCAGAGATGCGGAGCGTGAGAGACTTCACCAGAGACAGAGTGGGGAGCAGAACAGGCAGGTCGACAAAGTGCACTGCTGAGGGGAGCAGCGGGCGGGCCAGGAGAGGTCTGCCGCGCCATGTGGTCACCTCCAGGGCAGGCAGGGATCGAACCAATGCTGAAGTGGCTTAGGTTTCTTAGTGCTGTGCTTTAACCCGCTGCGCCACCAGGGAGGGCCCTGAATTTTATTTTTAATGAAATCTAGTTCTAATCCCAATATAACAGCATATGTAACTAGATAGCCTCATCTGAATGTAGCCAACAAAGTTTTGCTCAATTAATCAGAACTATTTGTTGATTAGCATAATGGGAATATTATGGGAATTTGGGAATAGTTTTCTAAGATTCTGAAAAAGTTTGTATTACTAGTTTAAGAATTCTCTCTGCTACATTATTTATAGTACTTTTTTTTTAGCAAGCTTTTTGAAAAGCCAAAGGTAAACTTCAACTTTGCATTTGTCAAAATTACCATAAACGCTGAACTTGTGGAGTTTTGTACATTTCCTAACTGCTCTGACTGACTGGCCAACATTTCTCTTGGCATAGATAATAATAACCCTATAACTGTACAGTTCCTTCAGATGTATTTATCTCAGCCCTCAGAGAGACAAAGCAAAGGGCCAATTCTCTTTTGATAGAACCACAATAGAGAGTGGGAATTTATCTTTTCACTGTGGGCGGACAAACTGACCCATGTGGGTGGAAAGAGAGTGGCAACATCAGAATGACGCCAGCTGCCCGCTTGAGTCCCAGCTCACATCTGGGACACCCCTAATTCATGGCCAGCGCTTCCCCAGCTCAGTGAAATGAGTCAGGCGTGCCGTATCTGTTCCCTGATGTTGAGGTTCACCCTGACCCTGACAACCAGGTTCATCCCAACGCACTGAGCATTCCAGAGGCGTTTCCACAAGGGGAAAACTCCAGGCTCCATTAGAAGGGAAGTCAGTAAAAAGTGTAGGAAAGTTTTCCAAGAATAGGGAAATGAGGTTAGCCATGATATGCCAGTAGTCAAGCAAGGACTTTATAGAGATCCATGATCACTATGAAACCAGAAAATTACCCCTTTGAAAGGAAAGGACTTTTAGCTCAGAGGAGGCCATGGTACTGCTGGCCTCTGTGGCCATCACTACAGCCTTGACTGGGGAGAAGCGTGGGCTCCGGGCACGCATGCCTGGCGGCAGACACCTGCTATATGGTGTGGGCATGAGAAAGGGAGCACACCTCAGCTGGAGACTGAGCCTCTTGGGGCAGCATCACAGAGGCCTGTTTGGCAGAGCTGGTGCAGCTGAGAGCTGTGGAGGACCCCTACGAGAAGAAAGAACAAACAGACAGTCCTGGGGAACTCAAGTCTCTGTCTCCTACTAGTTTGTTTCCCCTTGTACTACTAGAAAATGGTGGAGCTGATGTCAAGGGCTCCAAGTTTCCTGTCAGAGACCGCACCGGATGGCAGAGTCCAGGGGTCTTTTTCCCAAAGGATGAGGCGGCATGGGCGAAACGAGCAATGAGGCAGACACTGACAGTCTAGCTGGTACAAGTATCTCCTCCCCAAAACGTCAGCAGTTCTTTATTTAAACAATCTCCAAGCAGTGAGATTACATCAGTATGGGCATTGAAGCAAATCGTTAACAAGTCATCTCCATGGCTACACCAAAACGTTTGTGGTTACATGTTACAAAGAAAGTCTTTTGATCCTAGAAAGAAAACCACCAAAAATCATCAGCATCCCCATTTTTCAGTATGATCGATCATTCTAATCAGCATCTCAAATAAAGCGGCAAATCATTAAGTCCTCCTTTGAACAATCCTTTCTCAGGTTAAATCTAGATTCAGATCTGCTTCCGTAAGTCCCGCCAAACTGCCCAAAGAGGAGGCACACCCTGATCGTGTTTATATTCCTAAAGACAATCTACACTTGATTTATGCTAAGGTAATTTTCTAAGAGAACCATTGTCAATTGTTAAACATTTTTTGTAACTGGTTCTCAATGCTCAATTAGGCTGCAAATGAAAGAGGGCCGGGAATCACTTGATGGTCAAATACAGTTGCTATTAGCCAAGAACAAGTCCGAGGTATGGAGACTCTCCGTAGTATGTCTTCTTGGGAACCAAGACTACCCTTAGTACATCTTCTTGGGAACCAAGCAGCCTCCATCTTTTAGGGAGTCTCCCGCATCGCCCAGACCTTGTCATAAGACAGCATGGGTAGCATCGCCTACGTCAGTTTCCCTTTTAAACACCCTGAACTGATTGTGAACCTACCTGGCCTGGGATGTTTGCCGAAGAGGAGGTTTTCTCAGACCGGCACCGGAAAGCCACGGGAGGAGGGCAGGGTGTAAGGGACAACCCAGCAAGCAGGGCGGGGTCTGTGCTCCAGCCAACTAGTAAGGAAGCTGGGCTGAGACCACAACCTGATGTGTGAATTTTTTTTAACATTTATTTGTGCATACAGAACTGGGGTACAGGCCACAGGTGCAGGGGCGGTGAGAGGGTTCACCAGAGACAGAGTGGGAAACAGAACAGGCAGATTGACAGTGTGCACTGCTGAGGGGAGCAGCGGGGAGGAAGGAGAGGTCTGCCACGTGGATCACCTCCGGGGCAGGGCTGGGGATGAACTGGCACTGAAGTAACTAGGCTATCTTGCAGTGCTGCGCTTTAACCCGTTGTGCCACCAGGGAGGGCCTGACATGTGAATTTTTAACCTGTCATAAAGTGTTGGTCCTTTGCTGACAGGTGGGATTCATGAACAGCGGGCGGATCAAAGCGCTGGACATCGAGTGCTTCGTTAACGGAGGCTGCACGCTGGATGAGTCGGAGCTGGTACATACTCAGAGGCCACCGGGCCTTGGTGGTTCATGGGCTGCTGGGTCGCTGGGTTAGTCTTTAGGGAGCATGCTTCCTCACGTAGTCACCCCATTCCACTAGCCGCTGGACTCTGACTTTTAGAGGGGGAAAAAAATGCATCTGTTATATGAGACTCTCTTTTACTTTAGTTAATAGAATTTCTTACACTAAAGCTGGAAAATGCGTATAAAATCCGCAACCTCAGATTCCGGGGCCATGCGTGCAAGACAAATTTACCATCCAATACAGCCTTTCGTGGATTTGGCTTTCCGCAAGGAGCCCTGGTGACAGAATCTTGCATCACAGCTGTGGCAGCCAGATGTGGCCTTCCGCCAGAAAAGGTGAGACTATAACCAGGTTATAACCCAGGCCTCACCTAGGTGGCTGAAGTCTCAGGAGTGTCAGGGGAACCAGTGGGCCAAGAAAACACCCTAGAAGAACTAGGCAAATTAGCACTGTCTCGGAGCTCAAGACAAATTAAGCAGCTCCTAGACTTTAAGCCCCACTGAAGTAATTAAAATAAAACATGTTATTCTGCCGCGTCTGGCTGATCGGAGCCGAGTCCGGCGAGGGACGATGAGGTTAAAGAAAACACAGGACGCCGAGGTTCTTCATCCAGGAGTCTCGTTTATTGCCAGCGATCCCTTTATATACCATTAGGCAGTAGGAGTGGAAGATTAAGGCGGGAAAGGAGGAAGTAGGGAATTTCTCTTGCCACACCGCCTGCAGCTGCCAGATGCCGACACTCCCTTACAAGGGAGTGTGCTAGGGCAGAGAAAGGTCAGGTCGTCCCTGTGGCATCTTAGGCAGATAAACACAAGTCTGTCATGGCTTTATCGGCCCGATCACCTGGCCGCCTTGACACGCACAACAGGGGGCACATCCCCCGGAGCCCCCGGGGGTAGTGTGCTAACTCGGCACCAACATTATTCCAATAGGCTTATCTCTTCATTACCCTAAGAGAAGTCCCCGAAAGTATCTGTGGGTCCTTTTTCTACTTAACACCACTCCATGGCCAGCTTCCTGTGTCAGGATTTTCTACCTCATTCTTTTTCATGAGGCTGCAGTACAGAAGTGCTGTGTCTTCTGGGGCCACTGAACCATTGATATACCCATTGGGGGCCATTAAAGTAATGTTACAGAGATACCAAGAGTTATAGCTGTGCCCTGTTGAATTTATCTGTAGGATAAATTGACAGAGTAGAATTACTGCATCACTTGAAAACTTTTAAGAGGTACTGCCAAGAGACTGCCTTTGAAAAATGTTTAGTTTGTGCATTACCCGAGAAAATGCACAATATGTGCTGCTTGCAGTCAGAGACAGCAGCCACTAGCAGTTAATGACACTCCTCTGTTCCTCACACATCCAGTCAGGCTCCACCCTACTTTCCGCTCCTATCCCACTTCTCTAATATGGGCCTCTGGTCACTAGGACTCTCTAGATGGTGTCCCTTTGATATCGTCTTTTGAGTTAAGGTCCTTGTGTTCACTCTGGGAAAGGTTTCGCCAGAGCTCCCCTTTCAGCAGCACGCATTGAGATTCTTCACAAGACAGAGACTCAGATTTTAAAGAGTAAGTTTATTAGAAAGAGACAGAAGAGAAAAGACACTTGCATAGACACAAGTGGGCAGAAAGAGCTGCCCGGAGAGGGACAGGTTTGCAGGGAAAGAGACCTGCATGGTTGCAGGCGGGCGGTCCTAGCAGAGCGGCCTCCCCTGAGGGAGGTCAGTGCAGAGAAGTCCCAGCATGGTACAGGTCATGGGCAGGCTGGACGCTACTGCCCTGCAGAGGGAGAGAGTGGGTGGGAAGAAACACCTGCATAGTCACAGGTGGGCAGAGGAGTGGCTACCCTGAGCTGGTGGAGAGACTGCCCTGATATAGACAGCCTGTCCCTGGGAGGGGCTCACTCTCTGTGAGCCTAGGTTGGTTGACTTTGAATAGAATCTGAAGAGATTTCTGATGACCTTCATCTCCATGTCCTTATCTTTCACCTTTTGGATTTGAGCTTCAGACACAACCCCCAACAGTCTATTATCTGCTGGAAATTCCTGCAGATATTCAGGCATCCCTTTGGGGGGAGGAGAGGGTATAGGGTATCCAGGCACAGGTTGACCTTGATGTTATGGTTGTGTCAGTTGCTGCACTGGCCCCTTCTACCCATCCCCTTTGTGTGACTCAGCCTGGTGATGCCTCCCCTACATTCCTTCCTCCATCACCTTAAATCCCTATGACCCTAAATTCAACAGGGAGCCACCAGCTTTGTGATCTGTGATTGTCAGGGGACTCCCTCCACACAAGGGGCCATCAAAGCATTGCCCCAGGAAGACAGTACCACTCCTAAGAGGAGGGAGGTAAAGTGGTCTGTAGCTACGGAGGAGAAAAACAGCACGTTGGCTTGTGGGGAGGGGAGTCAGGAAGAACTTTCTGGACAAGATGGCACTGGAGGCAACCCTTAGGTCCTGGGAGGCAAGTACCGCAGCTGAAAGAAAGGCCATCTCTGGGGCTGAAAGGAAAAGGCAGACAGGAGGGACGGACGCCATGAGTCTGTTCCCAAGTTCTGCGACCGGCTGCAAGAAAGGAAGGCTTGAGGCGGAAAGGCTGAGCAAGCAGAGTTTATTGCTCCAGGACAGCAGCTGAGACGGAGCCCCTAGGGTGGGGTCTGCAGCTACTGCCCCCTCAATAAGGGGGAAGGGTCTCTTATATAGATTCTAAACTCGGATTCCAAAGGCAGTGCCTCGGCGCTGTGTCCTTGATGTGAGGCCCAGTTCGTTATCACCTTCAGCTAGACCCATCCAGGATGCAAGGTCAGTTTATTACCACCTTATCAAGCTTGGATGCAAGGCAAAATTCTTTACTGCCCTAATTCAGTCCTTGTCAGTAAATCTTTAGTCACTCCCAACAGGGGCCCCACTTCCCTATCTGAGGGCGCATCTCATCTCACAGTTTGTGCAAGAATCAAATGAGTTCAAATGTTTTCACAAACTGGAAAACGTTATCCTAAGGTTGCCGCTGATAATCAAGCTTCCTTTTAGGTTTGGCATAAGAGGGGATAATGGAAAACTCCTGAGTGTCTCAGAGGACCTCCTTTGTCAAGTGTTGCAAACTTCCAGCACATGACACACCCATATTCATATAAATTTTTTAAAAGATTTCACTACAACGCCAACGGCAATTTGAAGGCTTAGAGTTCTGCTATTTGTTACTAGTTGCACTGCTGTTCCTCTAGCGGAACAAATTCTCAATGAGGACAGTACATCCTTGCTTTGATATAACATCCATCACTTCTGCCCCATGCTCTGAACTCATAGGGAAACAAAGGAAAAGCTGCTCTCCTGGTTCCCTCCACCCCACCGCCCTCACAGATCAGCCACTACTACTGCCCTCTGCTTCTGCCAGGAAGCCCTGAAGGGTGCATGGAAGAAGGATAAGCAGTATTTTTGTGAAAGCACATACTTTCTTTATTTCAATTTTTTAAAGATTATTTATGCAGGTAGAACTGGGGTACAGGCCAGAGGTTCAGAGGGTGAGAGGATTCATCAGAGACAGAGTAGGGAGCAGAATAGGCAGATTGACTGAAAACACTGCTAAGGGGAGTAACAGGCAAGACAGAAGAGGTCTGCTGCACCATGTGGGTCACCTCCCTGGTCGGGGATCAAACTTGTGCGGCAGTGGCTGTGGTTAGCTTCATAGTGCTATGCTGGTACCTGCTTTCAAAGAAGAAAGAACCTTTCTCTTCCCACCAAAGTTTGTGCTTCTCTGGCCTCTCTGTTGCAGTCAATTTTCTGTCTCACTCTAATGATAGTCTCCATTTCCCACCCACTTCAGGTTAGGGAGAAAAACATGTACAAAACAGTTGATAAAACGATCTACAAACAAGCATTCAACCCTGAGAACCTGATAAAGTGTTGGAAGGAATGCCTGGAAAAGTCTTCCTTCGACAGCAGAAGACTAGAAGTGGAGGAGTTCAACAAAAAGAACTACTGGAAGAAGAAAGGCATCGCTATTGTGCCCATGAAGTTTTCTGTTGGCTTTGCCGCAACAAGTTATCATCAGGTGAGACTCCACCAGGTGACATGGCGGGTAGCCTCGTGTCACCCTCCTGGCCAGTCAGCTTGTGTTGACTAGAAGAGTGCCACGTTTCCCAGGGCACTGAGGCCCCTCCTGCCCCACCCCCCACCCTCCAGCACCCAGGAGAAATGCACAGACCCTCCTATCCATAAGCACTTTCACATGCAACAGCAGAAGAGTCCCATGAGACAAGGGCTTTGGCAGATGGAGGGCCAACTTGGATGACTGCCAAGTGGAGCACTGACCGGAAGTGACACTCTGTTGTCCAGGAAGGGAGCAGGAGCTCATAAGGCATGGGGTGCTGAGCTGTCTGAGCTGACAGAATGGGCTTCTCCTGCTCTGTGCCCCCAACATGTGGCAGGATTCCAAGGTGCCCCTACATCTAGGCAGAGATGTCATTCCATTTTGTCCAGACTAGCTGGCCGTTTCAAGCTGCATCCTCCAGGAAGGTATTAATTTTGATAGGAAAATGGAGAGGGGGAATAGGAGAAGGCCAGAAATTCTCACCAGTTGATTTATGAAAAGAGACAAGTCATTCAGAGTCCCATCCAGGAAGTGGGAGGAAAGGCAGCATATAAATGAATCCAACTGGTACAGTCTTCCTGGCAATGGGTCATATACAGGAAAGCTATTTACAAAACTGGAAAAGGTTACTGCCTCCTTCATTATCTTCCTCCAAAGGCAGAAAACTCTGCAACTGGAAAAAATTTTTTACACATTAGCTCTAAATCTAAAATCTAAATCCAAATATGCATTAGATGTCCCTTGTGTATATACTACTAAAAGCGTCCTTCTACATATACCCAGCTACCCAATAAGCACACACACAAACGCATCCCACAAAAGTTTCCCTGCTGAAGAAAATTCTTCTTAGGAACTAAAGCAGTTGCCCAAAATCCCTAATCAACTAAAGTCAGATGAACCTGAAAAACCTTGATCTGCCACTTATTAGCTGTGTGACATTGAGCAAATTATTTAACTTCTCTGTGCCTCAATTTTTCAAGTGAAAAATGAGAAAAATAATCCTCTTGAAGACTGATGACAATTCAATGAGATAATGAACTTGAAACACCTGGCAGGGCTTCTGGAACACTGTGTCGTTGAGCAGATCAATCAGCCCTCAGTCCTTCCCTGGGATATCCCAGACCAGCCTTGAAGGCTGCGCTTCCTCTGGTGGCAGAAATCCCTCAACTTTGTCACACACCTGTCATGGCCAGCGTGCCCGTCTCTATCAAGAGGCTCGAGGTTAGCTATCACATCTCCAAGACAGGACAAGATAACAGCAGGGGCTAAGTGACCCTGGAAAGCTGCCTGAGTGGGTTTGTTCTCTGACACCAAATATCGTGTTTACTGCATCCATTCTCCAGTTCCCAGACAACAGCTGGTCATCCAGCAATTCAATTCTGACACTCAACTACCCAGAATTAGGGCAGACCCCATAGGTCTAGGACCATCGTTAAGAGCACCCCCATTTCAGACACCAGTGCACTCGGGTGCCCAGTACACTCACACTTTGACTACTACTAAATTCAGGGGTTTTTCTGGTACCCAACCCCCTAAGTTTCATGGGTCAACAAAATAATTCTGAACCCAGGAAAGGAATCTACTTAAGGTGAGATCCCATGTTTATGGAGATTTCATTACATAAGTGCAATTGATGAAATATTTGGCCACTGGGGGTTGGACTCAACGTCTAAACCCTCCCCCACCCCAGAAGCTGGAGATAGGCTGAAAGATAGAACCCTCTACCCACTGGCTTGCTTTTTTGACAGCCTTTCCCTCATAAAGCTATCTGTCTCCCAACAAGAATTAGCTCATTAGTACTCAAAAGACAGCAAATTCAAGCTTTACACGACTCCTTCCCTCCACCGGTGGCTGGCCCTTGCCTGTTCTCTGCCATACCCCATGGAAGTCAGCTCCTAGTCCTGCCACCAAAAAAGGAAAAGAATATCTTTGAATCAAGCCATGAATTTAAGTCTCCATTTGAAAGGTTTCAAGCTTCCTTACAGAGTTCCAAATTGATGTACCTAAGAATCATCTAGCTTGAAGTTGAAGAGTTATTCCAGGTCAGCAGATGACTCACCGAGCTGGAACAACCACTTTCTAAGCTAGGTATGAGAGGCACTCAGCCAGTCAAAGGCTCAGGGTGAATAAATACTATTCTTAGTGCCTACAAGCTTTGATGCCCTGGAGCTCCTGCAAGACACCCTGGGCCTCCCCAGGCAGCTCAGCGGGGAATAGACTGAAATCCTATTTCCTCCCCCTCTTGGAAGGAAAAATACCACGTTTCCATTCATATAGTTTGACAAATATTTATTTAGTGTCTCTGTGATTCAGACCTCCTCACAGTGTCTACAGGACACAAAGATGAACAAGACCAGGTATCCTTCCTCCCATAAAAGAGCTTTGGAATCTATTTCCTTTCTGTGGCTGCTGTAACAAAGTACCACAAACTTGGCTTAAAACAACCCATGTATTCTCTCACAGTTCTGGAGGCTAAACGTTCAAAATCAAGGTGTCAGACAGGGCTGCGCTTCTTCTGAAGACTCCAGGGAGGAATCCTTCCTTGCCTCTCCCAGTTTCTGGGGGCTCCTGGTGTTCCCCAGTGAATGACAGCACAGCACCCATCTTTTCCTCCCTTGCCAGGTGACAAGCCCTTCCCTTCATGTTCCTTCCAGCTGTCACTTAGGAAGCCCTTTTCCCAGCACCCTTTATGCCACCCCCCTACCTCCCAAATCATTCTACACTCTAGTGATTCTGTTGACCAGCTGTGTCCCCAATACCTTGAGAGTTACTTGAGGAAGAATCACGACCTGTGCACCTTTACGTATCTGGAGCAGAACACAGGTTGGTGCGTAATGGGGACTTACAAATGTTTAATTAGCTAGTTTACTGGTTGGTCAGAGATTTTAAGTAGTGCAGTGATTTTCAACTAGTTGGAAGAGATTATTCACAACTCCTGAGTGTCCCAAGTTGCTCCTACAAAACTAGGTTCTGGCCTGTCTGGTGGTGCATCAGGTTAAAGCACAGCACTGCAAGTTCACTGCAGCCACTTCAGTTCGAGTTCAATCCCCAGCACCAGAGCTGACCCACCTCTCCTGACCCTCCCGCTGCCCCCCCTCAGCAGTGTACTTCATCCATCTTCCTTTTCTTCTCCCCAGTCTGTCTCTGGTGAATCCTCTCACCACCCCTGCTCCTCAGGCTTACACCCCAGTTCTGTATGCATAAATAAATAAATCTTTACAAAAATAAAAGAAAGAAACTATGTGACTTTACAGGTGACTTTTGCCCAAGCAGAAGTAAGCTTCAGAACCCTTCCAGAAAAGCTGCTTCTCTGGCACTCCTGCTCCATGAGTTGGTGTTTACTACCTCGTATTTTGTTCATAATCATTTATTTATTTTCTTATGCCCTTATTCACTTGTGTACACTATTTGACTTCCGTTCTCAGGTGTCATAGTTCTCTCACCACCATAGCACCCAGGATCCATCACTCCCTCATTTTTTATGTTGAACCCCCCAAATCATCATCATCTTGCCCTCAGCTGTACCTCGTGGCTTGTTTTTCTAGGCAGCTGCGCTGGTTCATATCTACACAGACGGGTCTGTATTGGTCACACATGGAGGCAGTGAACTGGGACAAGGTATTCACACCAAGATGCTACAGGTAAAATCAGTACAAATTAGTCTTTACTCTGTATCCATTGCTGGCATGACTGACATCTGCACTAATTTGAGAAAGATTGCCAACTTCCTGTATTCCAATCCAAAGATCTTGGCTATTGGAAAGCTTTTAACACATCAAACAGAGTGAGTGAAGAGGCAGAAATCCTGTGCATTTGCAAGTACCCCTGGCGCTTGTGTGGATGCCAACACCACCACTGAGCCCACCAATGAGCACCTCAAGCACTGTGTTAGGCTGACCTAGAGGGCCAGTTTCCTCTTTTCTATTTTGAGACCCACGTATATGTTTAAAGCAGAGACGACAGTGTTAGGTTGCTAATGCTTTATTTTGGCAAGTGTGGACAAGAATTTCATCACTGTGTAAAGGATACTTTAACACCCACATACACACAAATGAAGAAAATATTATCTCAGGAGAAAAATAAAGTTTTACATTGTACTCTTAACTTTATGACTAATTATTATTAGATTGTTAAAGTCTACCCCTGCAGCTTTTAACTATTGAGTCCCTCAGCTCCTTTGGAATGTGCCTCACACATTCCATATAGCAAGAAGACCTCAATTCTGCTCCCTTTCACCTACAAGTGCCAAAGGTAAAGACACAGGACCGTCTGCTGCTCAGTCTTGGTTCCTGAACCCTGACGGTTGCATGGATTGGTACAGGAAGAAGGCACATGACTAAGCTAAACCAATCAGAGTCATTTCCTGGAACTGCTGCGTAATTGGTTGGAGAAAGGAACTAGTTTTCATTTTTGGATGTTAGCTAGCATGCTGGAAGCCAGCGGTTGGCAGAGGAAATCTCTTGTGTCATGAACACAGCCTATCAATTATGACAATAATGTGGACATTGCAAAAAAGAAAAACAAATGTGAGAGACTGCAAGGGGACCCTACAGAGCCCGTGTAAAGCCCCTCAGTACAAACATTCGCAACACTGGCTCCAGCTATCCTTCCGGTTAATGTGGAAAAAGAGATTTCATCTGTATTTTCATGACCCGATAAAATAGTCCTTTCTTTCCCCCAGCATCTTGCTGGGGAAACGTCCTCATTCAATGGCATTATCTGAAGATTGGCGTTTGGGAACAGGTACATACCTGCAGAAATCTGAAGACAGTGTTTTTGCAACAGCAGCCAAAATAATGCTTTTTCTTCCCTCGCATAATTTCCTTTTCATTTTCTTGATTCAATATCTTATTTCTACATATCTGCTAGACACTGGAAGAAAATGAACAGAAAATTAAAAAGTAAGCAGCAACTATTGGACAAATACAAACAAGTGAAAATAAATAGAAAGAGAGAGGAAAGGTAAGGTGGTGGTGAGGGCAAGAATGAAGAAAAGCCCTGAGGGCTCTCCTGCCAACAGATTTATGAGCATCTGCTGAGTCAGTCAATCTAAGCTGTCTGTCTGCCTGTCTATCTGCCACTGTCGCCAAATACATTTCAAATTTTCAATGACCGCCTCCCTACATTCGTAAAACTTAGAATAAAAAGAATCCTTAACATTCAAAATACACATTTTAAATGGAAAAACCAGTGAATTATACCCCCCCAGGGGGAAAAAAAAACACTTTAAAAATCAACATTAGGCTCTACTAAAAAGGAGTTTAATGTTTATAAGACACTTTACTTTAGGGTTTAAAGGATAGATCATGATACAGCAAAAAACATATTTTTAATTATGAAAAATAGTGATTCAGGGCTCTCTGGTGGCACAAGGGTTAAGTCTCAGCACTACCCCGCTATTGGCAGCCACCAAGACATGATTTTGATCCCCAGCCAGGGAGCTGACCCACATGCCACAGCAGACCTCTCCTGTCTCACCCACTGCTCCCCTCAGCAGTACATTTCAGTGGATCTCCCTGTTCTGCTCCCCACTCTGTCTCTGGTGAATCCTGTCAGCCTACACCACACCTCTGGTATATACCCCAGCTCTTGTATACTTGAATAAATAAAACAAATCATTAAAAAAGAAAAGAAAGTAATTCAGATCTTTATAAAAACCCTTGCTGGACTTGAAAATACTTTTTTCCCGTAGGTGGCCAGCCGTGAATTAAAGATGCCCATGTCTCAAATGCACATCTGTGAAACAAGCACAGCCGCGGTACCAAACACTATTGCTACTGCAGCATCCGTCGGCACAGATGTCAATGGCAGAGCTGTGCAGGTGCTTCCTCCTGCCCGCCTCACCCCCGGTGCTCTATCCACACCTAGAGCTTTCATACCTGGATCCAGGGACAAGTGGTTGGCTTCAGAGAAGTCACCTGTTGCACTAAACATAGGCTTGGTGTAGCCCAAATGTAGGAAGTATGTTAGCTAGGATAGGCTAGATTGAAGTGGCAAATAGACCCAGTATATCAAAGGTCCGTTTCTTGCACGTGTGACAGCCCTGAGGGAGTGTTCAGTCCTTCTAGCTCCCATCTTCAGCATGTGGCTTTCAAGGTTACCCCGGCCAGTATCATTCCAGTGAGCCTGAGAAGGGGAAAATGGAGCTCCAGAACCTGGAAATGATACCCATCGTTTCCACTCATCAACCACTAGCAGAATTAGTCACAGGCCGCATGGAGCTGCACAGAGTTTTGGGGAAATGTAGAGCAGTTGGAAACCATAGGCCCAGACTCGATGGGAGAATGGATTGGAAATCATGTAGTCTCTGTTGCTAGGAGACACAGAAGGAAGAGTTTTGGGCAGCAAGTAATATAGAGCTGTGCAAGTTTCCTGCAGGCAGTAGCAGGCAGAACCCCAGCCAGGTAGATCTAAGGTTACGATTCAAGTGCAGGTCTACCAGAGGACTCATTCATTTTCTTATTTTCTAGCCCATGTAAATTTTTTTTAATTGTTTCATCTTTACTTGTTTAGGATAGAACCATGACTTCATATTCCTGCATTCAAATACCTGTTTGCATATACTTTAAAGCAGTATCTATTCATCTGTTTCTGTTATGAGCTGTCTACTTTTTCCACTGAAGGGCTGTGGGGTAGCACAGTCCCTGACTGCCAGGACATAGTGCTCATGCCACCAAGAGAAGCCACTTTCAAATCTGCCTTATTTTTGTAGAGTCCCCTCTTAAAGCCTCAACCATTAGAGTCTTTTTTTTTAGTCTTTTTTTAAATTATTTATTTTTTTAATAATATAATAGTTTATTTTTACATCACTTTGTGCCTTTTTCCATCTCACTTGTAATCCCCGTGGGCTTCCCATCACCAAATCACCCCTGTGCCATCACCATCGTCCAGTGAACATCCCTCCTCCCCATTTTTGATCCCATTCCCCTCTCCACCCCCGTTAGATGTCTCTGGTATATAGCTGCCCATTATTACTATTATTTTCTCACCTGGTCCATTATACTCCTGTTATGAGTGAAACCACCCGGTATTTTTCCTTTTCTTTCTGGCATATTTCACTAAGCATGATCTTTTCTAGCTCCATCCTTGTTGCTGCAAAGACATGTGATTTTTTTGGTTGCTGAGTAATATTCCACTGTGTATATGTACCACATCTTTTTAATCCATCCATCCACTTTTGGGCATTTGGGCTGTTTCCATGTCTTTCTAATTGTAAATAAAGCAGCAGTAAACATGGGGGTGCAGGTAACTTTTTGAATCAGTGATTTTGTGTCTTTTGGGTAGATACCTAGGAGTGGGATTGCTGGGTCGTATGGAAGCTCTATGTTTAGCAGTTTGAGGACCCTCCAAACAGTTTTCTGTAGTGGTTGTACTAGTTTGCATTCCCAGCAACAGTGCAGGAGAGTTCCTTTTTCTCCACATCCTTGCCAACATTTGTTGTTGCTAGTTGTTTTAAGATGTGCCATTCTCAGTGGTGTGAGGTGGTATTTCATTGAAATACTAGAGTCTTTTTGTTCACCACAAGAAGTGGGGAATCTCAAACTCTTCAAATCAACTTGGGGTGAGATCAAACACAAACATGCATAGCCTGCAGTATAGGGAGCTGTCCTTCCAAATTAAGTGTCAATACATCTTCTAGGGTACTGAGGTTTAGATTTGTTACAAGTCAGAAATGTGTCGGTATAGGTTATTATAGTATCATTTCACTCTTTTCTTACCTCACAACTAAAGCGAAGTCCTTCATGGCAATAGCTTGATGGTAGGCAGATGAATAGATGGAAAGATGGACAAAAGTTGAGTCTTGTGTTAGACCCAGAAGGATGGTGACATGTCATCAGTGCAGAATGGAAAGCAAAAATATGAATGAAAATAAGACATTTTGTTCCAGTTATAGTCATGATGGGAAAATATGAAAGAAGATATAAGTTAAAAATGTAGGAAAAGAGAAGAAATGAAGGACATGAATATAATTAGAAAGGCAGGACCAAAAGGGAAGCATGGGGGACCTAGTCCATTCCCTATTGACATTCCTCCACACAAGTCTAACCATCTGGCTCCTCTCTAATGGGGGTTTCACCTCTTCATCCCTTCAAGAATGCCTGTCAGATCCTTCTGAAGCGCCTTGAACCCATCATTAAGAAAAATCCAGAAGGTACCTGGGAAGAGTGGGTAAGTACCTCCCTCTCTTCATTACTACAATTGAGAGAACAATCCAAAGCATAGCTGGGAGCACCAGGCATGCCACCGGTGTGGAGACAGCTCTCTGACAGTGGGCGTCTGCATCACCAAGCTTGGGAAGGCCGCTGCACCATTACATAAGCAGGTGCATGTGGAGCAAGAGCTTTAGGGACCAGCAGCACTGACAGGGAATGAGATGTGTGGACAAGGCAAAGGTCACACCCACCGTGTTCTATAGTAAAAGGAAGAGACTGAGTCTTTCAAAGCCAAGAAAAAGATACTGATGTTTCTCGTAAGGAGGTGGAAAACTAAAAAGCGTAACCGCTATTGAACATAGTTCAATGGAAATGATATTTAATCCAACTTTATAATACTCTTATTTTGTTAGAAGTTTTCTCACAGTTACACACACATTTATTAGAGTCTTATCATTAGAAGTCAAGCCCCAAGTACCTGTAACCTAAGTTCATGCACCATGAATGTGTACCAGGATTCTATTTTACTTGTTTAATTCAGACTACTGAACTCAATCAGGAGGAAATGTTTAGTGTACCAACTGAAGAAAAAATATTATGATGAGTTTTGTTATTGGCAACTTAGCATCAACAATGATCAGGTGTCAATTTTGATGTATAGGGTATTTTCATGTTTATTTATCCTATGGTATATTTATTTCATTTTGACTAAATATGCCCATTCTACAGATACAAGCTGCTTTTGAACAGAGAATCAGTCTTTCAGCCACTGGATACTTCAGGTAAAAATGACATAATGCTTTGATTTATTTCTTTTTAATTTTTACATGTATTATTTACATTGTGATACATTTTTGTACAATGTATGCTTTTTCCTCTCCGAATTCCCCATAGAATGTCCACCCCACCACCAAGTCACCCGTGAACCTTCATCATAATCTCTGTGCTCTTCCTTCCCCTGTTCTAATCCCTTTACCTCTCCCTCCCCTGCTGAATGTCTCTGATTTATCTTTTTTTCTTAATAATATAACAGTTTATTTTTATATCATTTTGTGCATTTTTCCATCTCAGTTGTAATCCCCTTAGGCTTCCCATCACCAAATCATCCATGTGCCATCACCAAAGGCCAGTGCATTTCCCTCCCCCAACAGTTTTTGATCTTGATTTATCTTTTGCCTGCTAGTTTGTTTTGGTTTTGTTTTTTTTTTTCTTGATCCCTTATTTGGTTTTCCTATATTCCTCCTAGAATTGAAGCCATCAAATATTTTTCTTTTTCCTTCTGGCTTATTTCACAGAGCATAATCCCTTCCAACTCCACCCATATTCCTGCAACTGGCATGAGTTTATCCTTTTTGATTGCTGAATAGTATTCCATTGTGTGTATACACCACATCTTTTTTTTTTTTAACTTTATATTTATTTATTTATTTATTCATGCAGAACTGGAGTACAGGCCAGAAGTGTGGGGGTGAGAGACAGAGTGGGGTGCAGAACAGGCAGATTGATGAAGTACACTGCTGAGGGGAACAGCGGACAAGGCAGGAGAGGTCTGCCACACCATGTGGGTCACTTGCGGGGCAGGCAGGGATTGAACTCACACTGAAGCACTGCAGCTAGCTTGCAGTGGTGCGCTTTAACCCACTGAGCCACCGGGGAGGGCCCTATACCACATCTTTTTTATACAGTCTTCTGTTTGGGGACACAATAATGCTTTGATTTAATTGAGAAAATATTATATTGCCCATTTGCTCTAGGCCTAAATTCCCTCGTTTGTGAAATAAAATTTTATGATATGATCTCTGAAGTCCCTTATAGGACCCAAACTCTCACTTCACATAACCATTGAGTTGTACTCAAAAAAAATACTAAATCATAAAAATACCCTTAGTGGGTTAAAAAAAAAAAAAGAATAAAACGTGACTTACAACATCATTATTTACTACCTTTTTATCGTAAGTAGTAAAAAGACATCATTAGAAATAACTTGCAATTCAATTTTACAACTCTCCCTCCTTTTACTAAATAAAACATGTCTATTCTGAGGTACCTGGAAGGGCTTGAGAAGTGTCTGACTGTGGGAGACACTCAGAAAATGCATGTTAATCGGATGAAACACAGAAAGGAGAGCTAGTTATCAGTTTAGGCAGTGTATGACATCCGTTCATAATCTAATGAGACAAAAGCACCAAACTTTACACATATACACCCACATAAAGCAAATCTCATAAAGAAAGAAGGAGGTAACAGTGCAGCCCAGTGCTGTGTACATAATGTCTTCTGAATTTCTGACTTCAATAACAGCAATTCAGCCCGCGGCTGAGTACAGCTTCCATTTTAAAGGAACACACTGAGTTAGCATCAGTCTTCTATGAGTTTGGTTAGTACAGTCTAAGGGGTCCCTCTGAGGATATCAGTAAAAGTCAGTTGAGGTCCTCAATGTGATAGCCAAAGCTCAAACCTGAAGCCATTTATGGGAGGCCTGGAGCAGTCCATTGGCTTCTCTCTTTCAGCATGCCACCTACAGCACAAGAGCCTCTTAAATAAGGCAAATAATAGTGATGTTATCACAAGTGAGGCTGTAAATATAGGTAGCCATTTAAATGTGTTTATAAGGCAGCTGAAATGAACATCAGCCTTATAACTTTGTTTTTCTTTTTAAATTAATGGACATTGTACACACACACACACACATGCACACACTACTGCCACCACCAGCAAATTAAAGTGCTTCATTTTTCTATCAGGGGCTACAAGGCTTTCATGGACTGGAAGAAGGGTGAGGGAGACCCATTTCCATACTATGTTTATGGAGCTGCCTGTTCTGAGGTTGAAATTGACTGTCTGACAGGCGCTCACAAGGTAAGCCAAATATAACATCCCTCTCGGTAAGATAAAACAATATTGCATTGTATATTGCCTCCCTTCAAACTCATATATGATTCTCTCAGTAGAACAGCACTATCACCTACACAATTTCATTATGTGACATTTGTGCAATAGGAACAAGATTCTTTCAATTCCATGGAGAAGTGTAGAGATCCTCACTTATTCTGAATTTCCATTTAAGAAATAGTCAAAAAGAAATTATTCATGACAGCATAAAATGTAACAAGTTTGTTTTTTCTATTTCCAAAGTTTTGCCAAAAAATGAGAGTGGAGTTATAGTCCTAAAGGAAGGCTAAATTACCCAATCTGAAGACATAGGCAGTTTAGTCAACAGTCTGAAATAGAATTTTTGAAGGTGCATAACAATGAGATGTTTCTCTCAGTATGCCAAAAACATTACTGGTCCTAAAGAAATAGGTTGGGGCGGGGGGTGAGTGAAGCTGTCCCAGGATCCATACTGCTTGTCTCAGAGGCCAGCATTTGAGTCAGAAAGGAAATTGCAGACTAAAGAGCTAGATAGAAATTAGGAGCCGTGGCATGAGCGTAAACAGAGAATGATGATATTGGCAGAATGAACACCGTAAGGGCAGATGGAAAGCCCAAAGGGATTCCTGAGATAGACCACAGGTACAGGGTGCTCTGTGTCTCCTTGACAATGTGTGTGCACTTGGCCTGGGCCAGAACAGGTGACGTTTCCCAGGGAAGTAGATTAGCACTGTCAAAAGTGGTCTCAACACTTGCCTGTTCCAAAGTCATGCTGCTACAGGACAAGGAGAAAGAGCACCAGAGGGCCAAGGTCCCTTGTATCTCTGTTACAGGACAGCAAATCTGTTACAGGACAGGGAGAGAGGCACCCCTGAAGCCCCAAACCAGCCTGCTCTAAGTGGGTTCGGCCATCCGCTGTGTCAAGACCAAACATAAAACTTTAATGAAAAGGGACTTTAATACAGTAAATATACAATATGGGACACAGAGAATATAACTTCTAAATCAAACACCTAAAGCTACCCATCCCCTTGTGGGCAAAAGTCAACCCAAAAGGGGTAGATCCAAAGAAAGGCCTGAAAGCCCACCACAGACTAAAGCACCTTCTGGCCGGGACCCATGGAAAAGGGTCAGAAATGGCCAGACAAGTCTGGGAAGAAAAGAGCAAAATCAAAATCAATATAAACACTGCCATAGTCACCTCCTTACAAGTATCTCACCCACATCTGCCTTAGCCAGTCCAGGATCAGGAAACAAGCACGGTTTCTTCCTTGCATGCTTGCTGCGCCATGTGGCTTCCTCAGGTCTCCTTCTGGCTCTCCATCCAGCTTCCTTCTCTTCTTCTCTCCTGATTCCTCTCTTCTCTTCTTTTTCTCTCCTCCACTCCACCTCCTTCTGGGTGGGGCAGGGAACCTGGAACTTCTCCTTTTCCTGGGGACCACCCGGTTACACCCTGCTTTCACACAGGCCAGTGCAGCAGTATGATTTCCTCAATAAATCTATCATTAGGACTAGATGAGCTCATGAGTTATATTAACAGAGAATCCAAGTTGAGAATCAGATGAACAATTAATACCCTTCAATTATTCACTAACTGGCACTCAGGCACACCGACAAGCCACACACTTTGGAGTCACTGAAGTGCCAAAGCCATGAATGGAAAAGACCTTCAGTGGTGGCATGCAGACCTAGCACTGGATTTGAAGAGCTTGGCAGGTATCTTGCCATCTCTAAGTTCCATGGGGTTGAAGACAGTGTTAATTAGTAGAAATTCTGGAATAACTAGAGACCATTTGAATTGTTTAGGAAAAAAAAAAAGTTCACTCAAGTAAACCTGAACACCTAATTGGCTTTGTTAAACAATCTGTGACTTGGGCAGCAGCAGCCTACCTAGCAAGGGGAAAGATGAGGATTTATACAAACTGGAAGGCTTTTATAAACAGAAAGAATTTGGGATGAGGATGATGCATACAAGAACTGGGGTACAGGCCAAAGGTGCAGGGGTAAGAGGATTCACCAGAGACAGTGGGGAGCAGAACAGGCAGATCAACAAAGTACACTGCTGAGGGGAGCAGCAGGCGGGTCAGGAGAGGTCTGCCACACCATGTGGGTCACCCCCCCAGCCGGGGATCAAGCTCATGCTGCAGTGGCTGCAATAGCTTCACAGTGCTGTGCTTTAAGCCATTGTGCCACCAGGGAGGGCCTGGGACAAGGAGATTTTTAAAGAAAGAAAATAATCATTTCAGGCCAGATTACCTTCCCTTAAAGGAAGGGGATGGCTGGTCTTTTCAGATAGTAAATTAGACTGATTGGTTTAAAATGCCCCTCCTTTAAAACAGTTAATTTTATTTAAAAAAGGGGCCTCCCTGGTGGTACAAGGAGGCACTATGAATCTATCCGTAGCCACTACAGAACGAGTTCGATCCCCGACCAGGGAGCTGACCCACATGGCGCAGCAGACTTCTCCTGTCTCATTTGCTGCTCCCCTCCGCAGTGTATTTCAGTTCATCTGCCTGTTCTGCTCCCCACTCTGACTTTGGTGAATCCTCTCACCACTCCCTGACCCCCGCACCCCTAGCCTCCACTCCAGCTCTTATGTGCATAAAATAAATAAATCTTTAAAAATAAATAAATAAAATATCCCTCCTGGGAAGGGTTGAAATCACAATTAAATTAGATAATTGTTTTGTTTTAGGGCTTCCCTGGTAGCACACAGGTTAAATGTAACATTATGAACCTATCCACAGCCACTGCAGCATAAGTTCGATCCCCAGCCAGGGAGCTGATCCACATGGCGTGGCAGACCTCTCCTGACCCACCTGCTGCTCCCTTCAACAGTGTTTGTTGATCTGCCTGTTCTGCTCTGTTCTGTGTTTCAGTGAGTCTGCCTGTCTGTTTCCCACTGTCTCTGGTGAATCCTGTCACCACTCCACACTTCTAACCTGTATCCCAGTTCTTGTATACATAAATAAGTCCTTAAAAAAAGGTAATTGTCATGGTTTGATGATGTGGGGTTCAGCATAAGTGACTCCATTGGTACCTGCTGTCTTCTTTTTGACAGAATAAACCTTAAAACAGTATTTGCCTTTCAAGTGTTTACAGTGAGGTCATTTTAATTTTTGACAGAAACTCAGAACAGATATCGTCATGGATGCCTGTTACAGCCTAAATCCAGCCATTGATATTGGGCAGGTAGGTGTTCTGCCACTTAGAAGATGCCCTTCCCGAGACCCCAGGGTAGGTCCACACCTTCTAAAAGGCATACATTGTTACAAAGCTCGACATTTTCCTCCCTTCAGATTGAAGGTGCATTTATTCAGGGGATGGGCCTTTATACCACAGAAGAGCTGAACTATTCCCCAGAAGGTGTCCTATACACTCGAGGCCCAGATGAGTACAAAATCCCCACCATCACTGACGTCCCAGAGGAGTTCAACATCTCCTTGCTGCCGTCATCGACAACCCCACTCAGCATCTATTCGTCCAAGGTAAGCTCCCCAATCCCTGTGTTATGAATGAGAGCAGGTGGACAAAATAAAAAAATAAAGATCAATCTTTATCGGGACCAAATGGGGATAGACTGTTAGAGAAAAGTGAGATTCAGAGAAAAGAGATGATTCACCCAATGACAATTCTAGGCCAAAGATTTTATTTATTAATATCTTCTTCCATAGAAAGTTTTAAATTCATAAAAAGGTTTGCTAAGAGAGAATAGCATTTTTACTTAAGCACTTTAGGCTAAAATAGGAAATGGGACGGAAGCACAGTGGCACTAAAATCTTAGAAAGCAGATGCCGCTGCTTCTAAGGCATGGATATAGTCTTCAATCTTGGACTGAGGCATAAGAAGATCGGGGTTCCCACCCACCCCCACCAGCTCACCGTGAGCCTAGGCAAATCATTCACCCCCAGGGAGCCTGGCTCTTCAGCCCTGCCCAGCTAGGGATCTAAGCAGTGGGTCCCCATGGGAGGTGGAAGCGGGGAGCAGTTTTATTTCCCTTCCCCAAGAAACACTGGCCAGTGGCAGGAGATGTTGTCACAAAGGAGATGTTCCTTCTAGTGGGTAGGGGCCAGGGATCTGCTAAACAAACATCGATGGACAAGCAGACCCCCACCCCCACCACACTCCACCACCAAAGAATTAGCTAGCCCAGAATGTCCACAGGGTCATGAAGCAAAGATATAAACCCTTAAGCATTGCTAAAGGAGTAAAACTGCAAATTAAAATAAAGATCAGCACTTGCTCACATGGCTATGTACAAATAGGGGGAAAACACCCTCAAAGTAAAACTTCGCTTCGATTTGAGGTATATTGTTAAATTTTTTCTCTACTCTTTTGGGGAATGTCTTACTAGGGTTGGTCAATTACTCCGCCTGTCTATGGTGGAATTTTATCATTTTCAAAGTAGACCCCATTTCCAACCCAGCACCTCCTTTTAGATATGTAGTGATGGGGTGTCTGGGGGAGGTAGGAAGGGGAGGATAAATTTGAAAGACAATCAACAGGGTCTTTAGATTCTCATTAAACTAGAAGTCGCTCTGGGGGGGGAATGTAAAAGGAAACTCAGCACCCGCAGAGAGCAGTTTTCAGGCCACTAGGAGTAAGAGGACAGGCCGGACCCTCGCGTCCTTGTGACCGTGTCAGCCACTCACAGGCATGTCCTCAGACGAGTCCCAGGTTGCAGGTGCCCCATGGTATGTCCATGTAATGACGGAGGCCAGCCAGCCCAGGCACGGTGCTGGAGACCTGAACTTCACAACACTGTGAAGTGTCAGTCAACACTGCCCACATCTCACTAAGAAACGGGCTGGGAGCAACATCTTACCCAGAGAGATGCAAGAAGTGAGGACTAGAAATCAAACGGACACACCTCTCTAACTCAGGGTTTGCAACACAGGGGTCAACTTGCCAAATCTAAGCTGCCCAGGTATTTTTGTTGACCTGTACAGTGTTTTTAAAGTTGGGAATGTTTACACTAAACACAAATGTCTAAACTCTCTTGAATATTTGGTTTTTCTGTTTACTTGGGCTGAATTTCTAGAAGGCAGCCCCTTGAAGGCAAGATGTGGGCTAGCTCTACTTCACCATAGTGCCTACTTTTCCTTATTGTCCTTCACCTGCCCACGCACCCATTTACATTACCTCCCTATTCCTTGCAGATGATGGAGTTGCAACCCATCAACTGGTGCCAAAATCTGTAGATGCTTTTTCTCCCAGAACATGCTGTCTCCCCTAATCATGGAGTCATAATAAGGCATATTTTATTCCACTCATGAAGTTGGCCAGTTCAGTCCATTAAATGGGCTTTTGTAAATAGGGTAACCTGTCCTTACCACACACACATGCACACACACACACCCCTTCCCCGTAGATGAAAGATTTAACCTAAATAGGATTAAAACCTTGGAGTTTGGGTGGTCATGAGATTTTTTTTTTTAAGATTTATTTATTTGTGCATACAGAACTAGGGTACAAGCCAGAGGTCCAGGGGCGGTAAGAGGATTCACCAGAGACAGAGTGGGGAGCAGAACAGACAGATCGACGAAGTACACTGCTGAGGGGAGCAGCGGGCAGGTCAGGAGAGGTCTGCTGCGCCATGTGGTCACCTCCCGAGCAGGGATCACACTCATGCTGAAATGGCTTTACCTTCATAGTGCTGTGCTTTAACCCGCTGTTCCACCAGGAAGGGCCCGGGCAAGAGATTTTTAAGAGCACATAGACTTCAGTAAGTCGTTAATCAGTCAACAAACACTCACTGAGATTCTATTTTATTTTGTGCAAGACACTGTGTTAGTGGTTAGAGACAATAGAACAATACTTGAACTGTAACCTCTAGTGTCTTTTTAGGCTAATGTAGAAGCTTCTGAAGCAAATGTGCTTTCTTGCAGGGCCTGGGCGAGTCTGGGATGTTCCTAGGGTCATCTGTGTTCTTTGCCATTATTGATGCGGTGGCCACTGCACGCAGAGAAAGAGGTGTGGCTGAGGACTTCGCGGTGAAGAGCCCTGCCACGCCGGAGTGGGTTCGAATGGCCTGTGCAGACCGGTTCACAGAGATGGTATGTGCTGACTCGTTCAGTTACAAGATGACAAAAACAAGTCACACAACCATCTTTTGTATATGTACTAATTTCAACTTTCAAAAAGCATTTCCCCATCAGTTGTTGAATTCGAGCACTGTGGCAGTCCAGAGGTGGGATAACGTATCGTGCTTCGAAAACTAATAGTTAACTGTGCAACAACTGACTTCACCAAACTCCTAAATATTCCCTCCTTCTAGCCTACCAAATTTCTCCTGTCCTTCAGCCAGAAACAGAAGGTAGTCACGTAACTGCAACTGATCGTGTCACTCTTGTATTCCCTGTACAAAGATGGAGAATATATAGTCTACCCATCCCTTACACATAACATGGTCTTATTACCAGCTGCTGCTTATTCACTTTATTCCATGGCATGGCAATGTCCCCAGCCTAGAAGAGAGGGCAAAGGGACGCATCTGCTCAGATACCTGCACAAATACACTGCAGGTGCACACAGCCACCCCACCCTGCAGAGTGTTGCAGACACGCCCGCTGCATCTACCCTGCACTGATGTCCTCAGAGAATCCTAATATAAACAACGGTGCAGTCAGCATTCACTCAGTACTGTACTCACCTGTACTAGCTTATTAATCATGACCATAACGCCATCAAGGAACTAGTCTTGTTTCCCTTATTTTACTATTAAAGAAACTGAGATATATTTGCCCAAGGTCAAGATTCAAACCCAGACTGTCTAGATCCAGTAAAGTATATAATCTCTTCGAAAGAAAAAAAAAATCCATTCTTGATTCCTTACGTCCTAATCACTGCTCAAAAGGAAGTGCCGTAATGATGCCTCTCTTTTCCGATATAATCCATTTTGTCACCATTTCCAAGTTGACCTCAGCTTTTCTCTCTACTTTTCCATTAACACCAGCCACCCTATAATTTCCAGGTTTCCTCCCACGATGGCTCTGCTCCTCAAACGTCCACTTGTTACAGTGTCCACACTGAAATGATTCCAGTGATTCCAGGCGGTCCTTACTCGGCCAGGGTAGGGAGTTGGCCACCTCC
>NW_004567103.1:25494185-25508179 GCF_000260355.1 Condylura cristata | reverse complement strand
TCTGGTGAATCCTCTCACCATCTGCATCTCTGGCCTGTACCCCAGTTCTGTATGAATAAATAAATAAATCTTTAAAAAAAATAGATACATGGTTTCTGAATAGCACCTCATATTATAATAAGGTGTGATAGTAAAAACATTGTTTTGATCTTTATAAATGTAACACATGTCCATTATGTAAAAATTAGAAAATGCTGAAAAGAGGAAAATTGAAATTAGTCAAATCTCACTAGCTAGAAATAACTATTTCTAGGGTGTGTGTATATTTGTAAATGCACACAGCATACACATGTACTTTTCACCATCATGTATCTCTATACGTATATACACCTTATTTACATACTCATTTGACAAAATCAGGCTATCCATAACATATCTGAAAAGATTTGAACAGTATAACTAGGAGATGCACTTTGGAGCCTTTATTCACAGGAAGTCTGGATTGAGAAGGTGCTTTCCCCGTGCAGTATCACTCAGAAAATAGTTGCTTAACCCTATAAAGAAAGCACCTAGCCAAATGTGTTATTTTTATTCACAGTCACTTGAATAAGCTTCGGCGCAGAGGTGGGATGTAATTTTATAAGCCTCTGGTTATTGAGGCTTACTGGGAGTGACCATTTATCGTTCATTCTTATCCTGACCTACAATATCCCTGTCTGTTCCACTGACCTCACGTATATTTAACGTGATGAAACTATAGGCTTGTTGAAATCCTTGCAGGCCTTCAGGGCTGCAAGAGTTGCCCAGCTGCATCCACACAGAGAAGACAGCCACCCTCAGCTACCCTCAGCCACCCTCAGACTTAGGAGAAAACGTGGACTTCACACACCTTTTACCCTAGAAATGAAAGTTCCTTTGCCTGGACTATTGAAAACAACCCAGCATCCTGGAAATAAAGGAATTTATTTTCCAGGAACCAGACCATTTGAAGACTATCTCCCCAGGGGAGACAGAAGTCCTGACTCTCCGTGTAACAAAGAGGATGAGAAACACACAAATAGAGATTCCTCTGCTACTACCCGTCATGGAAAAGGGCAGTGTGCCTCTCTCCATTGTCACACACAGCAGAAATGTAGGAGTTGCTATCTCTCTGTCACACTCAGCACCCAGCCTCACCCTGGCCGTTATTTTTAACTCCTAGCAATCACGCACACTAGTTTCTCAGTCACTCCTCATTCACTCACTACACAAACTCTGGTTGGGTGTCTGTGAGGTGTCAGGCACTGCTCTCGGTGCTGGGAATACACCGGGGGATGACACAGAGCGAGCTCTGCATTCTTGCAGCTTTCTTTCCAGAGAGCCGAAGCCCAATGCCAGCTCTCTAGCCTGGTCAGCTCAGCATCCTGACTGGTCTCCCCACATCCACTGGAGCAGAGATTTAGGGTGTGACAAATATGATCATGTCACTAGCACATAGACAAGGCAAAAAGGTCCATTTTCCCTCCTAAGATAAAGCTAAAACATTTTAACCTGCCATGCCTGTAAACCTGCAAATTTCCAGTGTGGCCAGCTCCCTCTCACATCTCCAGCCAGGCGTCGCTCCCTGGCCCTCTCGCTCCACTCCAACCACACTTACCCGCTTCTGACTGTTCCTGCTCTCAAGGACAGGGGCCTTCACCAAGCACTCCCTCTGTTTGGAACAACCTTCTCTCTCCTCCTGTTCACTCTTCGTATTTTAACCAGATTCTAGCAATGAGCCTGACACTTTCCTTCTTACAGAGTATCAGGTGCCAAGAGTATAGGCGTGATGCAGGCTCACAGGTCCCTGCTTCCAAGTTGTTTGCAGCATAGCAGGGAAGAAAGACAAATAATTCTTGTAAATTGTAAGTGCGTTTACTAACTCTGAGTCACTCCTCTTTGTCAATAGAACAACATGATTACAAAACTGTTAGCTTAACCTTCACCTCTTCTTAAAATTAAAGAGGCCCCCGACTCAGATCATTCATCAGACAGTTATTCACTCACTAACATGGGTGTTGAGCTACTGCCATGTACCACACGTTGCTAGGGAGCTAAAGAAATAGTGAACCAAACCATCCCTATCCTCCTGGAGCTTACAGTCTAAGGGGGAATGTCAGAAGGTAAACAAGCAAACACAATATATAAGTTCAGGTGGTGAAAGTTACTGTTAAGCAAACTGGAAGAGTAGGGAGCTAGAATGTGAGAAGGACATTATTTGGGATTATTTGAAATAGCTCGTAGGAGAACTTTTCTCTGGGGGATTCATGTGTGAGCCAAAGCCTGAATGAAGTGGGGAGCAAGCATAAGTTGGTCATGTGTGACAGGCAGAGAACAGCTAATGCAAAGGTCCTGTGGTTGTTTCAGTGGGTTCAAAGCAGCCTGGGACTAAGCAGTTCTCACAAATTTCCATCTTCATAACTCTCTAATCTTGCCTTTCTAGCAGAAAACTTGTAACTGAAAGACTGCAATTGTTCCCATTAGCAGAGGGAAAAAAGAAATAGAAATGTGTGACCACACCACTTATCTTCACATCAGTGGGGGGGACTGGAGAGTTCTTTCAATCAGCAGCTTTCCTGGCACCCTGCCTCTCTCATGATCCAGGTCTGCTCTCTTTAGATCTTTAGAAATGATGGCCCATATACAAGAAGTCCTCCTAGAGTTCAGATGTTACAAGGAGAGGGGCACCCCAGAACCCCCTCACCCATTTCATATCGAGGTTGCCCTGTAATACTGACACCTTGACTCCTCACACAGGCTGGTTTCCTTAAAGCATCTTGGAACACATCTGAACCTATATCAGAATCTACATTTGATTGAACTGTAGTACAATACAACATTTTTTTAAGTGATAACCTTTTTTTATTTCTTTTTTAAATTTTTTTGTAATAGTTTATTTTTACATCATTTTGTGCATTTTTTCATCTCAGTTGCAATCCCCAAGGGCTTCCCATCAATACAACATTTTTTTAATCAAAATACATAGTGATTCACACTGGCATACAATACTGTGTTATGCAAAAAAAAATTGTTTATTGAGAAATGCAAATACTAACACTGAATTTGGCTTTTGAATAATGTCATCAAAACAAAATTTGTTCTGACAAGAAAGTCAGGTCTGTGAGCTAGAAAATAAACATTGGAAAGTCCAAAACCTCCTCTTTGATTAACCTCTTTCTCACCATAAAGTAAATAAAGCTTACTTATAACTCTTTTTTAAATAGAAATGATGGTCAACTACTCAGATCTACTTTTCCAGTAGTTAAATAAAATAATGCATGTACAATTACTATGTAAATACAGTCCATTCTGTAAATATTGGAGTTAAGGTCTCCCCCAAAACATGTAACTATTAACAACATTCCTCAAAATATGCTTCTCCCAAAGGACTTAAAAAGAGTTTTCCATATTAAATCAAGTTGACCTGCTCAGGGCAGAAAAAAACAACTCTTAAGACCAGCAACCTCATTTTCATGGAAAATTAGTTTCAAGCTTCCATAAAGAAGCAGACAAGAAGCAATATAAAGGCTACAGCTTGCTGCAAGTTCTATTTGAACGAGCCTCTGCTATACTACAAGGTTTTGACTCCTGCAGCTGTGGCTTCCTCCATCAGCGATGTTTGATTATTGCTGTGCACGCAGCCCTCCTCAGGCTTCTGGGCAGTTTCTCCCCTGAGCCCAACAGCAGCCTGACAGCCAGACAGGGCAAGAATACTGCTGATAGAGAGATATAACTTCCAAGATATAACTTCCTTTTTGGTAGTGGAAGAAGGAAAAATGTGTCTCTTGGATTATGTGGTTTGTATTATCATTTAAAATTCCACAAGGAAAAAGTCAATTGCCCTTAGAACTAGGTAGGAAACACCTAATTAACACTTTAAAACAAGGATTTTTCTTTTGAAATAGTGATCGCATTTTTTTTTTTTTAATCTTCAAGAGGTGAAGATATTTGAGATCCACATCCTTAAAGAATAGGAAAAAAAATACCTTGGAGAATCTGGCAAGACAGACACAAAAAACCTTTTGCCTCATTCGTACTAGCAGAAAAAAGTTATTAAAGTAACTACGAAAGCATGGCTTGTGTGGGTCACCATAGCTGGAAGCCACTGAGAGCCAAGGAGTACATTCAGTTTCCACCTCCTAGTAGCTAAAACCAGACAACTTAGCTTAGAAAGACATTTGTAAACAGAAATCAGCCCAGCCCACATTTTGAAGGGAAAGATTTATGATGCTGACTCATAAGAAATTTTTGCAAACACAGTCAATTGCTATGTCGTATGTTACATTGGGGTCTGACTTATATAACTTAATGGGGAA
This sequence comes from Condylura cristata, assembly GCF_000260355.1. NCBI lineage: Eukaryota > Metazoa > Chordata > Mammalia > Eulipotyphla > Talpidae > Condylura > Condylura cristata. The sequence goes on along the minus strand of NW_004567103.1, from coordinate 25,503,905 downwards.
AAGTTATCTCATTCTAGCCCAATTACAAATGGCAAGGTCTGTCTTACCCTGTTATTCTCTCTCTTTAAAAAAAAAAATTTATTTATACATATAAGAACTGGGGTACAAGCCAGAGGTGTGGGGAGTGGGGAGGTAAAAGGATCCACCAGAGACAGAGTGGGGAGTAGAACAGGCAGATGTACTGAAACACACTTCTGAGGGGAGCAGTGGGAGACAGGAGAAGTCTGTTGTGCCATGCGGGTCAGCTCCCTGGCTGGGGAATCGAACTCATGCTGCAGTGGCTGCAGATAGCTTCACAGTGCTTCACTTGAACCCTGTATGCCTTACCTCCACCCTCCCCCCACCCCAGGGCCCATCATCCTGTTACTGTCTAAGATTGGGTTGTGTCTGGAGACCCTTACCCTAATACAGCCCCCTCCCCATCCCCCATTCTCTTCCTTCTATATCTCTGCTGCTCTCTCCATCCAGAGAACATTTTCCCCTCCCTTTTTCTTTGTATTTCAGGTGCCCAGAGCCTTAAAAGTGCCACCTAGTTGGTTTGGTAAAGGGAGACCTTCCTGCCAGATGAAGGAGGAAAGCACATTCCCTGTGTGCTGCCAACCTGGTTTACCTACACGACTCTCAGCTCCTTCGCCCTCCAAACACTAGTCCCCTACCCCATAACCTAGGCACAGCCTTGCATATCTCTGAGTGGGAGGAGGTATGCTCCCTATCCTTCAAGCCTGCATTCCATTTCCAGTGTTGTTTCCAACAAGTAGAAACATGTTGTCTCCAAGCTGTTCTGCTGGAAGCTAAGCCACAGACAATTGGCAGGGCCTGAAAGCAGCACAAACACTCAGGCACATGGGTCTGTGAGACAGAGCACAGACGTCACAGCACCTCTCAGGGGCTGACTCAGTGCGGAAGCTCCCACAGCACCTTCCTCAGGATGCTAAGCCTATCACCCTCGCCTCACGTGTGCACATACGCACACACGCTGGCTCACACACGTCTATACACAGGTGCACACACACACTCACAAGGGCATGCACTCACTCTTCACCTCTTTCTTCTCATCATTGCTCTCACACTTCCTTGGGGGAAATTTTATTGGTGTTCTAACAGGCTGTGAAGCTGGGTGCCCAGTGAAGATGTTCTTGCCAGGATGCAGGGGCTGTATTTTGTTCCCTGGGATACTTGATGACTAATAATTCACACAGTGACCTTTCAGAAAGCTGGAGGGGGCTTGCCTAATACTGTTATTGCTATTTTTGTATCTAAAAACTCTCCTTCCTGGTCTCTGGAAGATTACTTTCTTTGGTTGTAAGAAATAGAGGAAGGGAGGGCACCTAAAAAAAAAAAAAAAAAAAGAAGGCAGCAAAATGGGAGTCTTCCGTCAGTGATGCAGAACCTGAAACAGGAAAGGGCAGCCGTCTCTGGTTGGTGGTCCACTGTTTTAGCTCAGCGGTTAAGACATGGGACCTGGCATCAGACAGACCTGGGTTGGACTCTCAGCTCTGCCTTTGATGATTTCTTTAATTTCTCTAATCGCCCATTTTCCTTATCTATAAAGTAGGATGGAAGGTATATGGAGATTATAATCCTACTGACTTTACAGGGTTATTATAAAGATTGGATAATACATGAAAAACATTTAGCAGTTGTCCCACATAACAAACGGTCAAAATACATTGTTGATGACAGTGATGATGGCAGTAATATGGTAGTGGTGGTAAGGATAAAAATGAGCGACTCACAAGACCACCTTCAGGTTCGATGATTGACTTGGTAAACTCTCAGAATTTAAAAACAAAAAAGGCTGTTAAACAATAGTTATGGTTTATTTTAGTGAAAGTATACAAATTAACATCAACAAAGAAAAAAGCAAAACCGAGCGAGCAGATGAAAGCTCCCAGCTGTCTTTCTCCTCTAGAGTCACACAGACAGCACTTAATTCTCCCAACAACATGTGAGAAGACTCACAAAGTTTTGCCAACCAGGGCAGCTCATCTGAGCTTTGGTGCCAGAATTCTTACTGGAGATTAAGCACATAGGTATAGAACACCTGCATAGTTGACTTTAGTTATGTGGTTACTCAGTCTCCAGTCCTTCAGAGACCAAATGATACCACATGGCCCAAAGTCTCAGGTAACAAAGACAGTGTGACTTAGCAAAATATTTCAAAGGTTGAGGTATTATCTCCCAGGAGCTGGTCAAGAGCTAAGCCTTTCTCTCAATGTGCAGGGTTTTGAACAGACTAGGCCGACTGAGTTTTTCTTTAGCTGCACAAGGAAGAATCCTGGAATGAGAGCAACCACCACTGGCCTTGAGACCAGGAGACGGGGCCCAGCTAGACCTCAGAAATTAAAATCTAAGTAAAAGCTGAATCTGTCTTGACTCATAGTGAATATATTGCCTTAATTAAAAATATCAGAAACCAAGTAGAGAGAGGAGGGTGGAGGAAGGGGGTGACAGCACCATGCAAGTGAGAAGGTGAAGGGAAGGAAGTTACAATAGGCCAGTGAAGGTGGCTTAAGTGCTAGGGCAAGGACCTCTTTGAGGTAAAAAAAGAAAGATATCTCCTCACTCAAGGAGCTATGGAATAATAGAGAACCAAGAAGACTGAGGCAGCAAGTGAGTGAGTGTGGAGTTAAGTCCCAGAGCAGAAGGTACCTCTGGAGCCCTGGTCTGGGAACAGGTTTTGGAACAGGTTTTGCAAGAAACTAAAAATTGCCATCACCTTTAGGAGAAGAAATAACCTGAATCTATCTCAGACCGGGCTAAGGAACCCTGTTCAGTATCCAACCCAGGTTATAGAACAGACTGACTCTAAATAAGATAGCCAAGTTATCCCCACAGAAGTTGTTAAGAGAATAAGAGAAATCCCTTTGAGAAGAGTGAACTAACCCACCACTTACATTTCAATACAGATCAAAAGTAAATAATAAGAATCGAATTTGTAAAGATATCCTGACTATTGAGATCTGGGTTGGTTTTTTGTTTTTGTATTTTTGTCCTTTTTTAATTTCTCAAAAATAAATATTAGGGGCAAAGCTTTTTGTTACTTACACAACTTTCTATTATTTATGAGAAGTTGTTTTTATTTTTAACACCTTATCCCTGAAAGTGTACCTTTAGAACAAAAACATGACAAGAACAGAGAAGCTTATGTTCTGCCTTTAGGTCAAACCAAAGTTGGGGAATTCCCAGCAGAGAAATCAGACACAGAGAACCACAAGAAAGACAAACAAGTACCTTCTGTAGCCCAGGAGGGTGACATGAGCCTGGAGTTCATCTAGCAAGGGCACTGTACCACACACACTATTTGGCTAACAATTAGCTCTGCTAGGTCTCGGCAGAACAGAGCAGGTATGGAACTCCAGCTCAAACACACCTCTCAGCCCAATCACTTTCCCTTGTCTATCCTCCTCCCCCCAGGTATTGGCATATATTTGCTATGCTATATTAGCTTTTGATACATTTGCATATGATGCATTGGCATATGATACATTTGCATATGATATATTTGCATATGATACATTTGGGGGGATTCACAGCGGTGACACAAAGAAGATAACTAATAAATCAAAATGACTTCTTAGCAGCAATAAAGGTAGCATGATCACAGCACCCACCCAGCTTTTCAGAGTTGTCATTTGAATGATACAGTTCAATTCCCCAGGAAACTTCTGCTTCCTCCCATCAGAAAAGTTTTCAAAACTACATACATGATATTATTTTTCTGGTGACATATTGCAATGGTATGATCATATTAAGTGTTTTATTTGCATTCTTTTGTAGATCCCAAGAGATGACCCTCAGACATTTAAACCTTGGTCAATCCCTATAGCTTAACGTGCTCTCATTTCCTAAAAGGTGATTTCAAGGAGCTAAAGGTAACTACCTACAAAGAAAAAAAAAAATAGTCTATCTAGTGTTCTTTCAGACTGTATTCGGTGGAAATTTAGATGTATGTTGATGAAGTTTCATTTTTAAATTTTACCCACAATTTTACCCCTTTTTGACTAAACACAAATGACTTTGGTGCTGCTAAAGGAAAGTGTGAGGCTTTATCCTCATAGCAGCTTCTCTAATTTTAAAAGAAAATATGAGAATGCTACAGATTAAGATGTTCAGAAGTTCCTACTCCCTGATTCTTTCCATGAGCACAAATTCAGTGCAAAACACCAAACTGAAATCTATTGATTACTCATTAATAATTAACTAGTAGGGTTTCAAAGCATTTTCTGCTTAATTCTACTGCTACAAATTTGTATTGCTACTTAACACTACATGTGGGGCACTGAAGGCTTTGAAGGGTGGCCACCTAAACTTTATAAATGCTGACAAAAAGAAACATTTTCAGTATTTTAGAAAATGAAGCTTTTGCTTTTCTGCACATTAATGGACAATAACAGAAAAACTGAAAGCAAAAGAGGTATGAGAAGGCAATCAATCTAATTTTCCAATTAAATGTTCAAAGCAAGCAACCAGCATTTACATATATATATTTAATTCCATTGTGCTTTGTCAGATAAGAAAAATTTGCAATGATACTTTGTCTAAATGACACGGAATAATTGATGAGAGTTTTGGTTCTCCTTTCACAAGGACAACAAATGTCAATATGTCAACATTTTAAATTGTATCTGAATTTATCAAAAAGTACTAACCTAAAATCATCCAAGTATGAAAGGCAGAATACGTATGTAATTGTTCTCTTCTCACTCTTCCTTTTCCTTCCCTCTCTCTTCTCTTTCTCCCTCCCTTCCTGCCCCCCCCACATTACTTGTGTAACGAGACACAAAGTGCACAGCATCATGCCTAACAGCAATACTAAATAAAGGATAACTATACATACAGAGGGATACACATGCTCAGATTTGTTAATACCAACATTTTAAAAGCATTTTGGAGGCCCTCCCTAGTGGCACAACAGGTTAGAGCACAGCACTGCAGGCTGGCTGCAGCTGTCTCAGTGCAAGTTCAAATCCAGCCCCAGAGGTGACCACATGGCGTGGCAGACCTCTCCTGACCCACCCGCTGCTCCCCTCAGCAGTGTACTTCATCCATCTGCCTGTTCTGCTCCCCGCTCTGTCTCTGGTCAATCCTCTCACGGCCCCTGCATCCCTGGCCTGTTCCCCAGTTCTATATACATAAATATAAAAATAAAAAAAAAAAGAAGTGAGCAGGTCATTAAGACATTAAGAACACACACACACACACACACACACACACATTGGAGACCACCAGGGAACTGGGTTGTCAAGATTTTGTACAGACTTTACAAATATAGACCGCTCGCAGATTGCAAGACAAATTTAAAAGCCAAGAAACAAAAACTTTTAAAAGAAGCGCTTGCTACTTTACCACTTAGAACTAATTTGTGTGTCAGAATTTTCTTCATGTTGTCAGTTAAAACAAAATGCAGATATAAATTACATTCTGTCTTTAACTGCCATCCTTGACCTACCTAAATGGTTGTATTCATATCTGTGAAATGTGCTGGTCCAATTTTTCAACTATCTATTATCCTCCCCAAACTGAGAAATCTGTACACTTTGTTTTATAAGTATTCTCTTTTTCTTTTTTTCAGGTTTTAACAAGTGAAAAGATGGCTTGTTATTCCAAACTGATACTCCTATACTGTTGTGAACAAAATGACAAAATGTAGAAATATAATTCAAATCTGATTACATCAAGATGAGGAATGAATCATTATTTACTTAGACTTTCCAGCCTAGAGGCCACCAAACACTGTAATATCCACATTAAGCAACGTCAATGCTGATTTGTCTCTGAAGATATGATGTAAATATTGCTGTTAAAAACAAAATTTTCTTTTCTGTGACCATCCAACTTAACTGAATTGGTAATATGCATATGGTTGGAATGAAAGACACATCTCAGGTGATAAATATGATTACTTTCCCCAGAGATTTGTTTGATTCAGTAGCCATAGAGTTACAATAACACTAGAGTTCTGCAAAGTTTGGATTGGTTTGGTCTGTTTTTACGGAAGTTCGATATGGGTCCACGTATGTGCGTTTGACAGACAAGGGGTGGGATTTTCCTCGCGTAGGATTCAGAGAGGAAATACAAAAATACTTTCAATGTATTATCATCAAACCCTTTATTCTACTTGCTTATGGAAACCATCAATCTTGTATCAATTTCAAAAAACCTTCATTGCTCAGTTACTCTTATGCTGAAGTGGGTAACACAAAGCAATGTAGTCACCATTCTATTGTGTTTTAAAACAAGCAAGATCCATCAAATTCCACTTATTTTGAGTTTTGGAGGCCCTCAGAGGAGAAATCAGTATATGAATTAGGCCTTATTTGTCAGGAAAGAGGCTGACACTCTACCTTCCGGAATTCACACAACTAGGTTCACCAACCACCAGCTGCTCTGACTCCTGAAGTGGTGAAGGAGGCAAGATTCAGCTGAGAGCATCTGGTGAACGGTGAGGAGAGGTTGAGATGTCCTTGCCACGCAACCAGGGGAGGCTGGAGCCACTGGGGGCCAAGAGCAGTCTGATCAGAGGCCAGGACAAAGGTGCACCTGAGTCCAAGGGAGGAAGTGGGACAGAAGCACAAAGAGAAAGAAGGTAGGAGCTGGAGGATGTTGGGCAGGACAAAAATAATGCAAAACACATGGACTGAAGACCTGGGGCACTGGTGGGCGTGGCCGGGATGAAGTAAGCTGAAAGTAGTAAAAAAAATGTTTTGGCTTTTTGAAAATAAAATTCCTAACTGGGTGATCTAAAAGGAATGTGAAGAATGTGTCTTATCATTTGCATCATTTTAAATAATGGTAAATGCAATTTGTATTTTTTTAAATTGGGTCTATTGGAGTTAAGAGTGATGAATGCATATTTATCTTACATTTATCATGATTGAGACTAATAAAGCAATAAAAAGAGGGACCTGGGTAAAAATAGTGAGTGTGAGCTGAGGCACTAAAATCTTGACACATTTGAAAATAAGACATATTTGAAGTCACATACAAGAAACTAGTACTCTGGGCTCAATAAACATTATTTAAAAATGAAGTATATTAAATTTAATAATAAAGTCTTGCAGGGCTCTCCCTGGTGGCGCAACAAGTTAAAGCACAGCACTATGAAGCTAGCCACAGCCGCCTCAGCATGAGTTCAATCCCCAGCCAGGGAGATGACCCACAGGGTGCAGCAGACCTCTCCTGACCTGCCCACTGCTCCCCTCAGCAGTGTACTTCGTGGATCTGCCTGTTCTGCTCCCCGCTCTGTCTCTGGTGAATCCTCTCACTGTCCCTACACCTATGGCCTATACCCCAGTTCTGTATGCATAAATAAATAAACCTTTTAAAAATAATAATATAGTCAAAAGTATAAAAAATTACATAGTGCAAAGATACTTCCCCCTCTGAGCAATTTTTACACAAGCAGAGTGTAACCACTGTGATTAGCAACTTTTTTCCTTCAGCCAGTTCCCTGAATCCCTCACCACACTTGTCAAGCACTACTCTTAACTGTTCCCACACACAATGGGACACAAAGGCCAAGTGTTGGGATGTCAGGGGCCACCTAAGGTGACACCTGAGATACATCAGCTGACCCACTGAGCCACGTGCTGCTCCGTCTCTGTCCAGACAGTTCTACCAGCAGGACCCTCACACCCCTCACAGTGAAACCCTGCAATGCTCATTTTGGCCTGTGAAACTTCCTATTTCTTCCTCTGGTCTTGGGCAAACAGAACACATTTGTACTCAGGCCTTTTGGGCCTGGATGTTCTGAGGGGACTTTCTCTCCTGTAAAAGAAAAATGGTCTGTTCCCTGCTCCTGGAAGAGTAAATTAAGTCTTGGTGTCTCATAAAACTGGGTAGACAAATGGAAAAAAAAAAAAAAAGATGCTTTCTGAATCACATCATGAACAGAAAAAATTTAAAAATTAGGCAGATAGTTGGGGTCAGAAAATAAAGGCATTTTCTTAGTCTTGCTACCACAACCTTCAATGAATGTATCTTAAAATATCACTGAGTGAATTGCAAAACAAGAGTGTTCTTTCCTTCACACAGCCACCCCTAACTTCATATTCAGATGATGTCACCAGCTGTCTGGCTGGTCTTACTCCAAGCAATTCTGCACATAGCTGTCAGGATAATCTTCTCAGCAACTGTCACCACCCACTCGCTCAGAGTACAGAGTCGCATTCAGTAGGACTTCTCCCAAAACAACTTTGCTATGGGTTGCATAGTGGCCACATTAAGTTTTTGTCTGCCTGGGGTCTTTTCCTTTGGGAAGGTGACTGCTCTCCATTCCCTGGGATGCAGGCAGGCTGCCGGGAAAGGCATAGGACAAGCTGCGTCAGAGGCTCTCTCCTAAGAGTTAGACTCTTGAGCTAGGTACTCAAGGTTAAAAGGCCACTGGATTGCCTGAGGGCTGAGCTGTGGAGATCTTGTATAAAACTCCACACTGGGATCCTCAAAGACAGTCAATTCCTTCATGTCAAGGCCTTGTTCTTTAGCTCCATCCTCAACTCTTTGAAGTATCCAATGTCTTTCCAGTTACGTTTGTTTCCTAGGACCAGGTAAGAAAATGCCACAGACTGAGTGGACTAAATATCCTCTTATAATTCTGAAGACTGAAGTCCAAAATCAAAGGGACATTATTCCAGGAAAGAATTCTTCCTTGCCTCTTCTGATGGCTCCTGGCTTTCCTTGGCCTACAGCTGTCTCTGTCCAATCTCTGCCTCTGTCATCAAATGGGCTTCTTCCTGGATATAGCGGACCCAGGGAGAATTTCACTTCAGCATTTCCTGTAACATGTCATCTCAACTGGGAATTCCTAGGTGGATGAGTTTTATTGTACAATGTGCTCTGAGGCTACCACTTCTGTACTGGTTAGTTTTGGGAAAATGATTTAAAAGAAAATCATTTCTACCCAAGAAAGACCTAAGGAAACCTCCAACATAGTTTTAACTAAGTTGCACTCTAACTTAATTCATTGTAAAAGTAGATCCTGAAATGTATCATAAGACAAAGGTTCTAAGGGTTTTGGGCAATAAATAAATTCACATTAAATTTATTTAATGATAATCAATGGACTTCTTTTGGAAGAATCATGGCTATCAATTATAATTTACTTTGGAAGTAAAACAACCCTACTTACTCATAAAATTGCTGTGAAAAATTGTAAAACAGTAAAACCCTCTACTATGATCACTCTATTACCAGTACTAATAATAGTATGTACCAAATACTACCAATAGTAGTAATTTTACTATTACTGCTAGTAGTGTTACTGAGACTGCTAATATTACCATTACTTCCAGTGATAACAGTAATAAAGCAATGACTAAGTTCTAGTATTTTAGTTGCTTTTCCATTTTGAGAAATTACCTTTATATCACATGAGGCCCCCCCAAAAGTGAAATTTAAAGCTTATAAAAAGATTCAGGGCCCTCTCTGGTGGTGCAACAGGTTAAAACTCAGCATTGTGTGGCCCTCCCTGGTGGCGCAGGGGGGTAAAGCACTGCACTGAGAAGCTTAAGCCACTTCCGCATGAGTTCGATCCTGCCTGCCCAGGAGGTGACCACATGGTGTGGCAGACCTCCCCTAACTGCCCACTGCTCCCCTCAGCAGTGTACATAGTCGATCTGCCTGTTCTCCTCCCCACTCTGTCTCTGGTGAAGCCTCTCACCTCCCCTGAGCCTCTGTCCTGTACCCCAGTTCTGTATGTACAAATAAATAAATCTTTTT
>NW_004567103.1:25467250-25494085 GCF_000260355.1 Condylura cristata | reverse complement strand
CAGCATCGTGAAGCTTACATAGCTTCTTCAATGTGAGTTCAATTCCCAGCCAGGGAGGTGACCCATATGGTGTGAGATAAGGTTTGAAGTAGGAAGTAGAATTTTGACAGTAGAAAATGGAGGAGGGGTCCTCCCTGGTGGCACAAAGGGTTGAAACATAGCTCTATGAAGCTATCTGCAGCACAGAGCTCAATCCCCCACCAGGAAGCTGACCCACATGGCACAGCAGACCACTCCCGATTTGCCCTCTGCTCCCCTCAGCAGTGCATTTCAGTAGACCCATCTGTTCTGCTCCCCACTCTGTCTCTGGTGAAGCCTCTCACCACCTCCCATCTCTGGCCTACACCCCAGCTCTTGTATGCATAAATAAACCATTTTAAAAAAAAGAAAATGTAAAAGGATATTTCAGGAAGAAGAGACACTTGGTGTGTCCAGTTTGTTTAAGGCATATCAGTTGTTTGAAAACTTTTTCTGCTATGATACAGGTAGAACATTTTCCATGCCAGTTCACTGTACCTACTCCCATGGTGCAGCTTTTCCCATGCATACAACCCAAGAACATAGGTAAAACAGACCACTTGTTGATTTGGTGATGGGAAACCCGTGGGGATTACAATTGAGATGAAAAAAAAATGTGCAAAATGATGTAAAAATAAACTTTTTAATAAAAATAAAAAAAAACAGACCACTTGCAATAAGCAATTGCCAGTAATCCCACACCCTCCTTTATTTTCAAGTTGTATGTAAGTATGCAGTGAATGAAGATGATCTTATGATAAACCTTTAATTTTAAAAGAATTTATCTTGCTACTTTTATAAAGTTTTAGTCAAAACCCACAATCAATGGTAGTTAACAGGTAAAAACCACTGATGTGATAGCAAAAAAAATTAGAGCTATCCCTATGTGTTCTTGAGTACAAACCAAGGTATCTAAACAGTGAAGAGAATGACTGGTGTACATTCGGGGAAGATTACTCTAGAGGAGTAGAGAAAGGGATGGCAGGTAGAAAGTTATTGCAAAAGTCCCATTTAGGGGTAATAGAAGCTTAAGTCAAAATGGGAGTAGTAAAAGATGAGAAAAATGGGCCCTCTCGCCTCTCTGGTGGCACAATGGGTTAGCACGCAGCACTGCAAGCTGGCCACAGCCACTTCAGTGCAAGTTCGATCCTCGGCCCCAGAGGTGACCCACATGGCACAACAGTCCTCTGCTGACCCGCCCGCTGCTCCCCACATCAGCAGTATACTTCATCAATCTGCCTGTTCTGCTCCCCACTCTGTCTCTGGTGAACCCTCTCACTGCCCCTGAACCTCTGGCCTGTACCCGTTATGTATGCATCAATAAATAAGTCTTTAAAAAAAATAGATGAAAAAAGTGACAAATGTAAAAGTTATGTTTTATGAGGGTGCAGGTATGACTTGTACCTTGTAATCTCTAGCACAATAAGTATTTGTTGAATGGGTAAGCTAAAAGGACTTGGTGGCAAAGTCATGTATTATAACGTGGAGACAGACGCTTAGGTTTGAATTGAGCTCTTCAATTTACTAGCTTTATGACCTTGGGCAAGTTTTTGACTTCTCTATGCCTCAGTTTTCCCATCTATAAAATGGGGCTAATAACAGTTTCTAGAGCATAGTGTAGTTTTGAGTATTAAATGAGATTAATTATAAAGTGCTTAGAAGAATGCATGATACATACCTGCAATATGAAAGTCACTCTTATTTTTATTAGTGAAACATCTTTAATAGAACTTCAGAAATGAGGAAAAAAACAGTTTTGGGGATTTGGGGGAAGAATAATCAACAGTACTGAATATTTAGTTTGGCATTCCAGTCAAGTTACAGGATAATGTGTGGGTTGGGCACTTCAGAAAAAGGTTGGGAGGAAACTTAATCTACATATCTCCTGTCACTTTCTGCTCCCCACAGCCCTCTCATCTCACACCAAGCTCCAGTCACAGGAGTTTTTTCAATTTCCCCAACATATTAGGTGTCTTCCTTCCTATTTCAGGACATTCCCACTACTGTTCCCTCAGCTTAAAAGGGCATAGAACCTGAGCCCAAGAAATACTTGTTTAGTGAAAGCATGAGAAAAAAGTATAATAAAAAGAGTTAGGGGCCTCCCTGGTTGTGCAAGGGGTTAAGTCTCAGCACTATGAAGCTATCCACAGCAACTGCAGCAGAGTTCTATCCCCTACCAGGGAGTTGACCCATGTGGTGCAGCAAGCCTCTCCTGTCCCACTCACTGCTCTCCACAACAGTGGATTTCAGTACATGACCTGTCTCTGGTAAATCCTCAGTCCCCTCATCTCTGCCTACAACTCCAGTTCCTGTGTGCATAAATGAATATTTAAAAAAAAAAGTTAGCAATTAATATTCAGCAAGATAACAGGACAGCTGGAGCAAAGTTTGAGAGATGGGTAACACCCTATATGTCCAGTGTTAGATACACTTGGAAGTATACCTAAGTGTACTAAGGAGGACAGTACCATTTTCCTCACCCCCTTTACATGCCATTGTCGTAGATTATAGGTTCCAGAGTGCCGTGAACAGGACTTCCTGAACAGCTGAGCTACTGGGAACTAGTGGTGAAGTTGAGTGCCAAGTGAAACTATATAGCACAGAAGGCATTTGGACTCTGGAGGGCTCTTGCTTCTGTAACCCAACTTGCACCCTGGTATTGCTGGGGAGACTTGAGGAAGACACATAGGAGTCTTGGAAGAGATTTGTGGGTGACAAACTTATGGGAGATTTACGATATTGCCAAAGACAATGGCAGCCATTATCTTGATTTGTACTTTTGGGTCCCTCCTTCGGTCCCAGACTTGCCTAAAGTCTTCTTATGGTTCCCCACCAGACAGTACCTTACACCTGTGCAAGTTTTCAAGACTCAGGAATCCCATTTTAGGCCAACCCTATTTGCCTGGACACTTCTCATGAGAGTCTGGGTAATTTGGGGCTGGGTGTTTACTGGAAAACTATTATTAGTAATGTCCTTTCTTGACTCTTCGAACTCTATTAAGGATCTTTCCCACTGAGTCTGCTTCCTTTCCTTTGTGCACAGCTGGCCAGACACCATTAGGAGTGTTGCTTGCACACCTTAGCAGTTTGGGGGTCCAGGGTGCCCCTCAATCATGCTAACAAGTGAAGGCAAGGTGAGTGAAAACTGAAACAGATGACTGGATTTGGCGATAATTCCAGGAAAGAAGTCTGATATTTTTTTCCATTAAGTTAGGAAGGGCAGAAAGTTAAATAAAAGATCATTAGACTAACTTACCAAAACGTTTTATAAGAAGGAACAGTAGGTACAAGGGAAGGTGAGTTTAGGGACAAACTGTTGTTGATTCTTTGGAAAAAGTAGATGGAACTACTTTTTTTGACCTAGTACAAACATGGGAGGAAAACATACCCTGTGCATCTCTATATTTACAGTTTTATAACGTCGCCAGTGCTTTTCACACCATTATCTCAGCCCCAGCTCTCTAATGCTACGCCACCTCATTCAGTGGCTCTGAAAGTGCAGCCCCTTGTACAGCAGCAGCAGGCACATCATAGAGAACTTGTTTGAGATGCCCCTTCTTGAGTCGGTCCCGCAGCGGGCCAACAGAATCCCTGCAGGTGAGGCCCAGCAATCTGGGTTTTAACAAATCCTCCAGGGATGTCTAATGCTCTCCTGTTCCCACAAACACCACCCTCAGAAGAGAAGCGAGACCACTGCAAGGTCCAGCGGCCGCAGTGGGCAGAATTTTCCTCTGCACCCCCTATCTGCGTCGTCCAGGCTCCGCAGAGCAAAGTCGCGCAGCTCGGGACTTTGCTGAGCGAATCCTGCCACCCTGACCGTAGAGGAAGTTAACGCGCTCCGAGGTCCCCTTGGCCAAACTCGGCCTCCGCCCCCCAAAAAAAGGCTCCAACGACCCCGCCCTTGGACCGCAAGTTGCGGCGCTAGGGAAGGGGTCCGCCAGGGAGCGGCCGGGGCGGACGTGCCCAACATCCTCGCGACTGGCGGGGTGGTGAGGGTGTGGGTCCACCCACCCCTCCGTGTACTGACTAAGGCCGGATAACGCGGCGGTGGGACAAAAGGAGGCCAGTCCAGAGTGGGTGTCCGGGAGCCCCGGACCCCAACTGGAGAATAAAGCCCCCGTTAGAAGTCAGCCTCCCGGCCTCGCCCTCTGTCCCGTCCCCACCCCATCATCCTCTTCGAGTGGAAAAGGCAGAGGCGCCAGGCCTGGGGCCGGGAGGGGCGGGGAAGAGTGCCAGGCGGCAAATCTCGCGATAGGAGGCGGCCGCGGCGTGGGTGGCACCTCGTCCCTCTTCCCTCCTCCTCCTCCACCTCCTCCTCCTCCTCGCGTTAGTTCCGGTCGCAGAGGAGACGCCGCCGCAGTTGCTGCCACCTCGGGGATTTCTGGCTCTTTTCTCTTCGCCTTAAATTCGGTGAGGCTCGGCGTCCACCCACTCGGGGCTGAGGTTGCGGCGCCTCGTCGCCGGGCGGAGGGCGAGGGAGGCGGCAGCCCCTGCGCGGCCGGCGTGGATCGGCCTGAGGCGAGGCCGCCGCATGAGGCCGGGCCGGACCCGGGGCCTGGATTGGTGAACCGGGGCGGCCGCTTCCGCAAGGAGGCCGAGGAGCGGGTCCCGGGTGTGCGCCGCGGCGGAGACAGACCCCCGTCCGGCCCGGCCCGGCCTGGGTAACAAAGCCGTCGCGGCCTCTGTTGGGTGATGTACGCGTGGGGGGTTCCGGCGGGCGGGGCGGAGGGGCCGCCACCACCTCTGCGGCTGCCTCCACCGCCGCTGCTTTCGCTGGAGGGCGGGCGGATGTACGGGGCGGCGGGGCCCCCGGCGCGAAGCGCCTCGGCGCCTGTGGTCCGCTCGTTGCGGCGGCCACCACCGCCGACGACCGGGTCAGTGGGCAGGGCGAGGGGTGGTCGCTGCGGCGCCCGCCGTGGCCGAGGGGACCTGGGCGGGGGTGGGTCATCGGTCCGCAGCAGGAAGCCCGGGAAGGGTGTGGGTAGGGAGCTGCCCCGGAGGAGACTTGGATGGTAGGCTGTGGACGACTGGAGCGAGGCCTGCTTCCAGTTCACTTTGCAGGCCGGCGTGCAAGCGGCCGCTGAGGCCGCGGGCTCCCCTTCGGTGGGGTGGTGCTGCTCACAGCCAGGTCCCTCGGAAAAAGGAGTTGGCCTTTGACAGCGTCTTAAAATTGACTTGCATGTTTTTGGATACCTCCTGGTGATGGCAGTAACCTGTTGTTAGTGTTCTGGGGTGCTAAGAACCAGTGGAGGATTAAAAGAGGAAGAACCTAAATAATTATGATTGTGCCTGGTGGTTTGCCCCCACGCACTGTAGTGCTGAGACGACATTTCAAATGTGTTTCTCTTGTAGGGAGAAATGCAGCTTTGAAGTTATATTTAATCCAAACACAGGTATCTTTGTGCCTGTCACAAAGGTATATTTGCTATGCTGAAAGCAAGCGTTTTGATCGAATTTTTTTTGTGTGACCAGTCCAGGGTTTGATACTTTGTCTTAAAAAGGAATGTTATGGCACTGGTATTTGTAAGACCCTCTTTTTCTTTTCCTAGGGTGTCTTTTATGAATAATCAAAAGCAGCAAAAGCCAACGCTATCAGGCCAGCGTTTTAAAACCAGAAAAAGAGGTAAATATGTTTTAATACTATCTCTGGTCAAACTTACAGATTAACTTTCAAAAATATCTTGGTTTTTCTGGCATGCAGTTGCCAGAAAAAAACAGAAAGGAACTTGAATTCCTAGTTTACTGCTACTTAAAGATACACCCTTAATAGTGCTACTGCTTTCCCAAGTCTTTAGTTTTGTGTAGTATCTGTCTATATGTATATATGAAGGTGTGTTCATGGGTGATGTTATTATGAAGATAAAGAACCTTAAAAAGAAACATTGGCTGTATTTTCATTGTCACTTTACCAAGGTTTTGCTTAAGAGAAAAGGCTTATAAAATGAGAGCTAATAATATGATCATTAATTTTACATAGATTTTGTGAAGATTTGTGAGATTAAAATCACACTTTACCTGTGGAAGTTAATTATGGGACAATATCCATATTGTAATGTCCTTTGAAATTAAATATTTTTGAGACACTTAAGAATGGTTAATAACTGGTAACTTTTTTCTGTCAGAAGGTACTTAAATGTATATTGAATTCTGTGGCAAAACACTGACTAATGATACAACGTTGAGGTGTGGTTCTTAATGTATTTTATTTTCCTGACATTTTGTAACTTAATGTTTTCCCAAATTTTTTAATATTATTGACTTACAGAGATTTAAGGTAAGCAGGATCAACTATTGATTACAAATTGTTTTTCTACCTTGAGTTGCAGACTGAGAGATCTATGTTACAGGTTCTTGTGTAATGAATATGTAAATTGTGGTATCTCCTGTATGTAAATGTAATGCCACTGTAATTTTGTTGGTGTGTGTTAGCACTAGGAAGAGCTGTGACTTTGCCAGGTACAGGTCAAGATCACTCATGGCCTGAGTAGTGTGAGCAGCCATCCTGATTCGCCTGGAACTGATGGTAGGTCCCAGGACATAGGTGTTTAAAACACAGTCCTGGGTAGATGGAGGAATTGATCAGCTTAGTGCTGTGTGAAAATAAGGGTGTTCTCTGACCGAATGGGGAAATCACACCCTTTCCTGGAGTGTGTGATGAGAAGACTCAGTATATACCCACTGTTCTAAGTGTTTTCTATTTTATTTATATCATGTAATAAATCAGCTTTATGGAGTGTTATTTCATACCTATTTCACTATATACAGTAGGAAATTCAGGCATGGAGAACAGAGCTTGGTAGTCATATTCAGTTAGGCTATAATGAGGATTTGAATCTGGCAGTTTGACTTCAGAGCTTACATTCTTCACTGCTGCACAACAATAGTCTCTTCATTACTTAATTTCTCTGACCTTCACTTTCCCAATCGTATAGTGGGAACAAAAAGGCCCGCCTCACAAGGTTGTTAGAAGATTAAAGCAAGGTATCTACTGTAGTTTGTGTCATATATTGGGTGCTCAATAATTATGCTTTCTAAAGAATGTTTAATATCAAATGAGTGATTATAAAAGCAAAAGAGTGTTGCGGGCATTTAAAAGAATCAAGAGCGCCAGTGTTTAAACAAAATTACACTGAGGAATAGGGTTTACCTGAAGTTTAGAGGATGTCATAAATTTTTTAAAAACCCAGAAGCAGTGACAGCATCCCAAGTTGAAGTTATCCCCTGGCAATAAGTACTCACTAGCAGCTCATTTAGCTTGCTTGGGGGCATGGGGGCAGGGAGGTGTGTATGTGAGAGAAAAGAGGGAAAAGACCACATAGTTCTTGTGACTAGGCAATTCTGCCTTGTGCTTGCAAAGAATGTCTGTTGTTTCCTATTATATTTTGCCTGTGTTGCAGGCATTGAGTAATCTAGCTTGTACTTGTTTTTTTCCAGCTGTTGAAATAAATGAAATTGTGTTGGATGTGATTGAGTTATTCAGTAGTGTTATTCATAAGATGGTGATTTCATGGCCTTTTAGTGAGCCTTTTAAAACTGAACATTTTGGGGTTGCTTTTTTTCCCCCCTCAGATGAAAAAGAGAGGTTTGACCCTACCCAGTTTCAAGACTGTATTATTCAAGGCTTAACTGAAACTGGTACTGATTTGGAAGCAGTAGCAAAGTTTCTTGATGCTTCTGGAGCAAAACTTGATTACCGCCGATATGCAGAAACACTCTTTGACATCCTGGTGGCTGGTGGAATGCTGGGTGAGTTTTGGGGAAAATGTGATATATGTAGATTATATAGAGAATGTGAACTATTTGGTAAACCTGTCAAAGATGGGTAGTTTTGTTTATTGTTTTCTGTCTCTCTTTGTATTCCCCTTTTTTCTTCCCAAATCATAGTAAAATCAGATTGTCTTGCTCTGCCTAGCATTTTATTTTAAGCCTGTTCAGAAACAAAACGTTTGGGGGTGCCAGATGTGATAATCTAAGTCTGCAGTACCCCCCCATCATGTGTTTTTTTTCCAGCCTGTGTTTGAGCACACTCAGTTATTGGAGAAACCCCTACTTCTTATTCTGGCTGGCTTATGAAATAACTACATCTCTATACCTGAAAATTCTCATTCTGCCCTATTCATTGCATCATCCACTCAATAGCTGTGTATCGCTATCAGTCACATGAAATGTGGCTAGTCCTATTGAAATCTTCAAATGGTGATGGTAATTTAATTTCCATTGTTCTTTAAAGTATTTTAAAATGTTTTCACATTAATATTTCCTATTGACCTTCACAACTAGCTGATGGAATTAGAACTCCATTTGTATACATGCAGAATAGAGGTTTCAGGGACTTACATATAGTTAAACAATTATCTGGTGAAGGAACCAGGAACATAGATTCTTGAACCTGTGTTCTAGTGGCTAGTCAAATGAATATTTCACTGTGTTACCAATTTGTAGTAGGAAATCTGAAATATGTGTTTTCTGTTCATTAAATTGGCTGTCAATAAGCCTTTTAAATTTTTTTTAAGCATTTAGGACATATACCCCAAAGATTAATAATACTACACTATCTTTTGATTTGTTGTCCAACTTCAGCAGTTAACAATCTTAGGTTGTGTACTCAATGATTTCATTCTCCAGCGTGTTTTAAAAGTACATTGAATAGTTTATCCACAAATACTTACAAATGTATCTGTGAGAGAATCTCAGACATTTGGGATTTTTTAGCTTGGCCTGTTTGGAAGCTTGAAGGGTTGTTTTCTACATAGAAAGATACTTGAACTAACTCCTGATCTTTTCAGAGTGACAGATAACTAGCATTATTGAGCTGTTAACACAGTTTGTGTTGCAAAAATAAATTATTTCTATGTAAGCTATTTCACTTTTCACATTTCACATAACCACTAGCTGCATTCCTACTGAGATTAATTTTTTTACAAATCATCTCTTAGAACTTTTGTAATCTTATTTTATGAGATTCCTTAAAGATAGTAAAATTGAAATTATTACCAACTTTAACGTCACTGCAACTTTGTTAAAATGTGCCCTAGCCCCAGGTGGTACACTGGCAGATGACATGATGCGTACAGATGTCTGTGTGTTTGCAGCACAAGAAGACCTAGAGACCATGCAAGCATTTGCACAGGTAAATGACACAATTTTAGGTTGCTGCTCTCAGTCTGACCAATGTTTAAAAAAAGTTTGCTTTTGAAGGGTTACAGATAAATAATTGAAGGAATTTTGAATTAAAGATTTAGTAGACACTGTTCTTGGTACAATGTCTTTGAATTAGAAACTTAAGTATGTTGTGGAAAATGATTTTTAAAAAATGTTGAATTAGTCTCCTTCCTATTTACTCCCCTCCCCCCCTCCCTTTTTTTTTTTTTTTTAAGAGAAAGACTAGAGAGGGAAAATTATTTTCCTGTTATGATTTCCATCTTTAAGTTACTCTGCATGTAACTTTAAAAGTGAATAATAGGTTATATGGGAAGGTGTATTCATAGGTCAAAATCTTACTAGTTTATTACTGTAGGCAAAGAATTCAAAGAATCTTCTCACTTGGAGATTAACTGTGTGACTAAGAAACATAATATTGTATTTTAAGATCTTATTCTATGCTTGTCCTACAAATGGATAAATGACTTACTTGTATCTGAATAGTAACTAATCCTTGGTATAATACTGGTGGCAAAAATCTGCAGAATTGATTACTGATGGTTTGATATAGTATAGGGTTTAGGATTAAACAGATTATTTAAGCAGATTTGAATGGCTTGTTTAAACTGTTGATCCAGTGAAAGAGGTTCACTTATTTGCAGTTCTGGAGGTATAATGGGAAAGAGTTCAGTGCCCCTGACCTAGAACTTTAGGAATCTGGTAACTATACTTATGAATTGGCCATTAAACTCCTTTGCTATTCTTTATAGGTTTTTAACAAGTTAATCAGGCGCTACAAATACCTGGAGAAAGGTTTTGAAGATGAAGTTAAAAAGGTATGAGGAACAATACACTTTGTGGAAACAAAAGGTTGGGGTCGAAGAAGAAGGGAATGGTAGATTCTAATTCTGCCACATATTTGAGATCTGTTAATTTTGGTGGGCTATCTTTGAAATGTGCATCGTTTTACACTCTTTCTTAGCCCTGTGTCCAAGTAAGTGGCAAAAGGTCATTAAATTATATGGAATGGTCAATTCACCAGTGAAAATCTTATTATATTTGCATTCCTATAAGCAATGAATCCAAGTACTTCTGACTTAAAGATTGTTAACTGTGATTGAAACATAGAACTGTATTTTATGATCTTTCTGTTACTGTCCTATAAATGGGTAAACGATTTATATTTAAAAATCAGTGAGGTTTGTTTAGGAGATAGTGTATAGCATCAGAGCTAGAAATATAGAGACTGAAGGAATTTAGCATGCTTGCTATTGAGTCTCAGCAATTCTGCATGTCATGCACAGAAAATCTTAGCATTTATCAAGTACTATTTTGGTTATTAATTCATTTACTATTCACAAAAATCCTGTGGCGAGTTGTATTGATAAATGCTAGGAAATTGGGGCAGAGAGGTTAAGTTACCTAAATGGTTAATTGACCTACGATCATTCAGCAGGTTTTGGCTTAGATATTCAGAGATAAATTCAGGTGGTAGTATCCTTGATACCATTCTTTTAACCAATATACAATGAATGCACTTTTCTTTTTTTTTTTTAATTGTATAATAGTTTGTTTTTACATATTTTTGTGCATTTTTCCACCTTAGTTGCAATCCCCTTGGGTTTCCCATCACCAAATCACCCATGTGCCATCACCATAGTCCAGTGCATTTCCCTCCCCCCGCTGTTTTTGGTCCCATTTCCTACTCCACCCCCACAAAATATCTCTGGTATATAGCTGTTCATCATTATCATTATTTTCTCACGTGTTCTGTTATATTCCTGCTATCAGAGAAACCATCCAGTATTTTTCCTTTTCTTTCTGGCTATCACACGTTCACTAAGCATGATCTTTTCCAGTTCCATCCATGTTGCTGCGAAAGACATGTGTTTCTTTTTTTTTTTTTTTGGTTGTTGAGTAATATTCCATTATGTGTATGTACCACATCTTTTTAATCCAGTCATCCATTTTTGAGTATTTGGGCTGTTTCCATGTCTTTCCAATTGTGAATAAAGCAGCAATAAACATGGGGGTACAGATATCTTTTTGTACCAGTGTTTTTGTGTCTTTTGGGTAGATACCTAGGAGTGGGATTGCTGGGTCGTAGGGAATCTCCATGTTTAGCAGTTTAAGGAACCTCTAAACAGTTTTCCATAGTGGTTGTACTAGTTTGCATTCCCACCAGCAGTACAATGCACTTCTTTTAACACTTGTTTACTTTTCTAGCTGCTGCTGTTCTTAAAGGGCTTTTCAGAGTCAGAAAGGAACAAGTTGGCTATGTTAACTGGTGTTCTTCTGGCTAACGGAACACTCAACGCATCTATTCTCAATAGCCTTTACAATGAGAATTTGGTTAAAGAAGGTAAGCCATCTTTAGTGTAGATGGTGTTTTTTAGTTGACTGCAGGTAGGATATATGCTTTTTAAAAATTCTCAAAAACATTTTCAAACATCAGAACTAGAACCCTCATCTTACATATTAGAAAACCGTTTACAGGACCTCCCTGGTGGTATAGGGGTTAAGTCTCAGCACTGTCACCACTGTGGTACCAAAGAGCTGACCACATGGTGCAGCAGACCTCTCTTGACTCTCCTGCTGCTCCCCTTAGTAGATGGAAGGATGGAGATAGTGGAGTAAGGTGACTAGCAGAGGCAGAGGGGGGGGAAGTTCAGGGGGGAATATTGAGGATAAAGTGAGTAATCTTGTGTAGCTGAACTGTGAAGGGCGGAAATGGAGAGGTAGGGTGGGTGGAATTCAGGAGAACACTTCTACTAAGTAAGGGTTTTTTTTTTTTCTATAGGGGTTTCAGCAGCTTTTGCTGTAAAGCTCTTTAAATCATGGATAAATGAAAAAGATATCAATGCAGTAGCTGCAAGTCTTCGGAAAGTCAGCATGGATAACAGACTGATGGTTTGTAGCTCTTTGATTTTTGCCTCCCATTATTGCGAACATCCAAGGCTAGTGTGAAAAAGAACTTGGGCCTCCCTGGTGACAAAGGGGTTAAGTCTTGGTGCTATCACACTGTCACTGCTGTGGCCTGAGTATGATCCCTGGCCCAGGAGCTGACCCACACGGTGCAGCAGACCTTTCTAGTGTTACCCACTGCTCCTCTCCGTGTATTTTAGTAGATCCACTGGTTCTGCTCCCCACTCTTGTCTCTGGTGAATCCTCTCACCTCAGCTCTGGCCTGTGCACCAGTTCTTCTATACATGCATGCATGAAAGAATGAATGAATAAGTAAGGAAAGTGTTTTTCTGAGTCTTAAGGACTATTTAACTGAATTAAATTCTCCTTTCAGGAACTTTTTCCTGCCAATAAACAAAGCGTTGAACATTTCACAAAGTATTTCACTGAGGCAGGGTTGAAAGAGCTTTCAGAATATGTTCGAAACCAGCAAACCATAGGAGCTCGTAAGGAACTCCAGAAGGAACTTCAAGAACAGATGTCCCGTGGTGATCCATTTAAGGATGTAAGATATATTTTGTTTAAACCATCTTTATATAGGCTCAGTTTTTAGCCAAGAAAATTTTTATTCACGAGAGTGAGTTTTAAAATGTAATAGTGGGACATTGCCTCCACTTTTTTATATTCAGTGCCTTTACTAAATAAATACCCTGATGATAACACTTGGGGCTCTGGTAGAGTGTGCAATAGACAGACCTATATAAAGTTTAAGCTAGAGGTCTGTCTTTCCAGTTCTAAAAGTTCTCTAATTGGATGTGGCACGTGTTTGTTACCTGTTGCATAACAGTGTTTTCACACTTTTGTAAATACAAAGAAGGAAAATGTACTCATCGAAACTGACTATAATTAAATTTGGATTCTTTTGCAGATAATTTTGTATGTCAAGGAGGAGATGAAAAAAAACAACATCCCAGAACCTGTTGTCATCGGAATAGTCTGGTCCAGTGTAATGAGCACTGTGGAATGGAACAAAAAAGAGGAGCTTGTAGCAGAGCAAGCCATCAAGCACTTGAAGGTATTAGAACTGCACCTTGACAAAAACCTTATTTTGCTTTTAGGTGGTGTTAAGTAAACTGTCACTGTAGTTTGGTAAGAGGGCTTACCACATTTGAGGTTCCTAGGAGAGCCAGAAAACCTGGTATTAAGTAAATAAAAGCACATTAACTAATGATAATAATCTTCGATGTCTGACAGCCCTTGATTTGCTTGTTCTTTGAGTCAAATGTTAGAAACCAATACATGTTTGAGAGTAGTTTAAACCTGCAGTTTGGTGTTTCCTTTTGAGAGACTCGGAAAATAAGGTTTTTTCTCCTCTAAAATAACATTATATTGATCATTTTCTGTTCTTGATGCAACATTGCTTGTTTGACTTAGATGTTTAATAGGTTTGTTTACTTTTATTTTTAATTGTCATTAGATAGAACATAATTCATGTGATTGTGAAAGAAGTTATTAGACTTTTAAGAGTTTTATAGTGGATGATCACTATAATGAACCACCTTTCCCTCCTCACCTTTAAAAAAGCAATACAGCCCTCTGCTTGCTGCCTTCACTACTCAAGGCCAGTCTGAGCTGACTCTGTTACTGAAGATTCAGGAGTACTGCTATGACAACATTCACTTCATGAAAGCCTTCCAGAAAATAGTGGTGCTTTTTTACAAAGGTATTTTTTTTTTTTTGATTTGTGAATGCATTTAAAAACCCTAGCATAATTAATTCTAGTGGCTAGTTTGAAAATCAGCTCCCTAAAATACTGAAATCAGAGGATTTAATTGCCTGATTAAACTGAGTTTTTAAGAGCAGTGATACTGGACCCTCTCTAGTGGCACAGTGGGTTAAAGTGCAGCACTATGAAGCTGTCCACAGCCACTGCAGCATGAGTGTGATTCTTGGCCAGGGAGGAGACCAACATGGAGCAGACATCTGCTGACCCCCCCTGCTTCTCCCCTCAGCAGTGTATTTCAGTCTGCCTATTTTGTACCCCCCACTCTAGCTCTGGTGAATCCTCTCACCCTCCCACCTCTGGCCTGTCCTCCAGTTATTGTATACCATAGGTAAATAAATCTTTGTGGAAAAAAAAAATGCCTAAACAGACAGATAACCCATTAGGAGCAAAAATGACAGTGATTGCTTTCATAAGTTTCTTCCTAGTTTTAATTAGGATCATACTTTGGCAACAAGTTGACTCAAAAGTTTCTTAACATAGGGCTCTCATTTCATCTTTACTAGTTTTTTATTTAAGTTATTGAATAATCCTTTTAAAAGTGCCTGGATAAATTTATTTTGTAGGCAACAAAAATAATTGTTTTTCTTTAACATGACAGTAGGTTTTTTGCCTTGAGGGCATTTTTTGCACCTGGGGTGGGTTCTGACTCTGCCTAAGACTTAGAAGTAAAATCGCCGAATGTAATAACAATTTTTCTGCACAGCTGAAGTCCTGAGTGAAGAGCCCATTCTGAAGTGGTATAAAGATGCTCATGTTGCAAAGGGCAAAAGTGTCTTCCTTGAGCAGATGAAGAAGTTTGTAGAGTGGCTCAAAAATGCCGAAGAAGGTGAGTGTCTTACTGTATGCAGTTTAGTGAAGCATTTTAGTATAGCTATAGGCTGTTTCTACACAAACCACCTTCAATACCATTTTGTACCTCAACATTCCCTATAAGACAGGTGAAAAAACTAGACTTCAGATTATTGAAGTATTTTTGATGACTCAACTGTAATATATACTAAGCAATTTTAGAAGAAAAATTAAAATTTTTGATAACATTTAATAAGAATTTTGAGGATCTACAAGTGAATGTTTTTAAAATAATCCCCATAAAAATACATGTAACAAAATTTCCTGACTATAATGAAGTTTTGAAGGTGGACTTTCACTTTCTGATAATTACATAATGCTTGACTACATTTTTTCCCCTTTTCTAGAATCTGAGTCTGAAGCTGAAGAAGGTGACTGAATTTTGAAACTACACCCTCTAGTAAAGCAAACAGGAGTTGTAGATAAGTGTCGTGTCTCATGTGTCCTGGTTCTTACATCTTCCTACCTCCCTGTATCAAGCATGATATAAGGGCTTTCATGGCAAATTTTATTTTAACTATTTCTATGGTTACTGGAAATGTTGGGTTTAGTTTCTAAAACCATGTTTTAAGTAGCTACAGGAGCTATAGATTTGAATCTAATGTTGCATTAGTCTTTTCAGTTACCTTCTACCTCCTGTATTTTCTACTGTAATAATGTAATTTAAGGCCTTCCACAATGAACAATTCACTTTATTCCCTGGGTTTTCTATATAAACAGTTTTCAAAATATGATTTGGTTAAAAATAATTTGTTATATAAATTCTGTTTGCAAATTAAACTGTAAAAGTATCCAAAGTCTCAAAAGGAAATGATTTGTGTGATAATTTGGTATGCCCAAAGCCCTACTCATCAATGAAAAAATCTCATGTACAATAATTGAATTCAGTTACACGAAATCTTGAGTATTTGGACCATTACTTGCATGTTAATATTTTCTTGCATTTTTTTTTTTTAACTTCAGCTGTCATTGAGCTTAACTGTTTGTACTTTGGTTTTCATTCCTCAGTGAAGCCCTGGAGGGTAAGCTTGAAAGTGAGGTCTTTGGGCAATCTCATGTGGCACAGGTGATGGGAAGAACTTAGGCATTCAGTTTGTATCTTTCTGGGCAAAACAAATGGGTATTCTTTTCATACACATTTTCAAATGTACCTTAGAAAGGTCTTGTCATTTAAATTGTCTTACTCTTGTCCTACACATAAATTGATAGGAAGAGATTCAAAGTAGTATGAATAAAGGAAATGAATGTACTAGACCCAGTAAAAATTGTTGGAAATATGAAGTGGTTATTAGAATGTTCTAATTGGGATTCTCAATATAATTTGCTTTTTATATTGACTTAGAGTATTTGTTGTAAAGAATGAAGTGCAGTGATGATACATTTCTACTTGGTCATACCGGACTAACTTCATTCTCAACACACTCAGTAATGTTAATGTTGCCATTTTTTTAGTTGCCATGAGCCAAATATTCTATACAATTGATCCATTTATTTTAACGGCTGCCTTTTAATTTCCATCTTTTTTTTCTTGCTGCTACCCATCTGCGTATGTAGTCATTAGAAATGTAGCCACACTTTTTGGGGGAAAGACTTCATGTTAATGTTAACAGTGAACATTTGGAAGTTTTTTTAATTAGTGAAAGAAACTAGCTTGTAATAATGCCACCACAGGCTTAGTGGAAATTACCCCTTTCAAAGGTGCCATTTTTATAAGCCAGGATTTTTGGTGTTTAAAAGTTCATGTAGAGGGAATAACGTGTAATTTAATTTGAAATAAAAATTTAGTAACCTTATGAAGAAGAGCATTTTAACTGATACCATTGTGAATGGGGTGAGATTGTTAATGAATAACTTTGATAAAGTTTTGGTGCACAAGCAAAATGTATTGACTAGGTTTCTACGTAGTGATCCGCTTTTACTTTGTAACTTGTAGTCTTCAAAAGACTTTTTTTTTTTTTTAAATAAAGTCCATCCTTACAAATAGGTTATATAGATCATTCTTTTTAAAATTTCTTATTTTTTGTAAATTCCATGTTAATACCTAGTGGTACAGTATGTTTTGTGGTCAGGTGTCTACTGTGTAAGCATTAAGTAATTGCTTTTTTCATCCTTCTGACTCCCAAACTATAAACACATACACAGAATTCTGATGTAGCGGGAAATACACTTTTTAACATTTCTACAACCAAATCACTGCATGTTTACTGCCATACAAGTGTATCCTGTTTTATTATATACTGTGTATAGTTGAGTGTGTAGTTTTCCAGAACTACACTATGATCTTTGATCATAATTTTTTTCCTTCATACTGACAGAGTAGTGTTTACTGACTACAGTATTAAAGTAAATGGGTGAATAGACCTGTGACAGTTTAAAGAAGAGAATGCTTTCTAAAAAGATTTTGCAGATTTTCATTTCAAATTTTAATGGAAATTTGGGAACTCAGCTGCCAGTGCCAAACCTGGCCTCAAGTATGTAACTCTTAATATAGATGTTAAAATTGTACTTGAAATTATGGTTGGATAAATGTTAATTGAGTTTTCTCCTTTGGTGTCCATTTCTAAGAGTAAGTCTCCTCTCATACCATAATTGTATACTTACAGGTGATCATAAGTTGCTTAATGTTTCTTGGAATATTGTCATTCTGTTCCTTAAAAACATTCCAGATACCAAAAATGCCACAGGATACGATAGTGGTGAGAGGAAATGCATAAGACCAAGAGATATACTTTTAACTCAGTGCTTCTCAAAGCTTTTTTCTCATTATCAACCCCCTGAAGCCTTGGTAGACTTTTTCTAATAGTGCCCAAAAAGTTTTAATGTGGATATACTATGTGTATTAGGATTTTTCTCCACATAGAAAGAAGGTTCTGGGTTTTGTCCTGCATACAGGTGATACTGCCTCCACCCACTTGCTCTACATGCCCTGTTATCTTTGCTAAAAGGTGAGCGGATGCGCTGGTAGACACGTCTTTGCTTGTCTTTGGCCAGTGTCACTGGAACATCGAGGGGATATAGTTTCTGCCAGTCGCCATCTTTAACAGTTGTGCTTTTTGTCCCTGGCCCAGGATAGGCATCGGGCAAGTTGGCTTTTGCCATCTTAACAGAATCTTACTTGATTCTAAGTGTAGCATATGTAGACTAAATTTGGCTCCTTACCTATAAAAATTAAAATCCTAGCTTAATTATTTAAAATTGTTTGACACTTTGATAAATGATAGGGGAGTTTTAGTGATGAATCTCTAAACTGTCACACCAAGTGGGCTGCTTCAGCAATTGAGAAACATTGATTAGCTCTAAATATAACAGTGGTGCCAAAGTTGTAGTGCACATTATTGCTTAGACTACTGAATCGCCTTTGTAAAAATTTCCTTCAGATGCTGTATACATGTGTCACATTAGTTGCCAAGCATTTGTTAGAATTCTGGTAAATTGCCTTGCTGTGATTTTTATCATGTGCAGTATACTCTAATATAAAGTATTTTTATTCACCAGCTTACAAGAGGCCTAAAAATTTACAACAGCTATTAAAGAATAAAAGATTTTCAGTAGGCTTAAAGTGGAATCAAGAAAATGTGATACTTTTACTACGAAGTAGTAAAATTGACTTCCCCCCCAAAAAAACTTGAATTACATTGAATTTGTACTTAAACCCACCTATACATAAATAACTGTATATATATGAAAATTGATGTGGCTCAGAAAGGCCTCCTGCTCACTGGTTTCCCATTTAATGAGAGTCATTGCTAACCTAGTCATTTAAATAAAGCTTTGCTGCTTGAACAAGTACCTTTTAGAGTGCCCTGGAGGAAACAATGGTAAAAACCTGTTTAATTTTCTGCGTTTGTAGACTTTATCTAGCAAGGGATAAAGTATTTTAATAAACTGATAGGGTTAGAACATACATGATTGTATTAGCTTCAGGTTTGAGAGCTGCATTAATGTGTATAATGATTTGGGGTGCTACAAATTTTAATGTAAATTGGGCTGTTTCACTTCAGGGAATTCCTAGTCAGTGTAACCATTTAAAAGTTCTTAAAACAGTTAAAATCATTTTTTTATGCTGAAATCTGATGGCTGTGCTTACAAGTTGACTTAGAAGTAAACCTATTGAGGAAACCATTTATAGACTGAAGCCTGTTGCTTAAAAAAGTGTTCTACATTCTCTGGCATCTTAAGAATAGACTATTTTCTCTGTAAATACACCTCATTTCCATTCTAGTTAGGAGTAAAGGATCCCGGCATGGCAAACAACTGAAGATCGGAAAAAACTACTGGATAGGTAGTTCTTGGCACTCAACAACCTCAAGTATAGCCATCCAAGTCATCATTGGATCATTCTGTGTTTTACTGTGAATTTGCTTGTCTGTACCCTTGAAATTGAATAAAATTTCATGAGACTCGTTGAGAAGAAAAAGCAATGACTGTTGTATTGGTGGTTGTGTGCTGCAGGCCTTTTTTAAGTGCTGGCGTTGGTAAAGCTTGGTCTTTGTTAATCTCTTCTGTTTTGCTTCAGTGTTGAAATTTTGTTTTGTTTAGCTCTCTTTTACTGTTTGGGTCACATGTACTTTAAACTCAACGGTGTTCCCAAAATGATTGTTTTCACTTCATAACATAGTAATACCATCTGCATTCTCCTGAATTGACAGGTACCTTCCAATTCAGCTCATATCTTATAGCTCAGATTCTACTCCAACTATAAAATAGTTCTCCAGTTCCATCACCCTAATTCAAGCCACCAGGTTTAGTAACACAACAATAGTCTTTTTTTTTTAAGGTATTGTTCAACTCATGCTCGTAGAAGACGTTGTGATTTCTTTCCCTTAACCTGCTTTACCCTTCATAGGTATGCCCACTGATAGTACTAGTCACATAGTAAGAATTAAATATTTGACTTAAGTGAACACAAATGGAAATGTTATGATGCTGTCTCCTGGGTTAGTATATTTAAAAGGAGCACAGGGGTGTTTCTTTAATAAAAGCTGTTCTGTGGGTTACATTTAGCTATTTAGAAGCAGCTTTTCCTGGACAAGGTCCAATTAAGTTCTGCTAGTATTGCTCTGAAACCTGGCGGGACAAGTAGTCACATGCACTCGTGAGGCGAGGCGCTCTGCCGGGCTTTAGGGCGACGTAGTGGGCGGGGCTGAGTGCTGTGTGCAGGCTACACTGTTTGCCGGGGATGTGTGGCCAAGTACAGCGCTACCGACAGTTCCAAAGTCCAGAATACAGATTTGTGAGATCTGAACACATCCGTTCAAACAAGGTAACAGTAGTTCCAGCCATCACACCTGCTTTCTCAGCTGGAGAAACGCGAGATGGTGAGTCCTCGTTGACTCGGTAGGGAAGTCCGGTTTTGTGTGAGCCTGGTTAGGCGCTCCGAGTTCGCCCCAAGCTCTTTGCTGTAGTCTCCCCTTCTGCAGGAGGTACTTTCTGCTACCCCTAGTGGTTGGTTTCCTGAAACCACAAATACTCAACTTTCATGCTATGTGTTTCCTGTACAAACACACCTAGGATAAGATGTAGCAATTTGACGGTAATTTAAAGTAGAACGTGCAGCAAACTAATACTGAATAGTTACTTAGGAACAGTAACTTTCTCTTGAAATCAAGAGAAAGCTGAGTAGACAAAAAAAAATCGCCATTGGTGAGCTCCTTACCGCGTCACCGTCACACCTCCCCGCCTCTCCCGTGGGTTTGTGCAGGGTAAAGAGACACACGAGCTCACAGCTGAGCTCTGCCTGCAGGGATTTCTAGAGGGCTAAAATGGATGCGGGACCTGTGCCGTCCGGTTTGCTTACCCATCCCATCAACACCACCCCAGAGTGACCCTTCACTTTGGCACTGCTATGTGGTGCCAGTTTGCAGTTTGCCCATAGTGACTTACTGTCTTGTGCAGAACAAACCCTCTCCCAAGCCCTCTGTGATGTGGCTCCCTAGACCTCGCTAACCTCGAACACACCTCCAACTGATCACACCTAAGAGGCTAAATGCCTCCAGGGATGTTGGCCTCTGCCTGAAGTCTCCTGGCCTCTACATGGGCCCTTCACTGAGCGCTTTCTATGGACCTGGCATTGGCAAGGCGCTGGGACACCCCGTGAACAAACACGTTTCTGATGTCAGGAGCTTACCTCTCAGAGGTGTAAGCCTCTGAGCTTGTCTAGCGAAAGTGTGGACAGTGGGGCGGCATTCTGATGACTTCAGTAAAATTAATACAGGAGCCACTTGAGAATTTGAGGTAAGTTGATATGGCTAGTTTTAACTGGGAGTAGGTAGGCAGGTAACTGATCATGCTGTTGGTTCATATTTTTTACGCCTGCCTCGTCTACACCTTTCACATTTAACCTTGGAAGGCCTTCCATGTAGACTCTGGGTGTACCAGGACTTCCTCTGACCAAGATGTTTGCAAACTGCCTCTGGAACACTATTTCTGGTTCTGTAGGATGAGTCTACAGTCTGGAGCTGCCTTTTTAAAAAAAAAAAATTAAAAAAGAGTAGCCTCTAAGGTTTATGTCATCCAAACTAATGTATTTACTTTCAATCGTGTGACCATATTCAGTGGCCAAATTTACACAACTCAAAACTTACTTAAATTCTCCCAGGCAGGCTCTCCCTGGTGGTTCAAGGGGTTAAAGCACAGCACTATGAAGCCAACCACAGCCACTACAGCACGAGTTCAATCCTGAGTTCAGTCCTGGCCAGGGAATGACCCTCATGGCGTGCAGACCTCTCCTGACCCGCCTGCTGCTACCCTCAGCAGTGTATTTCACTGGATCTGCCTGTTCTGCTCCCCACTCTGTTTCTGGTGAACCCTCTCACATACAGATACTGCAACTCTGGCCTGTACCCCAGTTCTTAAATGCATAAATAAATTTAATCTTTTAAATAAATTCTCCCAAGCCATTTTTGGAAATAAGAAAGTGACTAGTAATTTTCATACAATCCATACTGAGGTCAAAATATGTAGTACTTAAAGAGAAAATTTTATTCCCAGTGTAATTTCCCTTTCTCTCCCCAATCTTTCCTCTAGGATCCCTATTTCTGTTCTAGTCTACAGAAAGTTTTTATGCTGTTAACTTTTATTTTCAAGTTCTGTTTAAGTGGGCTTTTGCTACACAGCAGTGCCCTCTACTGGACAGAAGTCCACCAGGTCTGGAAATGTTGCCCTTTTTTTAACCACAATATAGCAAATAAGACTAGACATTTGATTCTTTGTGGAGCAGTACCTCACTGTGTTATGGTAAGTACCAGCAAGTTTTCATTTTTTCTTCTTATGGTTTTTACAAAACCAGGCTTTAAAAATTTGTTACTAGGGCCCTCCCTGGTGGAGCAACAGGTTAAAGTGCAGGACTAAGAAACTGTCTGCAGCCACTGCAGTACTGAGTTCAATCCCCAGCCAGGGAGGTGACCCACATGGCGCGGCAGACCTCTCCTGTCTGGCCCGCTGCTCCCCTCAGCAGTGTCCTTTGTCAGTCAGCCTGTTCTGCTCCCCCGCTCTGTCTCTGGTGAATCCTCTCAGCACTCCTGCTCTGGCCTGTACCCAGTTCTGTATGCATAAATAAATAAAAATTCCCACATTTGTCTTTATCTTTACAATTTGTTGTTTTTTTTTTAAATATATTTATTCATACAGAACTGGGGTACAGGCCAGAGATGCAGAGGGTGAAAGGCTTCACCAGAGACAGAGTGGGAAGCACACTGCTGAGGGGAGCAGCGGGCGGGTCAGGAGAGGTCTGCCGCGCCATGTGGTCACCTCCGGGGCAGGCGGGGATTGAACTCATGTGGAAGTGGCTTAAGCTTCTCAGTGCTGTGCTTTAACCCGCTGCACCACCATGTGGGCCTACAATTTGTTTTACTGCACAAAATTCCCTTGCACTCCTTCCATTTTT
Source organism: Condylura cristata (assembly GCF_000260355.1). Lineage (NCBI taxonomy): Eukaryota > Metazoa > Chordata > Mammalia > Eulipotyphla > Talpidae > Condylura > Condylura cristata. The sequence continues at coordinate 25,471,502 of NW_004567103.1, read as the reverse complement.
CTGTAAATAGAAACATTTCTTCTTTACAGGTATGAATAGTATTCCATTGTTTGGCTATGTCCCACCTTGACCCAGTCCTCCGCCAGTGTGCACTTGGGTTGCTTCCAAGACCTAGCTATTGTGAATAGAGCTCCAGTACACATGGTGAAGCATATAATTTTTTAGTTGATGGTTTCATACTTTCAAATGGATGCTCCAAAATTGAATGTTTGGGTCACATGGTATTTCCCTTTTTTTCTTTATTTTATATATAATTGATATATAACACTGGAAACCTGAAGTGCTTCACACATGTACATGGCATCCTTGTACAGTGCCCATGCTAGACTTCTCTATATCATTGCAATTTTAGTATAAATGCTACCAGAGTGAGCTCCCATTTTTAGCTGAGAGATCGTTCAGATCGTTCTTCAGCATGGCCGGCCCGGTCTCCATCCTCACCAGCAATGTGTTAGTGTTCCTCTTCACATTCTCTTCAGCATTTTTTTTTTAAAGATTTATATATGCATACAGAACTGAAGTACAGGCCAGAGGTGTGGGGGGTGAGAGGGTTCACCAGAGAGAGTGGGGAGCAGAGTAGGCAGATGTACTGAAATACACTGCTGAGGGGAGCAGCAGGCGGGTCAGTCTCGAGAGGTCTGCTGTGCCATGTGAGTCACCTCCCTGGCCAGAGATAGAGCTTATGCTGCAGAGGCTGCAGATAGCTTCATTGTGCTGAGACTTAACCCCTTGCACCACTAGGGAGGACTGAGGACGTATTTCTGATGTGGTGAAGAGAAATGTGTTCATCTCCAGTTACTACGTCAAACCCCGCTAAGGGAGGTCACAGCACCATCGTTTTGTAATTTCACTGTCAGCATAATTCTCTTGTCATTCCATTGCACTCTCACACACAGCCTCTTTCCTGATCATGACATCATTTTTCTAATTGCTATTGTTGGCTGGCATCTCTTACGATTTCCATCTGACCATCAAACTCCAGTAACTGTGTCCAAGCTTGTAGTAGCACAGGTAGAGATCACTGACCAGACCCATTTTTACCACACTCCAATTATTTATTTTTGCTTTTATTTCCCTTGCTGCAGGGATCTTCAAAAACATCTTTATCATTGATAACCTACCACCAGTGTTTTCTTCCACGTGTTTTATTGTTGCAGGTCTTATAGCTATGTAAGTCTAATCCACTTTTCAGTTGTGTATGGAGAGCATTCCATCTCATCTTACATATATCCATGCAGTCTCCACAGCACTGTTGTTTTTTTTTTAAGACTTATTTTTATTCATTATGCATACAAGAACTGGATGGTAGGCCAGAGGGAGGGGAGAGGAGAAGTGAGAGGGTTCACCAGAGACAGGGTGGGGAGCAGAACAGACAGATGTACTTAAGTACACTGCTGAGGGGAGCAGCAGGTGGACAGGAGAGGTCTGCTGTGCCATGTGGGTCACCTGCCTGGCCGGGGATTGAACTCAGGCTATAGAGGTGGTAGCACTGAGACATAACCCCTAGACAATCCAACTGCTTGTATGGTCCAAATAAATTTAATATATTGGGCCTCCCTGGTGGCCTTGGAGATAATCTTGGCACTATCACCCCTAAGGCCCGAGACAGGCCAGGATCCAACCAAGCGTGGACTGGGGCCGTCACAGGTGGCGAGGCTTGGGCAGCACCTCAGCAGCAATCCAAAGCTGGGCCAGCGGTCAGACGCCAGATATGACAGCTCTCCAGGGATGCTGGGCACGGGTGAGTGGCGCTCCCAATGAATGCAGCTGATGTATGAAAGGTTCTGTGAAGGCGCCTTCTGAAGCCGAGGTCAAATCTCCTCCTGAAGCTTCCTCCAAGCTGAGTCAGGCCTTTGAATGAACAAAAACCTTCCCAAACAGCCTCAAGTCTCTCTCAAGTCAACTAAAACCTTGCTAAAGCTTCAGCTTAAATCCCCTTCAGGGTACTGGTTTTACAAAGCTGCTTACTCCATTTTCCACACCAGCTGTTGCCAAGACTTAAATGATGTGAGTGCCAGGTTGAACCTAAGTGATGCTAGTGGAAGCTCAGCCCTGGTCCATTTTCAACTGTGGATACCTGGAGCAACATGAGTGTGCGCAAGTGTGCACACCTGCGCCTAGAGGGCAGGATGTAAGGGTGGAGGCAGAGACGGGGAGGTGGGAGGTGATTATGAGAAGTCTAGTGACTGCAAAAGGGCAAGACTGCGAGCTAATGCCAGAGAGACAGACAGACAGACAGACACAGCACCCCCGCGGAATACTACCTCCTCCTGGCATGCCAGCCTCTCGGCCCGCTGTGCCTGTGTAGCTGGGTCCCTGGGTCCCTGAGAGAGCATTAAAGCCTGAAAAATCCATTAAGGGCTCCAGGAATCTCCTTTATCCATCTGCCTGAAGCCATAGTGAACCTGCCCTGTGCTTGCTGGCACTACACGGAGGTAATTACCATAAACTTCCAAGTTGTTTTTTTTTTTTTTAAACTGGAGAAATGGTAGTTACTTGATTTATTTAGATGGCATGTTTGTCATTTTTGCAGTTGAAGAAAACGTTATTTACCAAGAACCAAAAATCTTGCCAGTTAGCACCTAATTGTTTTTTCCTTTTTTAAAAAAATAATGTAATAGTTTATTTTTACATCATTTTGTGCATTTTTCATCTGAGTTTTATTTATAATAGACAAGCACAGGTATTTATTGATATTCCTAGGTCATGCAACCAGTAAGTTCTAGATCTGAATCTAAGGAAATCTGGTTCTGGAGCTAGGATCCTTATCTAGGCAAGAATTTATAGTAGGAGCTATACAAATCAGCTTAAATCTTATCAGTTTTAATCACATCCTCAATTTTTTTTTTAAAGATTTATTTATTTGTGCGTACAGAACTGGGGTACAGGCCAGAGGCTCAGGGGTGGTGAGAGGCTTCACCAGAGACAGAGTGGGGAGCAGAACAGGCAGATCACGAAGTACACTGCTGAGGGGAGCAGCGGGCGGGTCAGGAGAGGTCTGCTTCGCCATGTGGTCACCTCCGGGGCAGGCGGGAATCGAACTCATGCGGAAGTGGCGTTAGCTTCTCAGTGCTGTGCTTTAACCCGCTGCGCCACCAGGGAGGGCCTCTCAATTTTTTTTTAAAGATTTATGTATGTATGTATACAGGAGCTGGGGTGCAGGCCAGAAGTGGAGGGGCAAGGATTCACTAGTGACAGTGGGGTGCAGAACAGGCAGATCTACTGCTGAGGGGAGCTGCAGGGGAGACAGGTCTGCTGCACCATGTGGGTCAGCAAGCTGGCCAGGGATTGAACTCAGGCTGTAGTGGTGATAGTGCTGAGACTCAACTCTTATGGTGCCAGGGAGACCCCAGCGATAACTTATTTTTTAGCTACGCCATCAGAAAGTATTCCAAGAAAGAACTGATGTATTGGTTGTAGAGTAAGTGAATTCATTAGGCTTTTACACCACTAGTCTCTGACTTTCAGCACCTGTGCCTTGATCTTGTTAACGCAGAAGGCGCACGGGTGCGAGTCTCGAGTGCCTGAGTACGGACACCTGCGCAGGGGTGTGTGCGCATGCGCAAGGGCTCACCTGAGCCTAGGCGGGAGGGATAAAAGGGCGGAGTCAGTGAAAGGTGCTTTGTCTGTTCGGGTGACTCAGAAGCGTCGTGCCTCCTTTCCCACTGCCATACTTGTCCGTCTCCAAGAAGCTGTATCAGCTGTGGATGTTCTTGACGAGAGGGTTAAGCTTTGAAGCCACTAATGAGCGTCTGGGAAGCCATTTTGAGCAACGGGGAAAACTCAGATTATGTGGTAATGCGAGAACAAAGCACCAAATGATCCTTAAACTTTGGGCTTGTCACATATGCCATGTGGGGGTGGAAGCAGCCATGAACACAAGGCCACATAGGTGGATGGAAGAGTTGTGTCCTAAGATTCTCAGAGACCCGGTGCCCACTTACTGTAAGATTTTTGGTGGTGGCATTGAAGATTGTTCTGAGAGTATGGGAAAACTAAAGTGATTGAAGGTCTGACTGAGAGAGGCAGTGGCAAGGAGAGGCTTGCTTTGTAAGCTTTGATGAGCTTGGGTCTGTAGATAAGACTGTCATTATCCCATACTGTGGGGCCTCCCTGATGGTGCAGTAAGTCTCAGCACTATCAAGCCATCATCAGCCACTAGGGCATGAGTTCCATCCCCAGCCAGGGAGCTGACTCACATGGCGCAAACCTCTCATCATACCCACTGCCCCCGTTTTTGTTTTTAATTTAA
>NW_004567103.1:25441896-25465811 GCF_000260355.1 Condylura cristata | reverse complement strand
CACTGCTGAGGGGAGCAGCGGGCAGCTCAGGAGAGGTCTGCCACGCCATGTGGTCACCTCCGGGGCAGGCGGGGATCGAACTCATGTGGAAGTGGTTTAAGCTTCTTAGTGCAGTGCTTTAACCCGCTGCGCCACCAGGGAGGGCCATGTTCATGAATGTTTTAAAAAAAGGCATTAAGGCTATGAAAAGACACAAACCTTAAAAGTACATTCTACTTAAGTGAAAGATGCTATTCCGATAAGGTGGCATCATAATGGGGGCCACTCTGGTGGCCTAGGGGTTAAGTCTCAGCACTATTACTACAGCCTGAATTCAACCCCCAGTCAGGGAGCTGACCATCCACATGGCTCAGCAGACCTCTTCTGTCTCTCCTACTGTTTCCCTTAACAGTGAATTTCAGTATATCCACCAGTTCTGCTCCCCACTGTCTCCAGTGAATCCTCTCACCTTCCCTGTACTTCTGGCCTAGTTCTATGCAAAACCAAAAATCAATAAGAATTACTTTTAGTAAATGTACTCTACTAAGTAAATGTTGATAAGAGGTTAAGCTGTGAATACCTGCACTGGCCTACATCTCTAGATGAATTAGATAAAACTACAAACAAAACCCTGACTTACTAGTCACTTGGGTCAGTCAGACTTGACTGAAAAGATTTCTAAAAGCTTCTCTATCATCAGTTCTGAAGGAGCGTAAGGCCTTAGGCAATTTGCAGCATCATATTCAGGAGGACAACCAGCAATACCAAATTTAAATGGAAATAAAATTGTTTTAGCTAATCTGTGTTCTGTAACTTGTTTTCATGTGTCTGACAGAAGGGAAGTGTTAAGCCCCAATGCTAAAATGGAAACAAATTATGTATTTCCAGAGTCTAAGGGAAACCTGAGAAAAAATTAAATTTATGCATATAAGAACTGGAGTACAGGCCAGAGGTAGAGGGAATGAGAGGGTTCACCAGAGACAGAGTGGGGAGCAGAACAGGACGACCTACTGAGGGGAGCAGTAGGCAGGATGGGAGAAGTCTGCCATGCCACGTGGGTCGTCTCCCTGCCTGGGATCAAAATCATGTTGCAGTGGCTTTAGATTGCTTCACAGTGCTACACTTTAACCTCTTGAACCATCAGGGAGGGCCCGAAAATTTTTTTAATGTAAAATTTTTTTAATGTATGCATTTATATGTATTTCTTACATCATTGTTCATTATTGTACGCCGTTTGATTTCTCCTCAGGTGTAGTCCTATAAAATCCCCCAGTCACCTGTGAACCCTCACTATCGTCTCTTGTGCTCTTACCTGTTTTCCCCTTTCCCGCAGCCTGTCTCAGGCTTGTTTGCCTGCTAGTTTTGTCTCCTTTTCCCAGTTCCTATTTTGGTTCCCCTATATCTCTCTCCTCCAAGTGAAACCATCTGCTCTTTTTTCCTTTTCCTACAAATCTGTTTTACAATTCTTTAAAGTGACAGAGATAGGGGTGCTCTGTGGTAGCACAGGGGTTAAGCCTCAGCACCATCTCTGCAGCCCCAATTCAATCCCCACCAGGGAGCTGACCTCTGGCACAGACTACTGCTCTTCTCAGCAGTATATTTCAGTCAATCTACCTGTTCTGCTCCTTGCTGTCTCTGGTTAATCCCTGCAAGAACTGGGGTGTAGGCCAGAGGTGTGGGGGTTCACCAGAGACAGAGTAGGGAGCAGAACAGGAGAAGCTACTGAAATGCCTACTGCTCCCCTGAGCAATAAGACAGGAGAGGTCTGCGCCATGTGGGTCACCTCCCAGGCCAGGGAGTGGCTGTGGGATAGCTTCATAGTGCTGAGACTTAACCCCTGCACCACCAGGGAGGCCCCAATAAAAATAAATCTTAAAGTGACAGAGATAGGAAAAATGGCAGGGGAAAAAAACTCAAAGCTACAGATTTATATAAATTTCATTAAGCACAAAAAATTTATTCTGGATAAATCATTTTATACAATAATTAATGAAAAAGAGATTTACTTAGCTATACAGTTAATTCAAATTACTAAAACAAAATAAACATGGTAGATACAAAAATGTAAGATTCACAAAAGCTGTACAAAATAACTTAGTATTTAAAAATCAGACTGATACAGTCTATAAGATCTCTTTAAAGAGCTGTACAATTATAGATCTACAGTACTTTTTTAAGGGGGTTAAAAAAAGGATGTTTTAATGCTTCTTTCAGAGTAATCCTTTTAGTCGGATCGTACTCCAACATCTTCTGGATGAGGTCAAAGAGAAGCTCATGTTCAGCATCCTGAGAAAGCATAAATTCCTGAGAAAAAAAAAAGAGAACAGTTCTTTCTACCTGCTTTCTACTGTCATTTTATTTCTCCACCATAAAAACTCAAGGTTTTAGTCACTTGAGCAACGACCCAAGCTTACCTTTAAAGGTTTACAGCGTCTTGAGACATATCTCCCGGCAGAACTATGTTCATCCCAGTCTAATCGATCATGATGGAAATATTTACGTTTCCTAAGAATAAGCCAATATCCATCCATGTTTACATTGGTACCGAGAACTTTTAGCATTCAGCAACAATGACTGATTTAATTATTCAGTGTACTTTTATAGCTGGAAGCTTAATACTTTTTAGAAAAAAAGATTTAAAAAAAGACCTAGAAATAATTACTGGCTTCTCCCTTAGAATGGTAAGGTGCTGCTTAAAAGTAAAAAAAATTACACTTCATTCTTTTATGGAATTTTCATCAGAACATATGGCCAAGGTATATAAAACATACCTGGTTCTTTGTATCATGTGTTTTGGTAGAGGTCCAAGAATCCTTTCCATCATCGCCAAGTGCTCCTTACTATCATGAGTCTAAAATAATTTTAAAAACCCTTTTTTAATTAGCTGTTCTTTGTACATGTTTTGTTCTCATTTATATTTCTAGTTAATAGATGATTTGAACTCACAAAAGATGAATCACTTAAAAATGTCTATATAGTTTTAGCTAATAACAACTCACAACAAAATATTAAGGCCTTAGAGACAAGCTCACCAATGATTCCCTAAATAATTTACACTTTCTTCGACACAAAAATAAAATAATACAGAACATTTAAAAATAATCTTCCTAAAGTAGAATGGTACATTATGAAGGAAATACAAATACCCAACAGTGCTGGAATTACAGGATTTTTAATTCCTTACGATCAGCTATAATGTCTATATAACAAGAAGAAAATTTATGTAAATGTGTATTTTGGGATGAAGTATTCACTTACAAAAGATTTAAAAATAGTAACAATTCGTGTATCAACAGACTATTTTCTCACACAAAACCACTGAAATAAATCAGTCACTTACTGGAAATACAGTAAATCCAAGGTAGTATTCAATAAGAATACAGCCTATACTCCAGACATCACATGGCTGGGACCATCCTAGGGCTGCAAAACAAAGCAAACTGTTAGGAAAAAATATTCAATATTTCTTAAAGCCATTTGGAAAAAAAAGTTATCATTTGATGTTTGAGCTGGAGAGATCCTAAAACTATATAATTTTGAATTAAGTGATTCTAAGATAGTATGTAAAACTTAGGGCTTTGGAAACATCTGGTTTTCAGGTCCCACTCTAGTGATTTAGAAAAAACCATTCCCCTCTCTACATCCTGTTTCCTAATCTATGAAACTGGGAACTACCCATACCATGTAAGGACTAGCTGGACACAAAAAGTGTCTGGGATGTAAGAGACATTAAATGACTGTTTTAAAACCCCACACATTTTACAAACTATATAGTCAATTCCAGAAAAATCAAGCCATTTGCTCAAAGTCATATAACTACTTGAAACAAAAGATTAAAATCCTGAACACAGGGTCCTTCCTGGTGGCACAACAGGTTAAAGCACAGCACTATAAAGCTATCCGTTTGATCCCTGGCCAGGGAGGTGTCCCCCCACAGGGTGCAGGAGACCTCTCCTGACCTGCCCATTGTTCCCCTCAGCAGTGTATTTGAGTACAACTGCCTGTTCTGCTCCACACTCTGTCTCTAGTGAACCCTCTCACCTCCCACACCTCTGGCCTGTACCCAGTTCTTGTATGTATATATAAATCTTAAAAAAAAAAAAAAAAAAACCATAAGTTTCTGACACTAATCCTGGGAAAAGATAAAGATCTAAGGCTTAGAACTATATCTTTAAAAAAATGTATTTTAAAGTCAATTTCTTCAGTAAAGTTATGCAGAGGTTTCCCAAGCAAAGCTAAGAAATTCTTACCTAAAATAACTTCAGGTGCCCTATAATGCCTTGTAGATACTAACGTACTGTGATGTTCATCATCGTATGTTGCACTTCCAAAGTCTACAACTTTAATATCTGGATTTATCAAAGTACGTTCATCACGTTTCTGAAAAACAGAAATGACGTCAGTTAAGGAAGCATTATATTAAGTTATAAAATATTCAACTGAAGCTGTGAAGGTTAAAGACATACCATTTTTGGATTATATGCCTCTGTGTAGTCAGATGTCACAAATAAGATGTTTTCAGGTTTTAAGTCTGTATGAGTCAATTTATTACTGTGCAGAACTGAAAATGAAACAGAAAAAGTTGCTGTTATATAAAATATTGCCAACCACTCCCAAATGTAGGCAAACCAAGCTGGAAGTTCCTAACAAAAAAACCTTCTTTGATATACCTTTTCCACACGTTCAAAGAAGTGATCATTCAGTTGCCTGCTAAATAATCAGGGACTACAACCTGCTACCCCTCTCTACCCTCAGCATCTTTCTCTTGTGATGCTGAGAATGGACACTAGTCCCTAATTCTAGCATAATGGTATGGGCAAACTTTTTCAGGAATCAGAAAGGCTAACCCATAGGTTACAGGAAAGTAGACCATTTCATGCTGAACAACATACTGAAAGAAATGCAGTGAACTGAACAACATCATGCTCTCATACTTATTCTTTAGTCATGCTTCTAGTTTCTTTATGCTAGATAACTTTTTCTTTAAAAATGATCCAGAACAGTATGGCAATAAGCCTCAATATACTCAAATTTCTGGAAGATATGCCAAGTACTTACAATTCACAGACTTGCATATCTGATATGCCATCTTCCTGATATGATCCAGTCGAAATGGCAGAAAACCATTTTCTTTTATGAAGTCGTAAGTACTAAGTCCCAAAAGTTCAAATACAATGCAAATGTGACCATGATGTTCAAACCACTCCAACATCTGGACACAGCGGCTATAAATATGTAGAAAGTAACTTGAGTACAGTTTTTCATAATCCAAAATCTACCTGGTAACATTCTTCCAAATTCTATTTTGATACTTACAATGTACTGTTGGGGTCTGTTGTATTTAAGTGTTCCAGAACTTGTATTTCTGAGCGAGCAGCTTCACAATATCTATCCACATTTTTAACTATTTTTACTGCTACATGTCTACCTCCCCTGTTAAAAAAAAATCCAGATTAGAAAAGAAACATAAGTGATGTTCATTTCTTTTTCTCTAACAATCTCTTCAAAGTGCACTACTTGTTCTCTCCCTACCTGCCCCCCAACATGTGAACACCATCTATTTTTCATGCCTTGAACAGATGCTTGAGCCTGCTGTGGGTGCTGGGCGCTGAGAAACACCATGCACTACTGTAGTTTCACCCAAGGTGTTTGTTTTCCTGAATTTATGGTGTAGCATTCAGGTTACCTGATCACATGTAAGTATTCTCTTCTAACTACAACTCAATTTAAGCAATGAGGAAGCTCTTTGGTCATTTGATTGATAATACAAACGTGCTAAATGACACAAGCTTCTTTTATCAGACCACCATTCACATGAATTACTTTTTGGTTCTTCAAGTAGACTGCTTCAACTATTCTAATTAAACCAGAATATACTATTTCAATTAGCTTGGCTAAGATTCAACTTCCCAAAAAATGTACCTAATGAATTTTCTAATCCTATGATACCCAATGACTAATAAACTAATTTATCAAATCTTCCTTTAGTCAAGGTTACCAGAAGAGGTGGGAAAGTGTGGAGGCATAGGTAGGAACTCTAATTCTTAAAACCTTGCAATAGTAGGAAGACTCTTCCAACAATTCATTTAGAAAAAAACTATCATTTGGAAGGGAAAAGCAGGACAACATGTAACCAAAAAAAAAAAAAAACTTAAGCCAAAACTTCCCTTACTATCATAAATTTCAATCAGGGGTTTAATGGAAATAGAATATTAAAGTATGGCACCAACTAATAAATTTTCTCAGCTCTTGGACCCTCCCTGGTGGTGCAACAGGTTGAAGCACAGCACTATGTAATGATGAGCCACCACTGTAACACTTCCTGGCCAGGGGGTAACCCACATGGCACAGCAGCAGACCTCTCCCGACCTGCCCACTGCTCCCGGCAGCAGTGTATTTCAGTACATCTGCCTGTTCTGCTCCCCACTGTGACTCTGGTGAATCCTCTCACTGCCTCTGCACCTCTGGCCTGTACCCCAGTTCTTGTATGCATTAAAAAAAAAAAAAAAAAAAAAAACTCAGCCCTCGACATCTTGTTAGGACAAAATATGGAGCTTTCCAAAAATACAGGCTTCTAGGTAACCACCCTGAAAATTGTGTCAGCAATCTAGGTAAGCAAAGTTCCTAATGTGAAAATCGATGCTTTTATGGCTGAGGATTTCCCAACTGTCCAGTGGGACAACAAAAAATATTCCCTGAAACAATAAAATATGTTCTCACCTCACCATTAAAATTAAGAGACTGCAAATATTATCCGTAGCTAATGATTAAAAATACAAAGAGCCAATGCTTTTTTCTGGTACCATATTCTAAAACAAAATAAATTTCTGCACTATTGACCCCCTCAAATGCAATCTCAGGATAGTAACTTACGCTTTATGATCGATGCACTCCACGACTTTTCCAAAAGCTCCTTCACCTAAAGTATCAACAATTTCATCTAAAAGAGAGATACAAGTCTCAGTCATACCAGGAAGTGGAAACATTTTACTTATCATAATAAATGCTATCAATGCAGATTATTCTAGTTGATGCTACAAATTTCCTTATCACTAGATATTTTATTGGTCAACACTGCCAAAAAACATATATAACTATTTTAGGTCTATTTTCATTCTTAAGATAGTTTCATTAACATGATTTACTATTTTGGAAGTTCTGTATAACAAACATTAAATTTCTAAAGAAAGCAAAACACAATCCCCCCCCACCAAAAGAAATGAAAACAAAAAACAAAAAACAAAAAAAAAGAGAAAGAAAATAAGATTTCCAAATCCCTGAAATCTTAGTCTATATATAGATTATGTTATCTGAAAAGTTAATAAGTGTTGAAAAATATTCTATACATCTTGCACTTAGTACGTCTCCACTCTGACAGATCAGGTGACCCTCCTCATCATCCTCTACACTCCTGGTTCTTTTCCTTCGGTGACTCTTCTGGAAACGTCAAGTGGGCGGCACCAAGATCATCCAGCCAATCAATATACCCGAGTGAATTCAGGGCAGAATACGAAATTCATTCAGCGGGGAGATATTCAGGCATTCAGATACACGCCAGGCCACAAACGGTTGGCAGGAGCAATTTCAAATTCAGTCCCCAGAAATTCACAGGGCACATAGTTTATGTTAACAGGAGAAAAACATGGCAAGGAACAGATTTTCAGATAAGATACTCAAAGTGGCAAGGCAACAAAACATAACACAATTGTTTTCTTTTAAAAAAAATGCTTAGTTGTAGCATTCACTGAAACATAATTTTAAGTTTCTAGTGTCTTAATGTGCAAAGTTGTAGGAGGTATTTACTTGTCAGTCTAGACTGTGGCCAAATTAAGATTCCCTAATCTAAGAAAACAAATATTAAAACAGTAAATAAAATTAAAGCCCTAATTTTGGGAAGGAAAAAAGACTGGACATATATGACTAACACTAAGGCATTTTAAATGTCATCTGAGCTGACTTCCAAATTAACATATAACTCATCATGTTCTAATCTGTTAAGTGGCTTGCTTAGCGAAAAAGGATTACAGGGCATGCTTTGCTATATCAGCTGGCACCCAACTTTCAATCATACAAAAATAAAATGCCAAATGTATTTATGTGATAAGGCCTCAACTTATCAAAATAAATCTCTTGAATTATTATTTAAAAATCAGAATATCTTCTAATCACTGTTAAATAAATTAACCTAAAATAAACTAATTACCTCCACTATTTCTGTGGAGTGACAATTAGTTGCCAACAACAGAATTATTACTGAAGAATAAAATATGTAGTGCATCTCAGGAATTTCCTACCAATACATAAACTTAAAAAAGAATCCTGCAAGTTAAAATTGAGATGACTTCATCTTTCTCAAATAAACAAGCACAAATTTAAGTTTTCCTGTTCCTCATGGGAACTAAATGTCCAAAATGTTTTAGAAGAGCTCATACCCCATGTGAATGATGGTGTGAAGTACTGTGGTGAATCCTGTGTTTGCTTTTATAACTACTTCTTCCACTTCTACCAGAGGACTTGCTACTATGATTTTGATATCTGCTTTCATGGTCTCTATGGTGACGTCCAGGCTCATATCCTTGACTGTAGTCATTTCTGTATTCATCAACATAACGACGACTATGATACTCTTTCTCGTTTATCGATCTGCTTTCTAAATAATGGCTAGAGAAAAAAATAACATGTTTCAATGCTTTATAGTAGTATCACATACTCTCAAATTATCACAAATCTCTAGAGACAGCACTTGCTATCACTGGTGGAAAGAGAAAGGAATAACCCATCACTTATCACAAAAATATTTTCCCCTGGTTTTATTGAGATACAATAATTGACAACAGTGGTGAAGTATGGTTTTCTTTGAGACACCTGAAGCGCCTGCCTTACCTATCAGAAGTTTTAGAGTGATCGTATTTGCAGCGCTTGTTCTCCTGGGCACTGCTATGTGATCTCCTCTTTCTTTTATGGCAGCTGCTGCTCCTCCACTTTCCACAGTCCCATTCTTTTTCATCCCAATCAGGACAACAAGTTCTTTTTGAGTGTCTCATCTACATAAAAAAAAATTTTTCCCATTTAAATTGTATCCTACACGTCAACAACGAGCGGTTCAAATTCACTCTAGCAGTAAACTATATCAAAATTCAAGTCATCGTCACTCAGTTTGAAATCACCGATAAGCCTAATTTCCTGCTCCATCATTTGGAGTGTGGAACTTCATCACAGGTATTCTGCAGTATTATCCATCACAGGCTCAGATTTGTTGAAGTGTAAAAGAAAAAATGGGAGAGCATTTCTAATTCACCAACTTTAGCAAAATCCTGCCTGTAACACAAATTTTTATAGGTACACATATATATAAATCTTCCGCATCTAAACGTATTAGAGACTAACACCCAACTGAAATGCAATTATAAATACTCTTTGCCATTATAAATACCAACATAATTATCTGTGTAAAGTGGATAAACCACCGATCTACAAAGGCTACGATGGCATTAGAAACATAAGTACATCCCCCAACAAAACTCTGTAAAACAAGACCCAGTTTACCATACTGCACAAAAGCACAACTTGTGGGGGAGAGGGGAGGAGGCAGAGAGAAATCCATCTTCCTTTCAGTAATGTTTACAGGAAGTATCGCTGACAACTTGCAAACAACAACCTAATAGCTCGAACTCCACCTCTCCGTTCACAACCGAATCGAAAACGCTCGGAGTGGTATCACCGGAGGCTGGAAGGCAAGGGGGCTCAGAAATGCCAACACCCAAAACGCCTGACCGCCTGACTTTCCAATCTATCACGATCTCTTTCCTCAGGTTCGTAAACCTGATTTCTGTAACGTCAGGGAGGGTAAAGACACTCGCGATTTTAATTTCAACCCTGTGTAAGACTCAACTCGACAGTAAACGGCAGGGTCTCAGCCCAGGTGAGAGTGTTCGGCCTTGCCGTCCATTTGCTACCCATACAGTTCCACACCGTGCCCGGACTTCGGCACACGCCAGAAGCGCAGTAAAGGTCACCCACTAGAGACAGCTTCGCCTCTCCGGCGAGCGGGCGCAGTCCAGCCTCCGCCCCCGCCGCCATCTTACAGCTCCATCAGCCCGGCCGCGGCGGACAACATGGCGCCGGCCCGGCGCTCCCAGCCCAGCTCCCCGCGGGCGGCAGACGTTCGAGCTGCGCTTCCACCTAGCAGACACTAACGCGGCCCCATAGGCAGCTCTGGGGAGGAGTTGGGGTGCTCGAGGTTTGGAGAGATGAAGAGCTGAGCGGGTCGCCTTTGTGCAGCCCGGGGTGAAAGCAAAAAGAGATGCTGAGGCCCCCCCAAAAAGGGGGGGCATTGTCAGGGGTTCGTCTGGCAGAAAGAGCCCTGACACCTAGTCCCTTCCACCCGCGTCTTACCGTCCCGGCTAGAGATTCCAAAGCGGCAGAGACAAAGCTCGGAAAGCAACGTCAGGAAACCAGCTGGCTGCGGCGGGCTCCCACAACAAAATGGAGCTGACAGCCGCAGTGTTCGACTCTACTCGAAAACACTGATGACGCAGCGAGCGCGTCTTGGCCGCGGGGCGGGGCGGGGCGGGGCGGGGGAGGAGGGCGTCTGTGCGCACGCGCGAGAGCCGCACCTACAAAGTGGAGGGAGGGAAGCTGACTGCCGCCATGTTGACTCCTATCAGCTTGCGAGAAACTTGGGGAGAATGCTATCCATGAGCATTAAACATTGTATTTGGGCACCCCTCCCCCGCGGCAGGGATTAAAAATTACATTTGTGTTACAGGTGTTGACTTGTAGTGATGCATAGCTGAACCTGTGGAATGTTTTAAACCCATGTTACATCAATAAAATTTTGGAAATTAAAAATTAACCAAATTTTACCCCCCTCAAACTAATTTGAAATTAAGAGTTGTATTTGTGAATTCTAGAAAGAAAAAGTGAGGGAAGCAGAGTATGACATAGCCTGTGCCTTGGCTACAAAGACAAAAACTGCTTTTTAATATTACACAAATATGCCCATATTATTGTCTTAATTTCTGCATTCACTAAGGTGCTGAGACATATTTAAAACTAGTTAAGTCTTTAGTGGCTGGGTTTCATACATACTGAAAAGGATTGGAAAGATGTCCCCAAAGCTTTTAAGTCAGTGAGCTAGAACATGCAGAAAGGAATTAGGGACTCTTGACAGACAAGCAAAATTTTGTTAAGTGAGGCTTCTGCAGTGTTAAGGCCAAGTGAACTGTAAAACGATGAAGTGGAATGTTATGGAGAGAAGACTATGAGGAAACAATCTCTGAACAACAAAAACTGTTACAGGCCTTTCAGGTCTGGCTCTTTGTAAAATAAAAGACAAGCAAAAACCAGACAAGGTTTCATTAAGTTTGTGCAAAAGAGAGGCAGGCACCAGCAGAGGAAATTTCCAGCCTGCCTCTCAGAGGACTGAAGCTTTGAAAGGGGTTTTAAGGGATTACTCTACCAGGTAGAGGTAAAAGGGGTAAAAACATCATAGTTGGGCCATACTCAGACATGGGCAGAAGTGACATGCCTCTTCATAAGTATATGTCTTAATAAACTCGAGTCTCAAAAGATTGTGAGGTTTTTTGTTTGTTTGTTTGTTTTTTATAACGAGTTATTTATTTATACACACACAAACTGGGGTGCAGGCCAAAGGTGTGGGGGGGGGTGGTGAGAGGATTCACCAGAGACAGAGTGAGGAAGAGAACAGGCGGATTGACTGAAATACACTGCCGAGGGGAGCAGTGGGCAAGACAGGAGAGGTCTGTTGCGTCATGTGGGTCAGCTCCCGGGCAGGGATTAAACTCATGATGCAGTGGCTGCTTGTAAGATAGCTTCATAGCACTGAACTTTAAACCCTTGCGCCACCTGGGAGGCCCAAGATTGTGTTTTAACATGCTAACCAGAAGGAGAAGATTGTGTTTTAACATGCTAAGGAGATCTTGTTATTCAGGATTTTCACTAACTGTTTGTTAGTCAGGACATAGTACCTTTCATCTAAGTATGATGCCTCTGGTCAGAGTGGTGGGCCAAGTTGTTTAAACCAGATGTTAGGCAGGACATGTCAGTTTGAAATTTAGTCCACTTGTTTAAATAGGACATTGGGTTTACAGTTAAATTCACCTTAAAATCACCAAACTGCAATTTGATGGAACATTAATTTCCAATCCTGATCCCCACGACTTGCTATCATCCTTTTTGTCATTTGAGAACAATCCTCGCTTATTCCAAAATTAGTGGAAAACATATAAAAACACTACAAATAACAATACAGCATGATTTTGCTGGTCTGATGTATAAACCTAAAAATTAAAACGTGTATTTGCCAGTGTTAATAGCCAGTCTTACAAAGATGCACAATTAATGCAGCTGAAGTGATGATAAATTCACATGCCCAAGATTCCTGTGGTTGCTTGAATTTCTTAAACCTTTTTCTCTTAAACTCTCTTAGTGGATTTGAAAAAACTTTAAAGCCATTGATACCTAAACCTTTATATGACAGTCAGGATCTCTAATTATAAGGTAAATAATTTCAGAGAAGGAAAAATTAATCAGAGTAAATTGAAAAATTTACAACTCTTCAAGTTGTATTTTGTAGCACATTTAAAAGCAAAGCTAGTAAATCCCACACTTTGGAGGATAATAGCTCATCACAATGGTTAGTCACTGTGCTAAGTGATAATAGTTTTTAGAAATTAGAGTATGGGTCCTTGGGTTCACTCTGGGAGAAGTTTTACCAGAGCTCCCCTTTCAGAGGCATGCAATGAATTTCCCAGGCTTTTCTCCACAAGACAGAAATGTTATATTTTAAGAGCAAGTTTATCAGGGAAAGGGGACAGAGGAATAAAGAACACTTATTTAGATACAAGTGGGCAGGAAGAGCTGCCCCAAAAGGAACAGGTTTGCTGAGAGGGGCCTCCGTGGCTACAGGCAGGAGTAGCGTCTGCTGAGGGAGGTCAGTGAAGGGAAGCCCCAGCCTGGTACCAGTCTGAGGCTGCTGCCCCACACAGGGAGAGTTGGTGGGAAAAAGCACCTGCATAGTCACAGGTGGGCAGGACTGCCACCCCATGCCAGAGCAGAGACTACACTGATACAGTCCTTTTCTCTTTGGGAGGGGTCACTCCTTTAATGGAGTGGCCTGTTTGCTGCTGATTTGGATAACTCTGTGGAATCATAAAGGGACCTGAGATTTCACAATGGGCCAATGTGTCCAATCTCTATATCTTCACCTTCAAGTCTGGGCTTCTGATACTGCCCACAGCAGTCTAATACAGCAGTCTGATATCTGTGTGGATCATCTATATGCCTTGTGATAAGGCACTAAAGGTCCTGATTTCAACGACTGGGTTACTGGTCATGTTAATCCTTCTAACCTCACATCCTTGTATGAGTAGAGTTTTAACCTTGTGATGTCTCCTTCAGGTTTTCTATTCTTTCCCTCCATCACTAGGCACTGTATATTTTAACAGTAATCTTATAAGATGGGCATCCCCCATATTCTGATAAAGAAAAAAGTTGCAGTGAATGATTTTGTGCAGAAATTAAGCCAGTGTTTTCATAAAACATTTGAAATATAATAAAATACCACCTATAACAAGATTTTAAAAAGTTAATTAATTTATGTTTTCATTGTTGCTCCTTTTAAAACAATGTTTACTTCCCACCTTCCCTAATTTGTTCTCTCCTCATCAACAGTCCTCCACATTCCTCCCTCCTTCCTTCCCCCTCCCCTGTAGGCTATCTCTGGTTTATAATGTCTGTTTTGTTTTGTTTTGTATTGTATTACTTTATTGTACAGTAATTTCTTTAGGAGAAATCCCTATGGTAAAACTAGAAGGTAAAAGACAATGAACACTGAAAAAATTCTTAGTACATACTGCCAAGCCTGCTTTCCAAAATGGTTTTAATTTAATTTAGCAAAACCCCCAATCCAATCAATTACTAATCAGGGATAATGTGTCCTTTAGTGCATGTTGTAGACTGAGAGTTTGGAGGGGATATATATATATGGATATATATATCCATATATATGCATATATATATATGTATATGATATATATGTATATATGATATATATATATATCCTCCCCTAAATTTTTAGATCTAACTTGTAACCACCAGAAAAATGACTATTTGAAGATAGGGCCTGTTACAGGAGTAATGAAGGTTAAATAGACTCATTAGGTAGACCCTAATTTAATGATTGGCATTTTTCTATAGGAATTAGGACACAGGCATGCACATAAGAAGACCTCAGGAAGAGTAGAGAAGATGGTCATCTACGAGCCAAGGATAATGTCTTAAGAAAAATCTGTTGACAGCTTAAATCTCAACTTCTGATCTCTAGAGCTATGAGAAAACAAATTTCTGTTATTTAACCAGAGTACAGAGTCCTATTCACTGGTCTGGAGGAAAGTCAATAAACTATTTGCTAGTTTTAAGTGTTCAAACAAAATAAACAGTCTTCAGAAATACCCAACAGTGATAGCTACAAATGTGTTGTTATGTGGATCTGGAAATTCCCAAGTTCAATCAGGTATAAATTTTAACTATTCAGTTCCCCATTAGCCAAAGATCAGCAAAAGAGAGGTCCAAAATAAGATCAGCAAGACTTAAGTATTCCAATGGATAGATGAAGATACAATTCTAGAGTGGTAAAGAGGTACTGGGCAGTGTGTTTATACCACTCCTTGACACATTTAAATCCTTTTGCTATGAAACCATGAGATTTGGCAAGTTCTACAGCCTAGACCCAGAGAATAGTTGAGGCCTGAAGGATTTTTGGTCTCTTTCACAACCAGTCAAAACTAGTTTTGTAGGACAAGGCCAGAGGCAATATATGTATGCATTCCCATACATGCATATAAAGTCTTGGCTGAGTTCCAAGATTTTATTTACAAAAGCAGCTGGCTACCCTGAGGTCTATAGTTTGCCAGTCTGTCTGGTCTAGATGTGGAACAGTATTACTTTCTTTATAAAGAAAATGTGGGTTGATCAACAATATTCTAATTTTTTATTTATAATTTCTGCCAATAAATAAATTGATTAGAACATCAATCACCTAACTGCTAAAGTGATTAGTGTGATCCAGTCAACTCAGTGTGAATGGATAAAATCAGTGTTCTGGGCCCTCCCTGGCGGCACAGCAGGCTAAAGCACAGCATTAAGAAGCTAAAGCCATTTCAACAGAGTTCAATCCCTGCCCAGGAGGTGATCCACATGGCTCGGCAGACCTCTCCTGACCTGCCCGCTGCTCCCCTCAGCAGTGTACTTTATCAGTCAGCCTGTTCTGCTCTCCACTCTGTCTCTGATGAATCCTCTCACTGCCCCTGAACCTCTGGCCTGTACCCCAGTTCTGTATGCATAAATAAATCTTTTTTTTTAAAAAAAGAGGCCCTCCCTGGTGGCACAGCAGGTTAAAGCACAGCACTAAGAAGCTAAAGCCACTTCCCCATGAGTTCTACTCCCGCCTGCCCCGCAGGTGACCACATGGCGTGGCAGACCTCTCCTGACCCGCCCGCTGCTCCCCTCAGCAGTGTACTTCGTCCATCTGCCTGTTCTGCTCCCCACTCTGTCTCTGGTGAAGCCTCTCGCCGCCCCTGAGCCTCTGGCCTGTACCCCAGTTTTGTATGAACAAATAAATAAATCTTTAAAAAAAAAAGAAATCAGTGTTCTGAATTGTGACCCTTGTGATGCTAACCCTAGGCCTAGGGTGGGAGGCCAGCATACCTTCTTATCTATGAAATCCTTACAATTT
Source organism: Condylura cristata (assembly GCF_000260355.1). Lineage (NCBI taxonomy): Eukaryota > Metazoa > Chordata > Mammalia > Eulipotyphla > Talpidae > Condylura > Condylura cristata. The sequence goes on along the minus strand of NW_004567103.1, from coordinate 25,450,075 downwards.
TAACTAACCAGACAGTATAGATTAAGCTCTAAGAACCAAAACAGCACCCCCCCCCCAAAAAAGGTGATGTTTAGAATAAAAATTGAGGGAATGCCCATTAGTACAAAAATATCCTGACAGTCAGCAAAAGTATCTTAAGAATGATGGCAAAGTGGCCTCTGTCCCTGGTGGCACAGGGGTTAAGTCTCAGTGGTATCAAGCTACTGGGTACAGCAGGCTTCTCCTGTCTCGCCCAATGCTCCCCTCAGCAGTGTATTGCAGTATACCTGCCTGTTCTGCTCCTCACCCTGTCCTCTCACCCCTGCACCTCTGTCCTACACCTCAGTCCTTGCATGCATAAATAAATAGAATCTTTTTAAAAATAACAAAAACTTAATGGCATGTTTGAAAAAGAATGGTTTCAGGTACAAAAGGTGGCAAAACTCTGGAGGAAGAGGTTCTAATACTAATTATAGAAACCTAAATGATTAACATTAAGGTAAAACCAAAAGGGAGGGTATCAGTATAGCTGGAACCTCATTCAGTGGAAAAGTAGAAACAGTAACAAGAGGGTTACTGTAAGCTATATCTAGAGCAGTTTAAGAGAAAATCAGAACAACCAGCTGCAGAAATGATAAGAGTGCAAGAAATACTCAAGACTTAGGAATACCCATGATCTAATGAAGATGCTCTAGACACAGAGGGGAACATGGTTCTTGATAGAATGAACAGTAGAACCTGAAATGGCCTGATTAGGTGAGAACCATGCCGGAAGCAGATGTTAGGAGACGTACTATAGAACTTAGTTATTATATAAAACTTAATACATGCCAGAAGCTTTACACACAGTAAAGCTTCACAGTATTCTTTTTGTTTATAAAGATTTGTTTATTTATGCATACATTTATCTATGGGGCACAGGCCAGAGGGAGGTGAGAGGATTCACCAGAGACAGAGTGGGTAACAGAACAGGCAGACTGCTGAGGGGAGCAGTGGCCAGGACAGGTGAGATGGGATGAAACTCATGCTGCCCTGGCTGTGGATAGCTTCATAGTGCTGCACTTTAATTCCTTGAGCCACCAGGGAGGGCCCAACTCTCACAGTAGTATTATGAGGGAATATTATGGGTGGTAAAACTAAAGATTGGAGATGTTAACTTGCCTAAAGTCATTAGTAGAGGCAGAGCTACTCTCCAACTGGTGCTCTTAGAAATGCATCTCCCAACAGATCATCTGTAGAACTATGTCACATAATATTTTAAAAGATACACTTGTATATTTTTTCCCATAGAAAATCACTACGGGGGGGCCTCCCTAGTGGCGTAATGGGTTAAAGCACAGCTCTATGAAGTGGTCCAGAGCCTCTTCAGCACAAGTTTGATCCCCAGCCAGGGAGGTGACCCACATGGCACAGCAGACCTCTCCTATCTCACCAGCTGCTACCCTCAGCAGTGTGTTTCAGTAGATCCTCCTGTTCTGCTCCCCATTCTATCTCTGGTAAATACTCCCTCCCGCCCCCCACGTCTGACCTATGCCCCAGTTCTTGTGTGCATAAATAAATCTTGAAAAAAAAAAAAAAGAAAATCAGTAAGGGAGTCTCTCAGGTGGCACAGGGGTTAAAGACAGTCTAGCAAGCTTCTGCCAGCCATTGCTGCACCACTTTGACCCATGGGTGCCCATGAAGCTGACACACATGCCACAGCAGATCGCTCCTGTCCAGCCTGCTGCTCTCAGCAGTATGAGGTTCAGTTGGTGTTGGTTTGACTTCTGTACAGAAGCCTAAAACAGCTGGAGCCAGACTGAACCAGTTTCAGTGGGTTGGAACCAGTTCAAACCATTTTCAGCCATTTTTGGACAGGTCTTAGCTGTTTGGACCAGTCAGCACCAGTTTCAGGTGGTCAGAACTACTTTCAACTTGTTCTGAGTTGGTCTGAACTGGGTTTAGCCAGTCTGCCTGTTCTGCTCCCCACTGTCTCGAGTGAATCCTCTCACCTCCCACACCTCTGCCCTGCACCCCAGTTCTTTTATGCATAAATAATTTAAAAAAAAAAAGATTTGATTTATCTACACATACAGAACTGGGGTACAGGCCAGAGGTGCAGGGGCAGTGAGAGGATTCACCAGAGACAGACAGGGAGCAGAACAGGCAGATGGACAAAGTACACTGCTAAGGGGAGCAGTGGGTGAGACAGGAGAGGTCTGCCGTGACATGTGGGTCACCTCCTGGCCCAGGATCAAACTCACACTGAAGCAGCTGCGGCTGGCTTGCAGTGCTGTGTGCTAACCCTTTGCACCACCAGGGAGAGTCCCAAATATTTTTCTTAATAAAAAGAAGAAAATCAGTTGGGAAATTCTGTTTATTGTACTCCAGAACTTAGACAGAGAAAACAGCAATGGATTGGCTAGCCTTTCCAGACCGTCTCTTTCTAACTGCACAAAGTGACTAATTAGTGGAATATAAAACTCTAGGACTTGGATAGGAGTATGTAATTGACACAAAGGTGTATGTGTTCAAAAATGCCAGGTTTGAGGCTCACCATTTAAAAATGAATGTTTACATAGTTTTTAAAATTAAAACTTAAAAAATAATACATTGGATAATAGCTGTAGTAAAGTATATGCTCTTAGATTAGGAGTAAACTATGTCCAGCTCCCCGTCATACCACCAACTCATAGATCTTAGTAGTAAACAAGCAAGATGATACAATCTGACATCATCAAAACTGGGTAAACCACAATAGGTGTGGCCCTCAAAGAAGTCTGCCAGCTATTTGTCTAGGTCTTTTATAGTTATTGAGCAAATGGGTTGGCATGAATAGTTATGTCCTTAATGTGCACATCGTTAAGAGGTCGGTATGTCTTCTCATTTACCGGTAGTTTCTCCAACTCATCTAGAGTCTCCAGACCATCTATTACCCTGAAAGAAAAATAATGTGTGAGAATTCCCTGACTGAAATATAAAGGAATAAATCTTACAGTTCTCAGAATTTAAGTTGAATATACAATGAAATATTGATTTGATTTTCTCACATAGCTATGAGTCAAGTTAGACACAAATATTTGTTTTTATGCCTTTTAAAAACAATTATTTTCCCAACATCACCATTTTTATGCCTATAGACAACAACTGTTATTGGGCAGGAATACTCCCACCAAAACATGTGAACATAGTATTCTGCCCCGTTCACGTAGCATAGTTACAGATGGGCCCAATACAACTAAGGAAAAGTTTTCTTCACTATAGGAAATAACCTGGAGAAAATGTCAGGATGACACTGTTAATATCAGTACCACAACGATCCTGAAGTGGGTGGTAATTTAGCACTTTGTTGTCTAAATATGTTGTTTTAACATTTTTGTTTCTGAACAACAAAAAACAGCATTAATAAAAAGAGAAAAGGAGAAACACAGCGAACCCACTTCATGTTTCCACACCTCCCACCCCCCTCAAAAAAGTTGCAAGCTATCCTTTAAGTATTTTCTGGCAAGTTAGGTTAAAACATTTGGTGATGAAACAAGTGAAAGCGCAGCACTGAGAAGCTATTGGCAGCCACGGCACATGTTCAATCCCCAGTTAGACGGTGACCCACACGGCATGGCAGCCTCTCCTGACCCACCTGCTGCTGCCCTCAGCAGTATATTTCACTAGATCTGCCTGTTTACTCCCCACTCTGTCTCAGGTGAATCATCTCATCTTACCCCCCAACCCTGCACCTCTGGCCTGTACCCCAGTTCTTGTATGTATAAATAAACAAATCTTTAAACAAAAAACACTGTTAAGAAACAGTGACCTTTAGAATACATATTAGTACAACTCAAATCAATTCCTAAAACTTAAAGAGTATGCAGTTGAGTTATATTTTACTTTACGTTTCCACTAAAATAATACTATAACCAAAATCTTTTGACTTTATTCTCAACGTAGGACAACTAAGGTCTTTAAATTGTAAGATTTTAAAGCATGATAAATCTCTAGGTCAGTAACAAAAACAAAGGGTATTTATAGGCCTTAGGCAAAAAATGGCATGTAGAATGGAGCAATGCCTTGTTAAGTGGATGGGATCTAGACCCCTTTGCAAACTAGTAGAGAGCTACATACCACCTTCCCAGAAAAATGTTGTTGGTACATGTTCAAGCAGTCAGTAGATCTAAGGTCAAGAATCTTTGTTTTAGACACTGCAGTTTTGTCACAAATCTAGTAAGATAAATCCTGGTAATTAGTGATAAAAGAGAAAAAGGAATGGAACTTGGACTTGCATATACACACACAATACAAACTCAAATGTGTGTAATATTTTATTAGCTATTCATAATATATAAATTAGACATATACATATATAATAAAGAAAAGTTGCGGAATCTTCTATTTTTTAAAAAATTTATTTTTTGTGTAGCAGAACTAGGATGCAGGCCAGAGGTGCAAGGGTGGGGATAAGAGGATTCACCAGAGACAGAGTAGGGAGCAGAATAGACAGATTTACGGAAATACACTGCTCCCCTCAGCAATGTGCAAGACAGGAGAGGTCTAATGCTCCATGTGGGTCAGCTCCCTGGCTGGGGACTGGGGCATCAAACGCAAGGTGCTACAAGGATCACAGCACTAAGACTTAACCCCTAGGCTACCAGGGACACCCGGAATCTTCTATTTATTTTCTAAAGATTTATTTGTGCATATAGAACTGGGGTACAGGCCAGAGTTGAAGGAGGGTGAGCAGATTCATCAGAGACAGAGTGGAGAGCAGAACAGGCAGTTCATACACTGCTGAGTACACTGCTGAGGGGAGCAGCGGTGGGTCAGGAGAGGTCTGCTGTGCCATGTGGATCACCTCTGGAGCCGGGGTGGAACTCGCATAGAAGTGTCTGTATCTAACTTGCAGTGCTGCATCTAAACCCATTGCACCACCAGGGAGGGTCTAATCTTCTGTTTTTAATTAACCTAATTTGGCTTCCAAACTGCTAACACAGTTTAGAACTGTGCCTTGGTTTAATGAACTTAGTAAATATTTGTTGAATGAACAGACACTTGACTTCTTCATTTATAAAAACATTTCCTGGGTATAATGCTTAGAATGGAGATTCTGACCAACACTGTTAAATACTTCTCTAGGATCCAATGTTACCTTTTCTTACTCACAGAAACCTCCTTTCATTGAATGTCAATATGTCCAATTACAAATATTTCTGACCTGTCCTTTTACAAGTAAGAGGAGACCACATTGTTAAGTTCTGGTCTTCTAGGAATCACTTTAGAAAGGGGTGGCCTTTGCTGATAAGCACTTTGTCTGTTCTCCCTCTTTCTACTTAGAACATAGATATTCTGATTAGAGTAGTGCTGCCCATATTACGACCATGAAGTGAAACTGAGGGTTGAAGGTAAAGATGGTTAAGAAGAGAGACAGAGGCATGAAGGATACAATAAAACCACCATTCCAGCTTATCTTGCTTAAGCCACTGTTTTTCAGTTAGCTGCTGTAACATGCTATTCTATTTTATTTATTTATTTTTGTGTAGAACTGGGGTGCAGACCAGAGGTGTGGGGGGTGAGGGGTGAGAAGATTCATTAGAGACAGAGTGGGGAGAAGAACAGACAAGACTACTGAAGTACACTGCTGAGGGGAGTGGTGGGTAAAACAGGAGAGGGTGCTGCACCGTGTGGTTAGCAACCTGGCTAGGGATTGAACACAGGCCACTGCATGGGCCTTCATTGTGTTAATGCTGAGACTTAACTCCTAGGCCACCAGGAAGGCCTAAAAAGGCTATTCTTACTAAAAAACAGAATTACGGCCAATGTGTACAAGTACTGGCCCCTCTTCTAAAATAAGGAAATTGAGACTGAGAGTTTATACCATTCCTGAGTTTATACCACAGTTAACTGGTGGAATCTAACTGCAGGTACATTAAGTCTCATACTATTCTTTCAGCTATCGGTTATACCACCACCATATTCACTCATACACATCCTTTGCACTGAAATTCCAAAGAAGAAAACCATATCCAGATACTTACTTTCCAAATACTGTGTATTTCATATCCAAATGTGGCTGTTTGCCATAGGTGATAAAGAACTGGGATCCATTGGTATTTGGGCCATTATTAGCCATAGATACAACACCTCTAACACTGTGCTGAAAAAGAAAGACAAAATTAATGATTTGTTTTTATTTATTTTTAAAAATTTATTTATTTATGCATACAGAACTGGGGTACAGAGGGGCGGGGCCCGGGGATGGGGGTGAGCGGATTCACCAGAGACAGAATGGGGAGTAGAACAGGCAGATGGACTGAAATGCACTGCCGAGGGGAGCAGCGGGCGGGAGAGGGGAGGTCTGCCTCTCCAGGAGGGTGCCTCCCTGGCTGGGGATCAGACTTGTGTGCAGTGCCTGCAGTAGCTTCATAGTACTGTGCTTCAAACCCGTTGTGCCACCGGGGAGGGCCCTGAGTTGTTTTTAGATCAATATCCCAAATATAAGACTGAAACAAGACAACAAATTCTTTAACATCTCAATAGTTAGGAGACCAAGAAGACTTTTAACCCGTGTCTCTGTTGGAGCTGTTCCAAATGTCCAGTTTCTTTAGTCTCTTTATTTAAAAAAAAAAACAAAACTTGTATGTATATTGCTCACATATCAAATAATATTCTCCAATTAGTTTCATTTTCACTTGGGAGATGTACAGGCACAAGAACTTTTACCAATACCAATGTATAACAGACATAAAACCTTACATTTATATTAAGGAACCATATGCTGGAATGAAATGACCAGGCAGACAACAAACCCAAAACCCCCATAATCTCATCACACACACACACACTGGACTCTAGTCTAGGTTCTTTACCTGTGACAAGGGAGGTCGGACTAGTTCAGATGCTTATTAGTAATTCAAATGCTCAGAAGTGTCAGGCAGATGAAAACTGATCACTGGGCAGAATATGAAAAATAGGAGGAGTGGGGTTTGGCAAAAGGAAAAGTGTATCATTTGCCTAGTGGCATGACAACTTATTTTATTAATCAATGGCCATAAAGAAGGCATCTGTAGGTCTCCACCGATGGAGGATTGCAGTTCGTAACTTCAGGATTGGATGATCTAAGGAAGGTCTTATCTAACTCAAACATTCATACTATTTGTTATACAAGGGACTGTGCACAGTAAAAGGATTTACTGATAAGACTGAAGCCATGAAGAGCTGTTATAGGAAGGTGCTCCCCAAGAAAGACTAGAAATAAGTGTAAGATTACTCTGCCTTTAGCTAGTCATTAAAGAACATAAGTGAAACGGAGATGCAATTACATCAAGATATTAATGTTCTGTGTGTCCCTAAAGGTGACTACCAAACAAAAGCAATATCTGAAGCACAAAAATATATGTACCATTTGGAACTTAGTAAGAACCCAGTAACTTGCTTCTAAGCTTTAAGAAAAAGAATTGTTGCGTATGTCTTTGTACTCTTCCCGTCTATACCTCAGCTTCTCCAAGATATAACAACTATTCTTCTATTGCATACATGCCTGGCCAATATCTTATTTCTTTTTGCCTGTTTGAGTTCTATGAAATGGTATCATACTATTGGTAGTCTTAGGAAATGCTTTCTACAAATGCTATGTTTCTTTTCGTTTTTAAAGATGTGTTTATGTATACAGAACTGGGGCACAGTCCAGAGGTGCAGGGGTGGTGAGAGGATTCACCAGAAGCAGAGTAGGGAGCAGTGCGGGAGAGAGGAGGTGCCACATGGGTCACCTCCCTGGCGTCGGACTCATGGCGAGTGGCTGTAGCTAGCTTCCTCATGCTGCGATCAACCCACTGCACCACCAGGGCAGGCCCCATATCCTATGTTTCTAATATTCACACATGTACATGTAGCTGCAGTTCTAATATATAAATTTTTTACTGCTTGATAATATTCTACTACTGTATAATTCCATTGATCTTATGATCAATATACATTTGGGTTACTTAGGTTTTTACTATTACAACAGTGTTCTAGGAACACTGTCACATATGTCTTTTGATGTACACATATAAGAGTTTCTCTAGAGTAAAATTTGGAAATGAAATTGTTGGGTCAGAGTATGTGACTGATCAATACACATCCTTAAATATAACAATTATTAAACTTGCCTATGCAGGAATCATCAGGGAATCTTAAAATATAATCAAGGTCCTAAAAAGTCCTACTGATTATTTTTCCTTTACTCAGTGGA
>NW_004567103.1:25398260-25439881 GCF_000260355.1 Condylura cristata | reverse complement strand
AGTTCTTATATGTATAAATAAAAATAAATCCTAAAAATAAAAAATTCAAACATCTAACAGATGATAAAAGCTGGAAATTGGTAATAGGCAATATGACAAACAATCTACTCTAAAAAAGGGCCAATGATTCATGTCATTCAATATGAATTTTTCAGCCTAAACTCATTTAATATCAAGATCCATGTGACAGTGAAATTCCAGTACCTATTTTAAGCCAGAATGGTCACTTATATTTTCTATTATATTATTTATAAAAACTTCAGAAAAGTATACTTATTTAGTAATAATGTTAACTTGTATTTCTCTTTCTCTAATTTAGTGTTAATATTTCCAATTATAAACAGGCAGTAAGAAAAAAATTCTGAAGCTGGGTACATACCTTGAGATATTCACTATATTCATCCTCAAACTTCTTGCCCCAGATACTGCTACCTCCTCTTCCTGTCCCTATATCACAAGACATCAAAACAAAGATCTAAGTTGAAAAAGGTACTATTTTTGAAAACTTATGGGCTAGTTTATCATACAACTCTTTATATACAAATAGAATGTAATATATTCTTACTTCCCAAAATTTAACTTGAGACCAAAAAAATAAAATCTCTCTACAAAAAACAAGACTTCATATTCAATGTTTCAGTGTTTTTCAATTTTAGGATTAAGAGCTTAATTTTTTTTTTGTTATGGTAAGGTAGCCTAGTCATAAGAATGCTACAAGGTTTTATTTTTCTCTTCTTCGCCTTTCCCACTTTTTTCTATACATAACTCCCAAGATGTTAATGGAATAACTCACCTGTTGGATCTCCAGTTTGAACCATAAAACCCTTGATATTTCTATGAAATATACAGCCATTGTAGTAATTACTGGCACAAAGAGCCAAAAAATTCTGGAGAGTAAAAATAATGATTGAGAAATGATATAGCAAAACACATGAAAGAAAAAAATAAAAAATGTAAATTACTGAAAACTGTAGGCATATATTTAAACTGACTTTTAAATATTACTTTGGGATGCCCTCACTGGTGGCACAAGGGGTTAAAGCATAGCACTATGAAGCTATCTGTAGCCACTGCAGTACCAGCTCGATCCCTCACCAGGAAGCTGACCCACATGGCGGAGCAGACCTCTCCTGTCTCACCCTCTGCTCCCCTCAGCAGTGTATTTCAGTCCATCTGCTTGTTCTGTTCCCCACTCTGTCTCTGGTGAAGCCTCTCACCCACTGGACCTCTGGCCTATACCCCCAATTCTTATGTGAATAAATAAATAAATCTTTAAAAATAAATAAATAAATATCACTTTGGACAATGTAATTTCCCTGCCTATAACCCTTAAAGGCATCCTCCTTTTTGAGATAAAACACAAAATCCTGAACAGTCTAACAAGTCCTGATGACCTGGCCTACCCCTTTTTCACATAGTAATAACCCTTCCCTGTTGCTTGTTAAATTAACCTCATCGACCTCCTGAAAATTCATCCAAAGAGGCAGGTTTTCCCACCTTGGTGCCTTTGTACTTGCTGTTTGTATACCTGGAATTTATTTTTTTTTATCTTTTTACATTGAAAGAACTTATTACCTTTCATATTCAGTTTAAGTAACTCCTTCTTAGCTAGGCCTGCCTTCACTCTTTCTTTTAAATAATGCCTTCTCCATTATTCTCTATCTCAACACTTTATTGACTTCAAGGCTTGTTTGTTTTCCAAAGATTGATTTATTTATGCATAAAAGAACTGGGGTATAGGCCAGAAGTATAGGTGAGAGGATTTACCACAGACAGAGTGGAGAGCAGAACTGACTGAAATTCACTGCTGAGGGGAACAGTGGTGCAACAGGAGAGGTATGTTGTGCCATATGGGTCAGTTCCCTGGCTGGGGATCGAATTTATGCCACAGTAGCTGGTGGTAAGAGATTGATAGCACTGACTTTAACCCCCGAGCCGCCAGGGAGGTCGTCCTTCAGGGTTTTATCATCCTCTAGAATTACTTTTTTCTCAAAAATGAATCCCTATTCTTTATAGAGAATATAAGCTCCAGGAATCACAAGTAACATATCATACTCATCACTATATTCCCAGGTCCTGGCAAGAGCTAGCTTTTCATAAATAATTGTTGAAGAAAGAATGTATATATATATACATAGTTGATTCTTCTTTCTATTCTTGTCATTTTGGGGTAAGATTATTATGCATAGAAGAACTGGGGAGCAGGCCAGAAGTGCAAGGCAGGCAAGGGGAGAGGGTTCACCAGAGACAGAGTGGGGAGCAGAATAGGCAGAGTTACTGAAATACACTGCTGAGGGGAGCAGCAGGCGAGACAGGAGAGGTCTGCTACACCATGTTGGTCAGCTCTCTGGCGGGGGATCAAACCCAGGTTGAAGCAGCTGCAGATAGCTTCATAGTGCTGCACTTTAACCTCTTGCACTACCAGGGAGGGCCCTTCAACTCTTTCTTTGACCCACCTTTGACATCAGCAAAGGCAAGTAGAAATTAATCTAGAAATTATGATTATAGTTTTTCTTCTTGGTTAGATGATTCACTTTCAAAATGATTATCCTATTGCATTAACTCTTTTTTTTATAGGTACATAATGACACTCACCTCACATGTTCTTGGTGTCCTCTCACAGAAGACTTCTATTTTAATATCTCCTACATCTGTATGCAAAGTGACTGACTAAAAAGGAAAGAGGATGTGACAACAAATAATATTTTTTCAGGTGACTTATGTACTATATTATTTTCTTGACTATATATTAAAGATGACTCTCTGAATAACACAGAAACAGATGAATAAATAGTTTCAGAAATGACCTGTCCAGACAGCAGCTCTGAAAGGTAAATTGTACTTCTTCAAAATTTGTTTCAGTATAAAAAAACTCCAGAAGATAAATACAAATATTAAGGTAAAATGGTATCAATGCTGAAAGTTGTGGAGCAAGTATCATGATAGAAATAATTAAGTTCAAAACTTTCATCAACAAAATTAAAAATGACACTAGTATTGTTGATTTTAATGATAAATCACAAACATTATTGACACTTAGTGAAATATAGCCCAAAAAAAGCCTTTTTTAAAGAGAACAAATGTAAAAATGATCCTTTTTCTAGATATTATTTACTATAAATGTGCAAAGGTAGTCATGGTACAACTTATGGTTTTGCATTTTGTTTGTTTAGTTTAGTCTGTTGTGTTGGTAGTTTGCATGTTCCTTGTAGTGCATTCCAGGGAGGAAAAAACCTATTCTGAGTCTTTCTTTTTCTCTTCTCTTCTTATAAGAGTATCCCGCAGTCAGAGTATAGCCAGTAGAAGAAAGAGGGCAGAAATATGTCTGTGTTGAGTGGGCAGGGCATTTTCATTGCTCTTGCTTTACTTCAAGTTCTAGCTGCCTGCATTAGATCCAGAACAAAAGGATCCAATTAAAATTACCACACGTAGTGATGTGCAATGGAGGAGTGATTCTATGCCAGTGAATCACATACAAGGTTGTAACCAATGTTACTGAAATTAAAAAAAGAAAATTATTTTTAACTAACAGAACTGACTATACATTTCTACTCCAAATCTCCCTTCCTAGTCAGCAATCTTTTCCATGATGTAAATTTTGAGTATTTTAAGTGAAACAAATAATGAAGTGATAAGTAATTTTGCTTATTTTTGGTTTTGTTTAGAATCATTTTACACAGTAAGCTTCTAATGCTTATCATTTCTCTGTCTTGTCATTGAAACGTCCATGCAGTTGTTCCCCTTGATAGAATTTCTACAATTATTTATAATGAAAAACAGTCACAAGAATTTTATATAACTTACCATTTTCCTTCAGGATGGCTTCAGGAAATAATTATTTAATTTCTCAGAGTCTCATAAAGTTCAAGAACGAGTTTCTATTACTAAAAGAAAAAAGAATTGGTTGCTTTTCCTCTTTTAATTCACACATTCATCTTTACTGCATATTTAAAAGACATGATCGTGAATAGCACCCCCAAGCAATAATTTGGTTATAGAAGTGATGAGATCCATTGCAGCACTATTTATAATAGGTAAGGCTTGGAAATAACCCAAATGCCCCAAAATAGATGACTGGATCAAGATGTGGTACATATGCACAATGGCATACAATTCAGCAATATTAAGATAAGCTAATGCCATTGGAAGCAATATGGATGGAATTAGAAGGGATTATGCTTAGTGAAGGAAGTCAGAAAAATATCAGCGGAGGAATATAAGGAAACTATTAAAAAATCAATACAACAAAACTATTATAAATAAGCAGACAGCTATAATTCAGAGACATTCTGCATGGGCGGTTCATTTCCATCTGGGGTCTAGACACTATTTGCTCTCTGCTTAGAATGCTTCTACTGAAACACGTGTGCGTCCAATCGCCTCACTCGTAAGTCTGCTCAAAAATCAGCTCTCACTGACCTGATAACTAGTACCATCTAAACCTGCCTTATTTCCTTTTCCATAGAATTTACCACTGACATACTATGTACTTTCCTAATTTATTAAGTCTGTCGTTCAACGCCCCTTCCGCCCAGAATGATGACTTGAAGTAGTAGTCCAAGAGCTCTGGATCAATAAACCTTGCCCCATACTTACTTAACCCCTTCGGCTAGCACAGCTGCTATTAAAGCCCCAGACGAGCCCCCGACTCAAAGTTCGAAATATAGTTTCTTTGGGTCACCGGAAGTCGTGCGCGGGTCCCATTAGACAAACGCCTCTCATATGCTCTCTCCTACACCCGCCTATCTCAAACCTAAAGCACTAGAACGAGGGAGACAATGTAGTTCGCCCTCATTCGGAACACTTCTGACAGCGCCGGGGAGCTCTTTCAACTATAAGACTGGGACCAGCGCCGCTACCAGCAGCGATCTCTGACAGCTCTACAAACGCCGCGCGCCGCAGTAAAACCTACTTCCGGCCGCCGCCTCCGCCCCGGCACATTTCATCTGAGCCGAGACCTTCCGCGCAGGACCGGAAGTTACGCAAAGGGTCGTTCCCAGAACTGGTGAGTTTTGCGATTTAAATTCTCGCGTGGGTAGCTGGGTCGCTGGTTCGAACTAGCGGTGATGTTTTGTGGGTACCAGACCCACCGAAGGAGATGCTAGAGGGGCCAAAAACGGGCCGTACGAGAGCTGTGGCACTAGGAGGCGGGGTTCTGGCTCAAAGACTCACTGACCGAGCGGCCCGGACTTCCGTTGTTGCAGAAGGCCTGAAGTGGGTCTGAAATGAGGGATCGATGGGGCCACCTAAGGGGGTGAGGCTTGCCGTGAAGTGTACCCTATGAGTGTCACTTAGCGATGACGCCGTGCTGACTCTAGGTCCACCACTGCGCCCAGCTTTACGTGGAAATCTCTCAGCTGCCCTCAGCTGAGCGCTGTGGAGGGAAGGAAACTGCAAGATTAAGTCGGTCCCTTTCGGAGCTGTGGCTTCGGGAAGCGTCTGTTTTTTCGTGCGGCGCACTTACCCACCTGCTACATTCCTCCCTACAATTGTTTTTTGTGGCTTCAAGTTAAGCAGTTTCGCAGTTTGCTGATCTGAGAAATAGAAGGCGTCCTCCCTTCTCCAATTTCCAAGGACTAAGACGTGAGAATAAATAACTCATAATTGGTGTGATCGCCCACCGGAGCTTCATGTTCACTTTTGTGCTGGCCAGATTTACAGGAGTCTGGAGAATGGAGTAGTTAGGATATGAACTGTGGCGGGTAGAAGTGGTGGAGGGGGCCCTCCCTGGTACCGCAACCGGTTAAATCACAGCACAGTGAGCTACCATAGCCACTGCAGCACGTGTTCCATCCCCGGCCAGGGAGCTGACCCACATGGTGTGGCAGACCTCTCCTGGCCCACCCCCTGCTCCCCTCAGCAGTATACGCCAGCAGATATGCCTGCTCTGGTCCCCACTCTGGTGAATCCTCTCAGCATACTACTGCACACCTCTGGCCTGTACCCCAGTCCTGTGTACATAAATATTTTTTTAAAGGAAGTGGTGGAGGACCATTAGATGATCTTCCAAAATCGTAGGTTTTGTGAATTTTGGGAGGGTCCATATCACTTCATGTGTCCAATAGCATCTACATCTCTCTCCTATTAAGTATTTTCGCTGTAGAAATGTTGAAAATAATTGCTTTTAGTGTCATTATGTTTCGTGACATTTACAATTAGCTGTTTCTCCTGTTTAATCGTGCATACTATGAAATACTTTTTTTCAAAAACAAAAAATGCTCATAGATGGTAAATATAAGAATGGAGTTGACAGTGGTGCATCTGGTATTCAAGTTAATATTTTCTGATTTTGTAATTTTCATATTTTGGAGCTAACCATTATTCCCGCCTCCCATTCTCCTACCTGCTGGCTTTTTGGGCCAGGCTTTCTATATTCTTGGATGTAAAAGTGGCCTAAAAGACTGAAACTGGGCAAAGTGGGCCTCATCTTCACCTCCCCAGCACCTTGAGCCTTTGTTGAGCAGATGTTGATTGCGGGACCTTTTCCTGCCTGACCCTGCCCATACAGAGTGAGCCACCTGTCAAAGGTTTTGATATAACAAAAATTAAACTGAATTACTGGCGTAATAAAGTTTGTTGTGCATCCACCTAAAAGAAAGTTTGCTAACCGGGAGTATTCAAACTGAAAGGTGCAATGAGACTCAAGAGACACATTGTTACAAAAACAGTTTATGTATTGAGAACACAGTGACTATTCCTTGCAATGATTGGTTATAGTATTAGAATTTTCTTGGGCATTGATTAGTTGTTACCTCACCAATTTTGGGAACCATTCTGGTGTGGGTTTGTTTGGTATGAATTGCAGAGGCTAAGTCAGTAATAACCCTAGTCAAATTAGTCTTGCAAAGTAAGCTACTTTTTTAAAAAAAAAATTTTATACTTTGAAAGGACATACTTTTTGGGAAAAGGAGGGGGAAAAAAAGACAGTGTCACAGACACAGATGAACAGTCTTGGGATGACAGCTGCATTTTGCCTGTATAGAAATTGTTCAGATCCAAAGTAAGCTAAATTACACTTAGAATGACTAAGCTGGTTAGAATTTTCAAGACTGGCCTTTTTTTTTTTTTTTTTAAGATTCATTTATTATTTATGTATACAGAACTGGGTGGGGTACAGGGCAGAGTTGCAGGGTTGGTGAGAGGCTTCACCAGAGACAGAGTGGGGAGCAGAACAGGCAGATCGAGGAATTGCACTGCTGAGGGGAGCAGCAGGCGGGTCAGAAGAGGTCTGCTGTGCCATGTGGATCAGTTCCAGGGCAGGGATTGAACTTGCTAGCTTCACGGTGCTGAGCTTTAACTCATTACACCAATGAGTTAAAGGCTCATAATTCTGGCTACTGGTAAAGTACTTTTTTTTTGTTTGGTTTTTTTTTTTGATAAATCACTTTTTAATGCTGATGTATACCAACCTAACTTCAAATTTGCAGTAGCCATTTAGTGCTGGCTTACATTGGTCATGCTGAGATACATGAAAGGTAGTTCCTTTTCTCTGTAGCCTTAGCAGACTGGGTGAGATAGACAAATAGAAATATAACATTACAAGAGTAAGGGAGGTTAGTGAGCATGAGGGAGAAACACTGAAAAGAAAGATTTGTTATGAGGAAGTAGAGACTTGGAAGACTAATATTTTGAGAAATGGAAAAGGGAAGAGGGTGATTGAAGCACAGGTGGGAGAACAAGAAAAGGCAGGGGTGCAGGAGGTGTGGGGAAGGATGTGCAAGGCTTGTGCTAAGTGACTTACATGGTAATCCAGCTGCTCCTCAGGATGGCCTGAGGCATGTTATAGTATCTCCAACTTGTAGATGGTAAAAAAAGCTTAGGTTGGCTAAATGACAGCTAAGATTAGTGCTGCTAAGTGGCAGACCCATGGATGTGTGACAGCTTTTTGCCGGTATGCTTTGCTGCCTCAGAGGTCTGGCCTAACATCCACTTGTGTACCATTTTCTGTTTTAATAGATACTCAGTTTGACCTGACTTCTGTATGTTGTCATCTCGTGTACACCTGGTCCCCGCTAAAGTCCAACTTGCCCATTCCCTGATCTGCAGTTCTTCCCGTTCCTTCATGGATTTGAAGGCCCTTCTTTCTTCCTTGAATGACTTTGCATCCCTGTCATTTGCTGAGAGTTGGGACAATGTTGGATTACTGGTGGAGCCAAGCCCACCACACACTGTCAGCACACTCTTCCTGACAAATGATTTGACTGAGGAGGTAATGAAGGAGGCATTGCAGAAGAAAGCAGATCTCATTCTTTCCTACCATCCACCTATTTTCCGACCCCTGAAACGCATAACCTGGAAAACCTGGAAGGAGCGCCTGGTGATCCAGGCTCTGGAGAACAGAGTAGGCATCTACTCTCCTCACACAGCCTATGATGCTGCACCCCAGGGAGTCAACAGCTGGTTGGCTAAAGGGCTTGGTGAGATGCTTCTTGTTCTTGATTATTTTATTCACAAATGCTTTGAATTTTTAGACTGTCTTTCCAATAGTTTTAATTGTTTTAGGTGAGGGAGCAGCATGTTTAATTTTATATAATTTTAAAAATAGTGTTGAAGTCTGGCAATTAGATTATATTTGGGAAAATGAATTTGTTAAAATAATATAATAGTTTATTTTTACATTATTTTGTGCCTTTTTCCATCTCAGTTGTAATTCCCATGGGCTTCCCATTACCAAATCACCCTTGTGCCATCATCATAGTCCCGTGCACTCCCCCTTACCCCCATTTTTTATCCCATTCCCCACTCCACCCCTATAAAATGTCTCTGGTATATAGTTGCTCATGATTATTATTATTTTCTCCCCTTGTCCTTTATACCCCTATTACAAGTGAAATCATCTGGTAGGAAAAATGAAATTTTTATCCTTAATGAGAAAGTGCATAGATGTCTTCATTGCTGGACTGAGCTTCATCATTCCTCATGTGACATAGTGCCTACTCCAGAAATGCTATTCAATTAAGTTGAAAGTTCAGGCCTCTCCAGAATATATTTTATCTGTCAATTAAATAGACTTCATCATGCTTACTGGATAGAACACTTAACTTGTGCCAAGCATAGTGAAGGAATTTGTGTGTGTTTTACCTTTATTCTTAGTAAGTCTCTTTAGATTACTTACTCATTTCAGGCTGAAGGTACTATGATCATCTCATTGGATTGATGTGGTCAAGTAGATTTTGAGTTTTTGCAGTCTGAATCATGGTTTACATAAGTAAGTGTAACAAGCTGTCAAAATACTATATAACATCTAAAAATCCACGAGTCATTCCATCTTGTCCAAGTTTTTGTGATGTTTAAGGGTCTTCTGGAAAGTAATTCTGAAAATAAATGTTATTTTGTGTGTCCATACTAGATTGTGGGGATTGTTGGATGAATATTTAAGGTATATGTATGTGTGTGCATGCCATAGAAACAAATGAGACTGAATCTTTAAAAAAATCCTCATTTAAGTTTTACCCATATAGTTTATCTTTGTAGTCTTAAAAATATGTCCGCAAAAACTCCCCCCCCCCCCCCCCAATTTTTTTCTTAGGAGTTTGCACCTCCAGGCCTATACATCCATCCAAAGCTCCCAACTGCCCCACGGAAGGAACTCACAGAGTAGAATTCAATGTTAACCACACCCAAGACCTGGACAAAGTCATTTCTGCAGTGAAAGGAATTGCAGGTGTTTCTGTCACTTCTTTTTCTGCTAGGTATGATATATTTTTATCCTTCTGTGTGAATTTATCTTTTAAGGATCTACTTTGAAAATACTGTAATCCAGCTATTCCCAAGTTTGAAAACAAACCTCTCATGGACAGGTTTGCAAAGCAGCATTCTTCTCATTTGCACATGGGTCCTTGAGAATTGTGGGATCTTTCCAAAACAGTAACATGATGTGTAATACATACTGTTTTTCATGTGTGAGGGAGTATATAAAAAAATATTTCTAATTTCCTGGTTATGTTGAAAGCTTGTTTCTACATTAGGCTATATGAATAAACCCTAGGGATATACTGATAACAGGTTTACTTTCATCAGTTCCCAGCAACCCAGTGATCCCCAATCACTTTGAAAGAAAAATACATTAATGTGTCTCAATGGTCAATTGTTTTGTTATTTACATCAGAGGTATTCAAATCTCTTAGAGATTTTCTTTTATGCTAATTTACCCGATTACCTATCAAAGCAACATGAAAGGTAAGTTTCACAAAGCTGAGGCTTAATAATTGCTTAAAAAAGTAATGATTGGGGCCTCCCTGGTGGGGTAGGGGATTAAGTGTCAGCACTATGAAGCTGTCGATAACCACTGCAGCATGAGACTGATCCGTGGCCAGCAATGGACAGCATGACCCACGTGGTGCAGCAGACCGCTCTATTCTTATTCGCTGCTCCCCTCAGCTATATATTTCATCAGATCTTCCTGTTCTGCTTCCTAATTTGTCTTTAGTGAATCCTCTCACCCTGCACTTCTGGCCTGCACTGTAGTCCTTGTATGCATAAATAAATAAAAATAAATCTTTTTTTTAAATGTAAGGATTAATGACTTTTTAATAAAAGGGAATGCTCAGATTACACCAAAAATAACTCTGTAATGAATGGTTTTAAATATTATAGTAAAATCATTGCAAATGTCTTAGAATAGTACTGGGAAGTTTCAAGAATCATTAAGAAAAAATATTTATACATCTTTGCATATATTCCCATCATGGTTAGTTTTACTATGTAAATACCGAAAATGGGAGAAAATTATATAAAGCTTTAGCAGTTAGCTACTACAAAAGTCCTCCATGTTCCCGCTACTCTGTCTTTATGTCTACAATTCAAGTTGTCTTTTCCTTTGTTTTCAGAGAAGTGGGTATCTATCCAAACTCCTGTAGGGAAATGAAGCTATGCATAGTTTTGTTTTGTCCATTGTTTTCCTAACTAAGTTGTATTTCTGATTTTGCCTTTTTTACATATGAAGATGACTTAGTATCTTTATATAGGTATAAGAGGTATGACTGCTGTGTAATGTTTGATGGGCTGTATTTTCTTTAAGCATCCCTCTAGAAAGTTCTGATTCTAGTTTTTCCATATTACAGACAATAGCTGGGGTTTACTCTTAACTGGAATCCAGGCTTTATTTGTTCTCCTTTTCAGAGCTCTGCAGGTGATAGTAATGTTAACAGCTACAACTTCAGATTTTTGTTTCTATAACTACATTAGAATTTATGGTTGTATACAAAACTTTCTTGATAGCAATCTTTGTGAAGAAGCTGTAGGCCATTACTTCTCAGAATGTAACACAAGAATGCCCCTGCATCATTGTTAATATGGTGCTTCTGAAAATTCATATTTTGGGCTTTTATACTAAATCTATGTCATTAAAATAGGGTTTGCCTTAGAGTCTGTCCAGGAGTTAATGATATCTGACTTGTCTAGAGCTTTTAAAACAATCAGTTTACCAAACCCATTCATAAATATTTTGTTTCACTGGGTCTGTAGGTCATTTTAAGAAACTAGTAGGAGACGATTACTAGGATTCTAGAACAATGGTTTCAAAATGAGGTCCCTGGACCAGCAATGTTAGCATCATCTAGAATTTGTTAGAATGGCAAATTATCACACCCACCCAGACCTAATGAATCAGACACATGGGGACAGGGAATGGAACATTAATGTGTGTTTGTTTAATAAATCTATTAGTCCATTTTAAGAAGTGATGTTGAGGCATGCTAAAATTTGAGAAAACTATTCCACAAAAATTGATTGGTTTTGGATTAAATTCTCAATTCTATACAAATCCACTGCAGGAGGTTTTCACACTATGGATTATTCAAATACATTTTGTTTATATTTATCAAATGACTGTCTTTCTAGGACTGATGATGAAGAACAAACACGAATTAGTCTGAATTGTAGTCAGCAGGCTTTGATTCAGGTGGTAGATTTCCTTTCCCAGAACACACAGCTTTATCAGAAGACTGAAATTCTGTCACTAGAGAAGGTAATAAATATGTAATATTACTTTGTATTCTTGTTGGGCAAATTAATTTGACTTGTTATATCATTGACTATTAACTGTTTCCTAAGGAAGCACAAAGTGATGAGGAGGAAATAGACCTTAAAAAATGCATTGAGAGACCCTCTCTGGAGGCACAGCGGGTTAAAGCACAGCACTAAGAAGCTAAAGCCACTTCTGCATGAGTTCGATCCCCGCCTGCTAAGGAGGTGACCACATGGCACAGCAGACCTCTCCTGGCCTGCCCGCTGCTCTCCTCAGCAGTGTACTTCATCAGTCGGCCTGTTCTGCTCCCTACTGTGCCTCTGGTGAATCCATTCACTGTGCCTGCATTTCTGGCCTGTACCCCAGTACTGTATGCACAAATAAAATAAATCTTAAAAAAATAAAATAATTAAAAAAAATGCATTGAGAAAGGGAGATATTCCTAGGGTACAAAATTATTGGAACATGTCTCAGTGTATTTGGGCTGCCGCAGCAAAATGCGAGATGAGTAGCTTAGAAACAACAGATACTTGTTTTTCACAGTTCTTTCAGCTAAAAATCCAAAGATCTTAGTACTGGCAGACTCAGAGTGGTTTCTGATGAGACCTGCTTCCTGGACCTGTATCCTCATCTGGTGGAAATGCTAGGTCTCTGGACTCTTTTATAAAGCACTAGTTCTACTTATTTGGGTCCTTCCCTCATGACTCAAGCAGCTACTAAAGACCTTACCTCCTTGTAACATCTTTGGTGTTTAGAATTTAACATGTGGGGCCTCCCTGGTGGCACAAAGGTTATATCTCAGCACTATAATGCTATGGGCTGCCACTGCAGCACTATATGAATCCCTGCCCAGGAGCTGACCCACACCAACCCACGTGGCACAGCAGACCTCTCCTGTCTCACCAGCTGCTCGCCTCAGCAGTGTATCTCAGTAGATCTGCCTGTTTTGCCCTATATTCTGTCTCTGGTGAATTCTCTCATCCCCTGTACCTCTAGCCTACACCTCAGTTCTTGCATGCATAAGTAAATAAATCTTTAAAAAAAAAAAAAAAAAAAAAACCAAAACCCTCATTTCCATCTTTTCTGGGTACAAGTATGTCAAATTCTATACATAAAAATATTGACTTACCTCCCACCTATTCATTCCTTTAAATAATAGTTTTCTTTTTTTATTTCTTTGGTAGCATTATCTATTTTAATTTCCAACTTTCTACAATTCTTCCCTTGGTCCTGTAAATTCAAGCCATGTGGATTTTGCCACCCAGTCTCTAAAATATTTGTCCTCTATTCTGCTACCACAGTAGTTGAGCTTCATCTTTCCTCTTTGGGATATGAGTTATCTCCTAAGCAAACATCTCCAGGAGACAAAGCTCTTCGTGACTGGCTGTGGCACCAGCTATACTGTCTGCTTTTGGATCTGCCCTTGGTGTGCTCTCACCTCTTTGCACCTTCTGGATTTCAAGATCTAAGTCTTCATAAAATCTTCCATTCTACGTCCTTCAAATACTCCCCTTTCCTAATCCCATTCCTTCATGCTCCCATAAAGATAGCACTTACAGGCCCTCCCTGGTGGCACAACAGGTTAAAAACACAACACTATGAAGTTATCACAGCCACTGCAGCATGGGTTCGATCCCCAGCCAGGGGGCTGACCCACATGGCGCAGCAGACCACTTACCTCCCTACTGCATATTTCAGTAGCATATTTCAGTGGATCTGCCTTTTCTGCTCCCCACTCTGTCTGTGGTGAATCCTTGCACCCCTCTGCACCTCTGGCCTACATGCCAGTTCTTGTATGCATAAATAAGTATTTTTTAAAAATAGCACTTACATTGAGTTTAAACACCTTTTATTGTGATTTTATTATTTTTTTAATTAAAAGATTTACTTACAGGGCCCTCCCTGGTGGCGCAGCGGGTTAAAGTACTGCACTGAGAAGCTAAAGCCACTTCCGCATGAGTTCGATTCCCGCCTGCCCCGGAGGTGACCACATGGTGTGGCAGACCTCTCCTGACCCACCCGCTGCTCCCCTCAGCAGTGTACTTCGTCGATCTGCCTGTTCTGCTCCCCACTCTGTCTCTGGTGAAGCCTCCCACCGCCCCGAGCCTCTGGCCTGTACCCCAGTTCTGTATGCATAAATAAATAAATCTTTAAAAAAAAAAAAAAAAGATTTACTTACATATGCTTACAGAACTATGGTACAGGCCAGAAATGTGGTGGGTGAGAGGGTTCACCAGAGACAGAATGCGAAGCAGAACAGGCAGACTGATGAAGTACACTGCTGAGGGGAGCAGCGGGCGGGCCAGGAGAGGTCTGCTGAGCCATGTAGGTCACCTCCCTGGCCAAAGATTGAATTTGTGCTGCAGTGGATTTGGAGAGCTTCATAATGCTGTGCTTTAACCCACTACGCCACCGGGGGCGGGGGGGCCCTTATTGTGATTTATTTAATCAGCTGCCTTCCCAGAAGACTCTGAGTTTCTTAAAGTGAGAGAAATGTTTTTGTCAGATTTACATCCCCAAACTTTAGCTCAGAGCTTGCTGTAAGACATTCACAGTGTGCGTGTTTTATTGATCTCAGTATTTGCTCATTGTTCTATAGATTTGTTTTCTTGTACTGAGTATGGACTGTTTCTAAATTTCTGTATCTCTTCAGCCCATGCTTCTGCACACTGGAATGGGACGGTTATGCACACTGGATGAATCTGTCTCCTTGGCGTCCATGATTGAGCGAGTCAAAAGGCACCTAAAACTCTCTCATATTCGCCTTGCTCTTGGGGCAGGGAGGACCTTAGGTAAATATATTCCTTTTATTGTTCAGTAAATCTACTGATAACATTGGGCAGAAGTTGAAAGACTTGGTTGTGTTCAATTATGTGATAGAAGGCATATTAGCAGCTCATGAGAGGTGACTGGTTTGCTTCATCCATAAAGGTGGGTAGATTATGCTATGCTACATAGTTCATTGGCTCAAACAAGATTCCTCAGTCATTTCTGTGTTCGTCTCAAATCAGCACAGGTAGCCTGTTAACTATAGAGTGGTTGCTGCTGCTGGGAGAATATGGGGGGAGCTTTAGGCTATCAGTTGAATGTTCTGACCTGGGAATGATGCATGCTACTTCTGTTCAGCTCACCATCCAGAACAGTCACATGCCTAATACAGCAGTGAAGTGACCCACTGCACTTTGAGTCTTGTAGCTACTGTCTTGGCTTTACATTTTGGCTTCTTCTAGTACTTGTGGGAACAGAAGGAGTGAGCAAAACATTTGCTAGATTTTTACAGTGAACCTGACACTGAATGGAGTGTCCTACGCATTGAGTCTCCAATACAAAGGCAATGAACAGAGTGTAATTATTGTGAGTGTGATTTTGAACACCTCAGGTTCTAATTTACCCGTCTTATTTGCTGCACAACTTTGACAAGTTACATAACCTCTCTATGTCCTGGTTACCTCATCTGTAAAAACTGCAATAATAGTAAAACCTATCAGTGATATGATAGCATAATCCATATGATATCAAATGGATAGTATACCCAGATGGGCACGGTGACTGGCACACATTAAATACTAGCTGCTGTGCCTAGATATGTGGTAGGTATTCCTATTCTATAGGTAAAAAAAAATTTTTTTTTTGAGGTTCAGAGAGAGGAATAACGTATTTAAAAGTCCACATTAAATCAAACAACTCATGGGAGTTAGTTTGCAAAGAAAATGGATAACATGGTGGGATTTCCCTTCTGATCTGACTCCACACAAAGTCGCTCTTTTGAAGTACTATTAACGAAGTCATGATAAATGAAGTATCCATTCTAGAAATTGTAAGTACTAAAGGATATTAAATATAAGCAGAACAGAAACCTAAGTGCTAAGTGCTTACTGTATTTTGGCTTAACAGTTATTTTATCATTCAGAGAATCTTCTTTTAGGATAAATATATTAAAAAATGGGTCAAATCTATTCATAGAATTTCTCTTAACACTTTTAGTTCTCAGCTGGCTTCCTCACTTAAGACTAGAAATAATACTGCTGGCCTCCGCCTGCTGCCTGTTACCTGACAGCATTGCGATGGAGCCAGCTGTGGCTCAGCTCTGCGCAGTGGCCTTGGCTGGGCTAGTGTTGCTGCTGCATCCAGAGAATGGCGGCCTGCACAATACCAGAGGAATCCTTTTGCCTATATGAAGACAATGTTTTGTTATTTTTTTTAATTTAGTAAGCAAAAAATACTATACACTAGTGATGAGACCAGGGGTGAAATCTGTACTACATTTAGGATTCTTGGTACAAATTTTAAAGTATTGGTCTCCTGTTTCCTCTTTCCTGAAGAGTCCCAAGTCAAAGTCGTGGCCTTGTGTGCTGGTTCTGGGAGCAGTGTTCTTCAGGGAGTAGAGGCCGACTTGTACCTCACAGGTAGGGCAGCTCTTGGATCCTTTTTCTAGCCCCCCTCCATGGAGGGGAGGAGGTGTGAGGGCGTGAGAGAGAGAGAGAGAGAGAGAGAGAGAGAGAGAGAGAGAGAGAGAGTGTGTGTGTGTTTGTCCTTTCCCAAACATTGTTTATTTTATACAAGTTAGAAATGTAGCACATTTAGGATAATAACTGGCACATATAGATGGCTCTGATGTTTTTGGAACCTGACATAACAGGAACTGTACCAGAATTGGAGATAGTTATTATTAGCCTACTTTAAAAAAAAACAACAACAACACTGATGCTCAGATTTATTTAATTCCTAAGCATTTCAGATCTACTGAAATACACTGCTGAGAGGAGCAACAGACGAGACAGCAGAGGCCTCCTTGTCTCTCCATTACTGTGGTTCCTCTGCCTCCCACACCCATACTTGACTGATCTAGCAGAGCAGGCTGCTGCACTGAAACATTGTCACATCCAGAAATACAGAAATATACATGACCATTATCTCTTTTTATCATTACAAAGATGTAATTTTTCCTAATCCTCAAACTTGTAGCAGATTAAAATAAACTTTCAATATATAGATGTGACATATATTTTACTTCATAGTAACTATTTTAAAATTAATTGTAACATTTTACTTTGAAGGAATTTCAGACGTAGAAAAGTTGCAAAAATAGCAAAGTGAATGTCTGCGTGCCTTTTCCCTGGATTACTGATGGTTGTCTTACCAGATTTGTGTATTCCTTCCCTCTCCACAGTCGGCACTCCGAATCACTTCCATAGCCCTGGCTCTGGGTTCCTTCAACCAGCCTGGAATTCAAACACATAGTAGTTAGGCCTCTGCTGGTTGCCTTGTACTGAACTATCTACGTACTTTATTTTCCTTGTCATTATTCCCCAAATAATGTAACTGTTTACATTATAGTAGATACTGTAAGTAACTTAGACATGATTTAAAGCATGTGAGAGAATGTACTTAGGTTATATGCAATTACACCATTTTATATAGGGACTTCAGCATCCTCATACTTTATTATCTAAAGAGGTCCAGGAATTTTTTCCCCTTGGATACCAAGGTGTGTATGTTTGTGCAAATGTAAATACATATATTTTTATGGGCCGCCCCCCAAAATCATTTTGTAATCATAGACCTTTTACGCCTAAATACATCAGCTTAAATCTCCTAAAAACAGAACATTCTCTTATATAACCATGGAAAAATGACCAAATTTAGGAATTGTTAAAATACTTGATAATGTAGCCTATATATTTTCAATTGACCAGAACTTGTAGCATGCATTTTCTGGTTTACATGTAGTTCACGATCACATGCTGCGTCTGGAATAGAGACCATTTGCTTTGTGGTATGGCTTCCAATTTGGGTGTCTGTTTCCTCATAATTTTTATAAATGAATGTACATAAGATAAATTCATGCAGTTCCAAAATATTAAATGCCTTCCTATGTTCTTACCTGGGGAAATAGAAAACATCCTACCTGGACTAACTTTATGTGTCACTGACCTGTGAGGCATCGCTTTGAATGTAACTTCAGCCACCAGCTAAAGGACCAAGTTATTGCCACTGTTGGCTCTCGGTACCCTTTCAGCTTGACTGGCATGGGGTCTTTTAAGGGTAATGTCCTGGAGAGACCAGCAGGTGGGGCACTTGCTCCGTAAAAGTGGTTCTCCTTCCTCCTCACTGGACATTCCATCAGCTTTTTCTTTCATGCTTTTGGCTATTATTACAGGGTCTTCAGAGATTTCACCCTTTCATGCTGTTTCCAGCCAATGCATTTGTCATAGTCTGGGCAGTCAGATTTCTCCCTAAAGCAAGGCTTCCAACCAACTCTAGTTACCTAGAGTCTTTTTCTCCTTTTACGAGATTGGTATTTTAAGTGACTTGAATAAAAGTGACCTGAAATGACACATATTGGGAGGGTAAAGATTGAAAATTTCTTAGGGGAAATTTTTTTTCTAAGAATCTTTGTTCCCTTAATTTTTTATGCCTTTATGTCTCTACTAATTTCAAAATTATACTTTTTATGAACAAGCCAAATTGTGCAGTGTATTTTTGCTGTTATTAGAAGCCATCAGTTTCACAAATGGTGCTTAAAAATAATTCTAAACAGTTGAGTTTTCCCAAGTCACAAAAGATAATTGTCTAAGTCAAAGGAACTTACCTTGTATTTAACTTAGATACCTTTAAGCTCACTTTATCCTTGTGAATTAGGCTAGGGTTGATGCTAAATTTTGGTGCTCACAAAGCATAAAGGAGTCTTCCAAAATTATACTTAGAATTGTCTCAAAGGATGTTATTTAATACTTTCATAAGAGACTTTCTGAAAGCCCCATTACTTACCAGTGGCTAGTTATTGTATTGTGGAACCATTGTTTGAATGGGCTTTTATAGGGCTCCTTCTGGCATTATTAGAGATTGTGTATGTGGGGTTGGATACCTGTTTTCAGTGCCAAGGACAAAGAATTGAGAATTCTTAGTGGAATGGTCTGTTTCCTCTTAAATTGGAGGATATGCAAAAACCTGCATATGACTTTCTAGATGTACAGGGAAAGTTCTGCAGTTTTATACTTGCTTCATACAGAATGCACAAACTTGGTATTTCTGCTGTTATGGTCAACATTCTACAGATTCTAACATAACACTTATTTTCTATTTTTTTGTTGGCAGGTGAGATGTCCCATCACGATGTTCTGGATGCTGCTTCCAAAGGGATAAATGTCATCCTCTGTGAACATAGTAACACTGAACGAGGCTTTCTTTCTGATCTTCGAGATATGCTGGGCACTTACTTGGAGAATAAGGTTGATATTATCCTGTCAGAAACAGACAAGGACCCTCTTCGTGTGGTATAACGCATACAGGAAGAAAGGATGACAGTCCAGAAATAACTTGGCTCCCACCCTGAATGCATGACATGACTCGGTCGCGCTGGGATCCTTCTCAGTGTCTCAGAATGTGTCTCTGCACATTCTGACCAGCGTAGCACATACAGGCTTAAAGCTGAACTTACAGTGTTAAAAACCAGTGATGCCATAAGCAAGAATACACGTTACCATCTAACTTGTTAATCTGCTTCACTAAATGTTTAGTGGTTAAGTAAAAGCCTTAACCACCACTAAAGAAAAATACTCACTATAAAGAATAAGGCTGTATTATAGAAAGTACATATTCTTCATAAACTAGAGGAAAGATCAATTTAAAGTTGCTTTATTTAACATTCTTGGGAAGTAACTCAAGTGATCCTTTCCTTAATTTGAGATGGATTTGTCATTTTAAGTCTGACCTTTGGTTAGTTTAAAAATTTCAAACTAGAACATTTATTTCTAGGTAGTAGCCTGTGTGATTAAGTTCTCTTTGTATATTTCTTTTCCTAGATCACTAATTTTCTACTTAAATTTCAAAATCAGGATTTAAAAAAAAAAAAAGATAAATGGTCATCATTCACTTTATGATTCACCTCTAACTCATCTGTAATTTTTACTAGCGATATATTAAGATGGTTAGCTTTCAGAATACTAGTAATAGCTTGTACATTGTTAGTTTTATGCTGTGCACTGTACCAGCTACTTTTATAAATATAAAACCCTTATAAATAAGTAAATAGGTATTATTCCCATCTTACAAATGAGGAAACAAATTCAGTTAGGACACAAATTCAGATAATCTGGCTTCAGAGCCTACGTTAAGCACTTCTTAATAAATACCTTGATGAGAAAACTGATAAAAGTACAGAAGAAATTCTGAAGGAAAATAAATTCATTTTGTGATTCTTCTCTTTATGGTATAAAGAAGTTTTTTTTATGCCTTTGTACATATTTCCAGTTTCTCTGCTGAACATTACTTTGGTAATAGTAAAAGCAAATTCTTTAAAATACTCTCTAAAATGAGAAAGCATAGAATTTTACATTTCTTTCATATGACTCTTTTTCTATCAACCTTATGCCCTAGGGTTTGGGATCTTAACTTACATATTACTCTTGATGGGTCACCTATAACTGATTCATTGTAGAAATATTTGGATTATGCTCAGTAAAATAAGTCAGAAGAAAGAAAAGTATTGAATGGTTTCACTTATAGGATGAATTTAAGACAACCAAATAAGATGGGGGAAAAGATATTTTTATTATAGTACAAACCAAAAAAATACAAGTAAAAACCAGAGAGGCCTTACAGCAGAGGGGGACAGAGAAGGATCAGGAGGGAGGAATGTGGGGGCTACAGGGGTGATGGGAGGGGAAGGGAAGAAGTAAACATTGTCATAAAATGAATAATGTAAATAGATATATCCAGCAGAACTATGCCTTACAAAATGCTTCCGAGCATTTCTTTTGGAAGACGAGCCAAGAAAGGTGAGGGGGAAAGCAGCAGTGTCAGAAGCCAAAAAGTAGGAAGCTTCTATCAGTGATGACCACACTAGAGAAAATGAGATAGCACAGACTGTCTCAGTGACATCTGCTGTAGTTAATTTGCCTTCTGTGGACTGGACACACAAACAGGACAAATGTTTTGGTGATGAAGGCAATAAACGCTTGACTCTGCTCAGGATATGCAGAGGGCTTACAGGGAAGGCTTTCTGTGAAGGGATGGAATTCCCTCAAGTGGGCCAGCTTGAACAGATAACACTAACTAAAGGAACAGCATGATGGTACCTTGAAAAAGTTCAACTAATTATCAGTGGAAATAAGGAATCAGGAGAGATGAGGTCAGAGATGTTCCTGAAGAAATAGGCCGGGGTAGGAGACTATCAAGAACATTAGTTATTTGATCAGCTGTGACTTATGATAGCAATAAAGATTTCCTAGAGCTGAAGGTTGTGAATTAATTCTAATTCCTTGGCATCACAGTTCCAGAAAGGGTTAGTAGACATATTTATTCCCAATGAGTTTTTTTTTAAAGAATGACACTGTTGTAATAAATATTGGCATACAAGCCAACTTTATAAGTAAAAATATCCCCAAATCACTGAGAAGGTTTTTATTTCCACTTGTAATGTTTTCTGAGCTATTTTGAGTCATTGGCTGCATATTTGTATGTCATTGCATTTCAACTTTTTTATGCATAAGAACATCTAGAGACCTAAGAGAAACATTAATGCTGATGCTAGAGTAGGCAGGGCCCAGGTATTTCTAAGCTTCCAAGAAATGCTGTTGCTGCTGTTTTTTAAGGAGTACAGTTTGGGTAGCAAAAGTAAATATGGTGACCTACATACCTGCGAAGGATTGTGTCCAATGTGATAAATGCCAGAAATGTTGTTTCAAAAATCTGAGAACAAGCTTTGTATTTACATTAAAAGCCATATTTTCCATAATAATAGTACTTCAAATTTACATCACTCTACACGTTAAGGATACTGTAATTGTTAATAAAACCTCTCATTTTTAAAAATTTTTTTTATTTATGCATACAGAAATGGGGTACAGGCCAGAGGTGCAGGGGCGGCGAGAGGATCCACCAGAGACAAAGTGGTGCGCAGAACAGGCAGATTGATGAAATACACTGCTGAGGGGAGCAGCAGAAGAGACAGGAGAGGCCTGCTACTTAGCTGCACAGTGCAGCACTCCAACCTGCTGTGCTGCCAGAGAGGGCCCTGTATCTCATTTTTATATCTTCACAATTTCTGTCTAGCAAAGAGCCTTCTAAATAAGTGCATTAAAATAGTTTAATAGTTTTTAAAAAATCAAAATATGGAGACTTTCCTAAATAATTATAAAAAGCTGAAACAGTTATTTATATATCATGTGTGATAAAGCACTCTATCAAGACACTTATCTCAGACAACTACTCTGGACTAAGCTGGAGGTGTAAACTCACCAATTGGAATGAAGGAAAATACAGTCTGTACAGAACTTCAGGCTTCATTTGTGTCAGCTGTGGGTAAAAAGACTTTATTAGTCTTACTAGAAACTAACATCCTTTTTATGTGAAGGGAGTGTTCATATATTAAAATGAGAAAACATGATGCTTAGAGTCCAGTAATTCTGGAATATGATAAAAATTTATTTAGGGGCTTCCTGGTGGCACAGGGGTTGAAATCTCAGCACTGTCAAGCTATCACCAGCCACTGTGGCTCAGTTCAGCCCCCTCGGTAGTGTATCTCAGCAGGTCCTCTTGTTCTGCTCCCAACTGTCTGATGAACCCTCTCACTCCCACCACATTTGGCCTGTACTCCAGTTCTCATGTGCATAAATAAATAAATCTTTTAAAAGTAGTTAAGCACTCCCTGCACAAGGAATTCAGTATTTCATTAAGTTTGAAGAGTGTGTCTGTTCTGTGTATCTGTGCCTTTTTTTTTTTTTTTGACCATATGTTAAAAGCAACCAGAAAAAATCTTTCAAGATTTCAGGTCTGTTCAGTCTTGCCTGAATCAACTAACAGCAGAAGTTGAAGCTTTACCAGTCAAACTTTGATAGAGTATACAGAACATAAATGCTGAAACAAGATAATGAAGAGAATATAATAATCTTAACCAGTATCTTCATCAGATCTGTAAAATGTACTTATAAAATTACTGACCGAAACATTTAATGAGTTTTAATAAAGAAAATCAGTGCTGGGCCCTCCCTGGTGGCGCAGCGGGTTAAAGCACAGCACTAAGAAGCTAAAGCCACTTCCGTATGAGTTCGATCCCTGCCTGCCCCGGAGGTGACCACATGGCGCGGCAGACCTCTCCTGACCCGCCCGCTGCTCCCCTCAGCAGCGTACTTATCAACCTGTTCTGCTCCCCACTCTGTTTCTGGTGAATCCTATCACCCTCCACATCTCTGGCCTGTACCCCAGTTATGTATGAATAAATAAATAAATCTTTAGAAAAAAAAATCAGTGCTGTAAATTTAAAATGATTCTATCCAAATTGACTTTTTGTTTATTAATATTAAAGATGGTTGACACATACTTGCAAATAGTTATCGACACAAAAATTATAAAAATAAACCAGTAGTTTTTAAAGAGCAAATGCAAAGTTTGCACATTAGGTAGTTAAAGATTTTGTATACCTTTTTTTACTGTAAGTTATAAACTAGGTATGGGAGACAAAAAAGCAAGGTGCAGGTCAGCAAATATATGCTACCACTTGTGTTTTTAGGAGGAGATAAGGAGTGATAATCAATGGTGGCCTAAGAAATTGACTGGGGAATAGAAAAGAAACTGACTTTTCATCGATGTCCTTTGGTACAATTAAAAAAAAAAATCAAGTCACATTCATGAATAAATGTTTAAATAATTTGGTTAGTAACTATACTTAAGATTAATCTCTTAATGTATGGATTTTACATAAATTAACTATTTACAAATGACTCAAGAAACTTAAACATTTGGGAAGATTACTTTCATGAAAAAAATTTACAAAGATACATGAAATGATGAAAAATGTTGATGCAGTCCAATACTTACTACAGTGATATTTTAATGAAAAATTTCATTTCCAAGTATGAAATACTTAAAAGCATATGTGAAGGCTAAGCTATCAAGTGGCCACAGCTAGCCTTTCTCTCTTTCCTAGGAAGAAAGGTTTGTGTAAATATTTGGGTTTGTAATCATCACTTTAAGAAAAACATTAACATCTTAGTATTTTTAATTAAGTCTAAATGGTAAGTCAAGATTAACTTAGTCAGCCATTAATATGCTACTTACTTGTATGTTATTCAAGAAAGGAAAAATATGTTGATATACAAGAATAAATTTTTATTTTCCAATGTCTTGAAAATGACTAAAGTGTAATTCAGGATTGTATTTTTCTAGCCTGGCTTTTCCCTTGTATTATGAAGGTGATGACAGGTATTAACAGTTCTGATTATCATGATAGATCCAATATTATTTGTGTGCTTTCTAAAGTGGGTATACACCCTCTATACTTGTTAGGATTTTTTCACTATTCCAACTGAATAGTGTCAACC
This sequence comes from Condylura cristata, assembly GCF_000260355.1. Taxonomy (NCBI): domain Eukaryota; kingdom Metazoa; phylum Chordata; class Mammalia; order Eulipotyphla; family Talpidae; genus Condylura; species Condylura cristata. Next base: position 25,415,590 of record NW_004567103.1, on the reverse strand, counting down.
ATGTCTCCCGCAACCAGTATGTAGCCTAAAGGAGAAAGCTGGTTCACCTACCTTTTCCCCAGTCTTACATCTTTTGTTAAGCCATTTCTGAAGTCATAAGAGATGATCTGATTCCTCCATTACACTCATGAACTCTGACACAGAGAATAGCAAATAAAGCAATTATGTGATGCCAATGTTTTTGGACTTCCACACTCTGGAACAAGCATATTCACAAATAATCAACTCCAGGAGTGTTGAAAAGACCCTCAAAAAGTTAGGGATATCATCTCTAGTATAAAATAATTGAAAAGCATCCAGTTCCAAATAGTCCCTGAGCACACTGTTCATTCTTGTAAGAAGTCTCTGGAGAGGTAATGAATGAAAGGCACATTTTCTCTCAACTTGAGAATCAATGCATAGTACTAGAGATGGTAAACCAGCCAGGCTAATCAAGGTTCTAACTGATGACATTCCCCCCTCCCGATTTTAAATTTTGTACACTGGAAAGAGTCTAATATTGGATGTAAACAACACTTCAGACTAGAGGAGTGGCAGCCAAGTACAACCCTTCCACAAAGATTCAACAATGAATGACCACTTCAACACTCCTCGTCTTCCTTTTCCAGGAAATCAGTCAATGTTCCATTGTCAACAGGAATTAATAAATATTCCACTCCATCAGCTCCCTGAAAGACAGAATATCCTGAATGTTAGCTGCAGCTAAGAGAAGTATTTGACTACTTTAGGTTAAACAGATTTGATTTCCTTAATATTTTACATGCATGTAAACTGTGTCCCACTAGTTTTCTTTTCTCTATCCATGCTATTACTGCTGGAATGCTCATACCTTCTTCTGGACTCTTTGATATCCATAATTAGATCACATTCACCTATTTTAATAAACTCTTTCAGAACTTTGTACCTTCTGATCACAAGACAAAATCTTACATGCTTACATTAATGAATGCTCATCTCCATTAGCCTAATCTCTGTGAGAGAAAGAATTAGGTTTTTTCTTGTTACTGTATCCTAATACTTAGTGCAATATCTGATACACAGAACTCAATAAATACTGGGTTAATATAAGTAGGACAAGAGGTATAGAATTGTCTGACTCAGTGTATTCCAAATGGCCTATTATTCTGGACAGCAACTTATAAAGCTTCCTGTTCTGCCCTGAAGCAGAGTATTTATCTTTTTCTGTAGAACTTTAGCAATTGCTTAAAAATGAGCCTTTGTAACCCATTATATCACAAAGGTCATGAAACCTTACTTTCATAATCAGATATGATTTTATTCTGTCTCCTTAAGGAAATGAAATAGCATTATAAATTTCTTTGCACCAAAGGCTCACCTTCTTTGTTCTTATAAGCTTGTGGTCCCTAAACTCAGTTAACTGGGCCCGAAGTGTCAGATCACTATTGACAAGGAATGCCTCCCGACACTGCTGGTAAAAATCTTGAAAAGAAAGTCCTGGAGAGTTCAAAAGGAGATGTGAACTTAAGACAGCATTTAAGACACCATGCTTACTGAGATATGCACAGCAAAGAACACAGAAAATATTGATGCCATAGTGTGCCAAAGCATTTAAGTATTGTTTTAAAAAAATGAGTACTTCTAAAAAAAGCAAAACTAGAGAACACGTAGGCATTATACCTTGACTTATATATATCCCCACCACACACACTGGCTTATATATTTTTTAAGAGAACCAACATGTTGAAATTAGTCAACTGGGACTGTAACAATCTTGTGGGGAGTTTTTAACGCTGTGAATAAAGCTGACTTTTAAAGAAGAAACTAGAGTAAGCCATGAGAGCTGAGCGCTTTTAATGTTCAAATTAACATGTTATTTTTGTTCAAGGGGAAGTGACTCATCTAAGTGCCCAGTGTATTAAGTAGACGTACACCCACAGACAGCATAGGAATTTTTAATGGAAACTGAGGTTGCCTATCAATTCAATGGCAAACAGATCAGCAGCATAATCTATAGGGTGGCTTGAAAGTTAGTTATGTGATAATACACGCCCTCAAAAACTGCAGTGCTATTTAATTCCAGATTACTAGAATTTATGGGGTAAAACAAAAGTCACACGATTTAATATAAATATTGAATACCAATGTAAGAAGCATTATCCTGGTTATCCAGCTGATACTTTATTAGTAGCCTGAAAATTCCCCTAGGGAGAAAAATAAAAATAAGTAAGAATTCAAATTTACAATATTAACAACAAATGACAACAGATAGTAATAAAATACACAAAGAGAAGGAGAAATATGTGGGTCTGCTTATATTCTGTTCATTTCTCAAAGGAGTCTCATTTCCTGGCCAACTTAAAAAAGCGGTTTTTTATTTCCTTTCAAGGAAAATCTAGGCATATTTTCATTTCCAGAGTGTCAACTGGCTCACTATAGAAAACTTAGAATATATAATAAAATCTAGAGAAGAAATACCAATCTCATAGCCCTAAAATAACAGCCATATAACATATGCAGCTTTCAAATCTTTGTGGGATGAGGTATGGCAGAAACACATAAATTCATGTACATTTATGCTTAACTTTTCACTAACTGAATTGCCCTGCCTTAAAAACTCTTCATTAACTTCAAAACCCTACTGGTTTTGAATGCTTATATTACTTCCTATTTTAATTCCACATTACTTATATGTACAATTGCACGAGTATTCTCATATTTGGAATGATCTCTATAGAAGAGTATCAAGTGGAATTAAAGGATTAGAAGCTGTGTTCCATAAATTAAGATTCCCAGTAATTCTTGGGTATGACAAAAAAATGTTATGCTTTTCCATTTTTATTATCTAGAAAACAATTACTCTGAGTATATTTTGGATCATCTGAATAACCATTTTACTAGCAAATACTGCTACCGACTCCATACTCAATTTTGGTTAAGGTGTTACATTAAAGATTAAATGATAGGAAGTTTGCAGAATAAATCAGCATTTCAAAGTAGTTCTAAATAAACAGTGTGTATAGAGGTTAGAACTGACAGGTATGCCAAACTAAAAATTATCTACAGGGCCCTCCCTGAGGTGCAGTCGGTTAAAGCATAGCACAGAGAAGCTAAAGCCACTTTAGCATGAGTTCGAACCCTGCCCAGGAGGTGACCACATGGCCCGGCAGACCTCTCCTGACCCGCCCACTGCTCCCCTCAGCAGTGTACTTTGTCAGTTGGTCTGTTCTGCTCCCAGCTCTGTCTCTGGTGAATCCTCTCACCACCCCTGCACCTCTGGCCTGTACCCTAGTTCTGTATGCACTAATAAATAAATCTTTAAAAAAAATTAGTGTTTAAGGGTTAACATGAGGGAGTTTTTATGTCTTGTGTCTGAGTTGAGTAGCTTGGTTGTGGCTAAGTAGTTACACAAGGCTACACAATGAGACAAAATAGTACAGAAATACCCACACAAACTCAAACACATACACGTGGGTATACACATCAATGGTGAAATATCAGTAAGTTCTGTGAAAGTGTCAACATCAGTTTCTTGGTTAGGATACTGTATTGTGGTGAGAGGTGGTGCCGTGGGGATGGGATTGAGAAAAGTGTCTTCAGAATTTCCCTGTTTATTTCTTTGTAACCACATATGAATATGTAATTATTTTAAAATAAAAAGGTTTTAAGAACACCAGATATGAAACTGCTAATAACAACAAAATCCCTTGGAAAGCTCCTGGGTATTCCCTTTCCCTCCCTCCTTTCAAGCCATATTATCCTGAATTAGGTGTTTTCATATTTATACTTTTAAAACTTTCATTCATAATGATATATAAATTTGAATACCACTGTATTGTTTTATATGTTTTTTTTTTTTTTAAGATTTATTTATTGACACATACATACAGAGATGGGGTACAGGTCAGAGGTGCAGGGGCAGCGAAAGGATTTACCAGAGACAGAGTGGGGAGCAGAACAGGCCAACTGAAGTACACTGCTGAGGGGAGCAGCAGGCGGGTCAGGAGAGGTCTGCCGCGCCATGTGGTCACCTCCGGGGCAGGGATCGAACTCATGTGGAAGTGGCTTTAGCTTCTTAGTGCTGTGCCGTAACCCGCTGTGCCACCAACGAGGGCCCCTGTTTTACATGCTTTTTATCTTTACCTACACCATCCTGTCTGATTTAGCATTTGTCTTAAAGAAAAATGTCCAGGTTTGGACAATAACTGGTATTGTGCCACTAGTCTTACCCCACATAAGCTGAATTCCTGTGGTTTCTAGGTCCAAAATGCAGTTGGGCTATGGCTTCAGTTCATTCACTGCTTTATCACTCTTATTTTTCAGCTAGCTATATTATTTAAATTTTTTGTTGTTTGGCCTTCCCTGGTGGAGCAGTGGGTTAGAGTGTAGCACTGTGAAGGTATCAGCAGCCACTGTAGCACAAGTTCAGTTCCCAGCTAGAAAGCTGGCACACATGGCATGGCAGATATCTCCTGACCCACCTGCTGTTTCCCTCAGCAGTGTATTTCAGTAGATCTGCCTGTTCTGCTCCCCACTCTGTCTCTGGTGAATCCTCTCACCTCCCTGCACTTCTAGTCTGCTTGTACCCCAGTTCTTGTATGCATAAATCAGTAAATCTTAAAAGTCTTTGCTAGTCTCACCTGCTTATTTAATAAACTTTAAATTTTCTCTCAAATGTAAAGCACACAAAAAATATTTTTTGATTAAATAATGTCTCTAATATATCTTGATACCTTTGTAATATTCAGACCACTCCTCCAAGAACATAATATTTCTCTACCTCTTCAAATATTAATTACCTATTTTCAGCAAGGTTTGCCCCCATTTTTTTAAATTAAGATTTTTTTTTAATTTATGCATAAGGAACTGGGGCACAGGCTAGGTGTGGGGGGTGAGAGGCCTCACCAGAGACAGAGCAAGACAGGAGAGGTCTGCTGCGCCATATGGGTCAGCTCCCTGGGTGGGGATTGAACTCGTGCTTAAGTGACTACAGAGAGCTTCATAGTGCTGCGCTTTAAACCATTGTGCCACCAGGGAGGGCCCTGTATTTAGTTAATTCTAATGCAATTTTTCTGGCTTATGCTGTGGCATTGTCCAGATTTTCTTAGCTTTTATTAATTCAGATATGCCTTCTGGTTAGGCTGCTGAAAGGGATTCACTGGAGACATAATACATGTTTAAAATGTATAAGCTGCGAAGCTCAAACGTTATGCTACTGCAAAGCCTAGTACTCACAATTACTGCTACTATTATTTCTCTTAATATTTCAAACTAAGTAGGAACTTGAGTAGTACCATTAAAACCTAAGTGTGCATATCTTTAAAAGTGTAGTTTATTTTCTTCAAAAAAACTAGTTTTCATTCTTACCTTGCATTAGGGGTAAGGCTTCGTAAGACATGAATAAGGGAACTAAGTGGTAGGGATCCAGATTGCTTAACCAGAAGAGAATTCTCATAGGAGGTTTCTTCAGTATAAGGACTATATGTAGTAGTTTCATACCAGAGCCAGTTATAAAGACTCTGCTTTGCATGATCCCACACTAGAACATATGATCAAAGAAAAAAAGAATTACCAGTTATTTTCATATTGTCACATTACTAAGATTCCACTCTAGAAAAGAATGAGGAAACATTAGGTAAAAAATGAATCCTCAATTCCTTCATTTTTGTCACTTCCCATCCAAATCAGTAGCTCAAAGTCTAATTTCATTGTCAATCAATATCTGACTATTTGTATATTAAATATAAGTCAAAACACATAGCACTAAAGCACTCTTTTAAAAAAGCAACAATTTAACCTTTTCTATAAAATTATCAATGTCTAATTAAATGCATAAAATAAATGTTGCAATAACACAAAAAGTTGAAAGAGACCAAAAAATAGTTGGTCTTCATCTCCTTCACGAAAATTGAGGTGGAAGGGGCCCTCCGTGCTGGCACAACAAGATAAAGTGCAGCAGATTGAAGCATTCTGCAGCCACTACAGAATGAGTGTGTTCCCTGGCCAGGGAGCTGACCCACATGGTACAGCAGACCTCTCCTATCTCACCCACTGCTCCCCCCAGCAGTGTTTCAGTAGATCTGCCTTTTCTGCTCCCTACTGTCTCTACTGAATCCTCTCACCCCCAACAGCTCTGGCCTATACCCCACTTCTTGTATGCATAAATAAACAAATCTTTAAAAGAAAAAAAAAGAAAATTGAGGTGCAAAACAATCTATATTTTTATTTTGAATAATTAGGTTCTAAATTAGTATGTGATCACCTGTATTTTTGGCAACCTGTGTCTTTCTTTAAACATGCAACAGAGGAAAGTTATCAGTCTCTAATTAAATGCATAAAATGCATGCAATGCTGAAAAACAATAAAAATATTGTGGCTTTCAACATCAAGAACATTTTGTAAGACTGATATCTCAAGAATGAAAAATAGCAATATTTAACTTACTGAGAGGAGCATTTAGGTGATCAATAGATGTTATAAGGTATATGTTACGTAAAGATGACAACTGTCCAATAATCTGCTGGTTTTTGTCTCCTCTCAATGTTTGGCTATCCAAATTGTGAATGAGAAGAAAGAGCTCTAAAGAAGAATCTAAAAAGAAAAAATTCCATTATTTTTTAATAAGTATTTATGAAGTCCCTATCACACACAACGGCTATGTGTTAAAAAAATATGTCATGATAGTACAGAACAAAATAACTACTACTTAAGGGCATGCAAATTATTTGAAAGAAAGTCAGTTACTCATAAAATATTAAAATCCTAACAATAAACAGATATTCATTGGAAATAAGCAGGGACTGGAGTGATCAGTGACTTAACTGAAGTATGAATCAGACCACAAAGAAAGCAGCTGTAACAAAGCTCAGGAAATGAGGCACAATGCTTACTGAAGTGAAGGTGAATCTGTACATGTTGAATTGCAAGGTGGAATCTCTCTCTCTCTCTCTCTCTCTCTCTCACACACACACACATGCACGCACAAACTAGAAGAGAAAGAGGAAATGTGGAAAACCCTGTTAAAAGCCAAGGAAAACCAAAAAAGGGAGGGGAGAATTTAGGATATTGCTCAAGGAACTAGGAAGGTCAGAGAAATATCATAAATGTCAATGACAGAAAATCTAGAGACTGAGCTCTCAACATCATCAAACAACAAGAAGGAAATTCAAAGTCATGCTCAAGCATACTGTTCAGGTAGCAGAGAAGATTAGAGGGGGAAACTGGTAAAAAGAAGGCAGAGGATGTGAAAACAACTCATATTGAAATAGAGAATGGTGAACTAACTTTTTTCTTAAAATGGGAGAGGTTTCACACATGTTTAAAAGTATTGAAAAGAGAATAAAGAAAATTATACTGACTGCACTGTAATCACAGGTAGTGCTGTAAATATGACTACAATGAAAACGAGTCACTAGCAGGTCTCCTAAAGTTGGTAAGAAGCAAGCAAACATTTGGTATTCATGATAAAGGACGAGTCTTTTAGAGAGAAAAAGCAAATTTCTCTTCCATTGGGAGATAGCAGGACAAGAGATAATATAGCAACAGATTTGGAGATGACATATTTTAAAAATCCAAGTTTCGACAGATTTGGAGATGACACATTTTAAAAATCCAAGTTTCCTTGAATTTCAGAATCCACCAGTCAATAGATTTAAATTGTATATAGCACATAATTTATATTTAAAAACACTATATTTGTAATATAAAACATGTGTTCATTATAAACATAAGTTATAATTACATAATAAACTATATTTCTCTATATAATTATATACGATCCTAATTTAAAATATATGTAAAAATATCTATTAAATTATATTATTTAATATTTTTATATAATATATATAAAATATATGCTTGTGCCAATATTAACATGTATATATATTACATACTATATAATACATACTATATAGATTTAAATAAAATGGCACCTATTTCAATGAACAAATATCAAAATTATCCATTGAATCAACTAAGCATTACCAATTACTCCTTTTAAGTTGCAGCTTCTGATGAAATGACTGTTGCAAGCCTAAATAATTTTATATCTAATTTTCTAAAATGCTTATATGACCAAAACATTGTATGAGATTATAGATTTTAGTATATGAAATTATTTATGTACAGTGATACTGTTACTCACTGTAAAGAGGTAAGAATTCGTTTTAAAAATATTAAACAATACAAAGATATCAAAGACACATCAGGCAATGGGATGGCACTTCACACTAGCAATACAAAATCTGTAAATCATTCTGAATTTGAACCTTTGGCTAAACAAATTCAAGGTAGTATGAGTAATTCTTTCCTGTTAAGTAAGTCAAGTTCACAGAAAAAGTTCTTAGAAGAAGGCAGCACACATGTTTTAGGAAATCAAAATCAGTATTAAAATATCCTCATTTTTACATATACTATCACAGGAATAAACAGAAGAGTGTGCTTAGCTTCACCCTAAGTCATTGCATCAACTTCACATACCTTCCTTAAATTTGTTTATTATCCAGTCTAGCTGATCCAGTATACTGCGGAAAGTACCCATATGATCGAGGACTTCTTCTGTTATAGAATTTAGGATCTATGTCATAAAAGTGGAAGAAGTACATTGATGATAACTCATTCTGACATAAGGAAAAATAAAGCTAGCAAATTAAGCCTTTTTACAAATTAAAAGGAATTTGGATTTCCCACCAAGTCTGAAAAGCCACTTTTAAAAATTCTATTAGTACTTAAATGATATCTGATTTATTTATTTATTTATTTTTGCATGAAGTAGCTAAAAGGAAGCAGGAAAAATAGCAAAAATATAAGCGGTCAGCAAACAACCCCACTCCTGCCCTCATATGAGCAACATTAGAAAACTATGAATTTATCAAAGGAAACAGGAAACAAACATTAAGGACTTTAAAAGGCATAATATATTGGTTAATATTTAGCATACAAATGATTTAGATTAATTACCAAGTGATAAATAAATACGAGCATTTGGAGTAAAAATTATCTGTTATGATGCATTAAAAACTACAATTTATTTTGTTATAAGAATAGCAAAAAGACAACAGAAGCATAGTAAAACTGAAGTAATTTCAATTTTAATCCTTGCTTCAGAGAACTATGATTGGTGTTTGGTGTAATAAATAAAACCACCATTTACCTAAGGTATGATACACTATCAGTCACAAATTAGGAAATTCAAATAAAAGCATTCAAAGCTGAAACCCTCTGAGTTCAAACATATGATCTTAAGCATCACACAATCCTACTAGGATAGACCGAAAAGTAAAAATTCTTTCAACTGAAATGCTCCCGACTGGGAAGTAGCATCCTCATTAATGTGAGGATATGGATTGGCAGGGACTAATGTTTCTTTTAACATTTTTGAAACTTACTGATTTCACACTGATTCCAGGAAAGAAGCCATTGATGACAATATGAATGGAATCTTGCAGCATGGTGGTTCGAAACCTTTCTAATAACTCTCTCTTCGAACCCAAACCATAAAGCACAATGTTGAAACCCAGGCTGTTAAGAAACAGTATTCATGAAATTAAAGTTCAGTATATCTTACTGGAAATTTTATAATTAAATCAGTTTTTTTTTTAAGATTTATTTATTTATGCATACAGAACTGGGGTACAGGCCAGAGGCTCAGGGGCGGCGAGAGGCTTCACCAGAGACAGAGTGGGGAGCAGAACAGGCAGATCTAAGAAGTACACTGCTGAGGGGAGCAGCGGGCGGGTCAGGAGAGGTCTGCCACGCCATGTGGTCACCTCCGGGGCAGGCAGGGATCGAACTCATGTGCAAGTGGCTTTAGCTTCTCAGTGCAGTGCTTTAACCCGCTGCACCACCAGGGAGGGCCTAAATCAGTTATTTCAATTTAAAGCTTATAAAGAATAGAGGAAGTTGTAAAATGTATGCTTATGTGCTTTCTCAAAAAAAAAAAAAAGCACAGAGGAAGAACTGGGATGGCTGAAAAAGCTATACTGATTCCCAACTTAACCAGGTCAAAGCACAATTTTATCATCTGTACACCAAGCTTATAGTTCCAACTTCCATAGTTTTCTTTATAGTTCCTAATATCTTTCAAGTGACAGGTGCCTGCAAGTAACAGAGAAGATGTAGGTGTACACAAACAAAAGTCTTACAGACTGAAGCATTTTTAATGACAGATTAAACTTTAAAGTAAGCAGGGGCCATGTCACAAAGGGCTTATTAAGACATCACATTTTATTCTAAGGACAATGAGTATTTAAAAGTAACCAGTCAGGTGTTAACTGGAAGGTCTTAAGTAGGAGAGTAGCATCATCTTTTTATAAGGATCACAGTGGCTGTGCGTGAAGAACGGACAGGAAGGAAGGCCAAAACGGCCAAGGACAGCATACTTAGTAGGTGCCACGGGAAAAACCTAATTGAAGAAAAAAGGCTGAAAATGAATCAAGAGGATTTGGAGTGACTTGATGTGGAAAGTAAGGAGAAAGGAATATTTCAAAATAACTGCTTTTTGGTCTAGGCAACTACTTGAGTAAGACGATATTCACTATGTGGAGCAGTGGGGAAGGAGGGGATGTTGGGTTTAAGATAAAATTCATGTACACTGAATTTTCCTAGGTCGCATCCACATGAAGACCTCCAATATATATCCAGATATCTGTGCCTGCTGTGGGAAAGTGAGACTGGGCTGGAGATACAGGTATGGAAGTGATTCCTGTGACCAACGCCAAAACATGAATAGATGACCCAGAACCCTAAGCACCAAGGGTCAAACTAAAGTATAATTCCATAATTTTCAGATTTTTTTGAGTAATAACATTTTATCAATGGCTTTCACATCTGGTTAAAATTAGAAAAAGACAGATTTTATGTAGAAAAAAATTTTTGAAAAATTTTCCTAAGATGAGTCATATGACTTTCTACATTTTAGGCATATAATCAGAAGAACATCTATTTTTAACACATGTCAATACATATTATTCTTTATTTTACAAGGGTTCATAATGAGAACAGTACTTACTGTAACTGCAACATCCATTTATGAAATAATTGTTCATGTTGTTGATTTAGTTGTTTTCTTTCAGCAGAAAAGGAAGGTGAAACCTTGCTTAGTAAGTTATGCAAAGTTTCCTACAAAAAAAAAAAAAGAGGAAGGAAATATAATCATTCTCAAACCATGTACATCAAATCAATCCAAATTAAGAATATTTCTTAGGAGTAAAGGTTAGTATAGGTCATTAATGGAATGTGACTTTCATCATCTTTGTTAAAGATGACCTTGATATCTGATAAAGAAAAAATGTATACTTATAGTAAGTCAAACAATTTTGATCGAGTGAATCATTTACTATTTATATAAGTAAAATAAAGTATGTAAGAGTTATTTTACATCTATTTGCACTTCATTTAATCAGGACAATAATTCTGATTATGCACACTTACCTTTCAAACAAAGTAATTTTTGGCTCACAATAAGAAAAATTTAGAGGTAAAACTACTTGCAACATACCTGATCCAGTTTAGCCCTCTTTAGCTTCTGCAGTGTTCTGTCAGAAGTTAAAACTTTTGAGCTGCTGTGAGCTTCAAAATATTCTTCTACTAAGTCACTCTGAAAGTGGAGAGAACAAAATTAATTCTTAGTTTCACATACTTGTTTTAAACTAGACAGTAAGTGTGGCATATAATAGAATACGGGAAATTCTTTATTTGGTAATCAGTATTTTATTTTTGAAGCAAAAATACAGACAAAGACCAAGCAAGTTTAATTCTAATAATAAAAATAAGTAACTTAGGATCATAAACTTAAAGAAGTGACTAGAGTGAAGTAAAATCTTCACTAGAGTGAAGTAAAATTTTTCTATTCAGAAAAATGATTTGTAAGTTTCATATATCTTCTTAGGTTTTTAAAAAGATGTTACAGACTTTGATTTTCCTCACACAATCACAGCAACACCAGGAACACCTGAACAACTGTGAAAATGAGGGGAAAATACTCAAGAAAATAAAGTCAAGAAAAATAATTATGCAATCCTTCCATTCAGAGCTCTTCTCAGCACTAAGCTTAGCATCAATATGGAGACCTCCCGGGAGCGGGAGACACCCAGGTTGCTTAAGGAGGGGTGAACGGGTCCAGGTCAGAACTCTTCTCCCAGGGTAGTTTGTCTTTGAGATACTACATAACTTTTCTTTAAGGTCAAAGTCTCTCTCTTCACTTACTGTTTTATCTCTTTTTATTTTCTTACAAGGTGTTTCTTTGCAAGTGGAAGCTGAAACTATTTGATTATGAGCTTGCATCTTTTTGCTCAATCTGACTTCACTGGTGTCCTCATCTTCTTGTGCAGCCTCTTCATCATCCTCTGAATTGGAAGTAGAATATTCACTCTCACTGTCAGAATGAGACCTTGTAACTGTGAAGGGAAAAGCAATTGGGAAGATGACAGTTTGACAGGAGGCATTATGAGATAACAGAATATGGGGACTGATGAAAGAATATGACTTCTGATTTTGTCACTACTTGTTCATGATTTCACCAGAACTAGTTATGTAAGTTCCCTGAGCACCGGGTCTCTTTTATCAATTAAAGCTGATTATGTCTAATCTAACAAGTCACTGTGAAGATTACACTGAAATATATGTAAAGCAACTAATAGTGAATGCCTCATACAGGAACTGTAGCAGAAACTGTCAATCATATCTAACACCATTCTCTTTCCGTATACCTTGCTGACAGGACTCAAATTTTGCTAATGTGCAATGTCCCTGTCTGTATGGGACAAATAACCATGGTAATGGTCTTTTTCTCTGCTAGATACTGGTGTTTACAACTCTTCCTTTGCAACTGGAGTTGGCCATGTAACCTTTTGACAGATAAAACTCAGAAAGACCTGCTGGAAAAGTATGGGTACAATTATCCTCACTTAAGGAAGGAACACACTTTACTTCTAGTGACCGCTTCATGTCACAGAAGTCATTCTGTACTCTATGTCTGTGATAAGAAGGACATGGGATACCATCTTTTACTGCCACAAAGACACCCAGCCACTCAGCATTACTATTTTTATAATGCTCACAATAGTAGTATCAACGAATGGCCCTATGAAATCTACAACTTGAAAAGAAAGGGCTACAGTATAAATTTTGCAGTTAGTTAATACTGTCAAGGACTCAACCCCAAGAAAGAAACAGACATTTTCTGAAATGTAAAGCTCTATAAGTCATCTGTCTCAAATTTAGTTTTTAAAAAAGTAAAACCATTTTAAATTTTCTAGCAGGCACTGATGCATGAATGTTTACTTGGCTTTGAATAGCATTCACTATAATGGGTATTTAGAATTCATTGTAAAATTTCTAAATAAGCTAAAAGAACCACATCCAAACTGTCTCAAAACAAATTAACTAAAAGACTAGTTTACTGGAGAGACATAATTAACTTGAATAAATCCACTGTCTGTAAGATAAAAGATATAGTGCCAAGTGTTGAAATTAAAAATATAAGATACAGTCCTCACTCTTAAGGAATATACAGTTGAGGATATGAAGAAAAATACAGTCTAAGACTAGAATATATATTCAATCACTATTGTATGTTGACAGATACTGCTTCTTATAAAAACTCAGTATTAAATTACATACTGGGCCTCCCTTGTAGTACAAGGGGTTAAAGCCTTAGCACTATCAAGCTACCTACAGCCATTTCAAAATGAGTTTGGTCCTGGCCAGGGAGGTGACCCAAATGGCCCAGCAGACCTCTCCTGTTTCACCCGCTGCTCCCCTCAGCAGTACTTTGTCCATCTGCCTGTTCTGCTCCCCACTCTTGTCTCTGGTGAAACCTCTCACCCTCCACAGCTCTGGCCTACATCCCAGTTCTTGTATACATAATCAAATCCTTAAAAAAATAAATAAATAACATTACATACCCATTAATCTTTTCCTTAAACCCCGCGATGCTGTTGGCAGAAATTCACTTTTGTCATTGTTCTGTTTAAAAATAAAAAATCATGATAATTTAAATAGTCAAATAATAATGACAATATGGAAATAAATGATGGACCTAAGTAAAAGAAGCAAGAAAAGGAAAACACATTTAGTACTGGATGAGTCTAGTTTCTAGAAGATAATGACAAGTGAATGTTGGGGGGGAAAATTATGAAAACAATACAAGTGCCTAAGAATTCCAAGAATGATTTGTTTATTTATTTCAGGCATTTGTAAACATATATACATGTACATTTATTATTATGCAAAGGAAAATCATAAATACATCAGCTTTTTAACCTATTAGATTAAAAGGCTTTTATTTTTTAAAAGATAACACTATACACTGATAAACAGATTTATACTTTTTACTTCTGTTTTTAAATAGTTCACAGAAGTATAAAGTCTGTTTTTTCTTTTTTCCACAGTATATAAACTTGAATACCTTTGTATTTCTAGCATATTAAAATGTACACAGAGAAAGAGATAAAGTATCTTGTGGTAGGTTTTTTTTTTTTTTTTTTTGTAATAAAAAAATGTGACAGAAAACTTTAAGCCTGGGGTCTCTTTAGGTTGTTTGTACTAATTAAAAATGTTAATACATTTTGATTTGGGATATTAGACACAGTAATCTAGTAACTGAGTTGATCCTAGTAAGGTTTATAATATATAGTACACTTCAAACTTTTTGATCTAAACCCTCAAAATTTGTTTTTATATTTTGCCATCTGATCCAGTACACATGTACATACAGAACTGAAACAAATCTTGATGAGATAATACAAAATAGAAACTTTTCTATTTCATTTTAAAACTGCAGGTTATATCCTACTAAACAAACATCAACATTGAGAATTAAGACAACCTGTATCCATATTACTTAATTATCAGGTCTGAGAACACAAGTGTCAAAAACTGTTTCAGAATATTCACTCAAAGAAAATGCTATGAGCTAATAAGTAACTTCACTGTTTGCTACAGAAACTTCTTCAAACTAATTTATCTTGATAGTTTGCTCATTTGGGCAGCCTGTTTTTCTATAAGGACAACAGATTACTCAAAGGACAAACAGCTTGGCTACACACAAGTTTACTTATCAAGAATCAGATTAGTGTCTACCAATCCTAAAATGAATTCATGAACTTTGTCTAATAACTGATCAAAATTTTATCTTTAAAGACACAGCTTAAGATCTTTGAGTTCAGATCCTCAACCCTATACATAGATCCTCAACCCTATGCATATTCTTTCCCGAACTCCCCCTTCAAGACAGTGCACTAAAATTCTGCCACAGTGATGATGTCTGCTTTTGTGGTAGACATCTAGGAGTTGTTTGATCAACTAGTTTCATTCATGACATTCTCTTGAGGGAATCAACAAGATCCTCTGATTTCTTGTGAACCACAGAACATACAAGTATATCTAAATTCTTAAATCAATTATGGAAACAAACTTTATTTTTTTATGACATTAATACAGAGAAAAATCACTACTAAAGACAAAGGAGGCTTGACACAATTTGTCTAAATAGGACATTCCTACACAGGCTGTAGCCATGGGCTGGAGTGTCGATACTCACATTACTAACTAAGGGATACTTAGGAAAGTGCAGGCATGTCTAAATCCCTTCCTACCTAGGCCTGGACACACTTACCATTCACACAGTCAATATCCTACATTTGTCTATGCCCTTCTGGGTTCAGCCCACATCCAGGCAAGATCACTTGATGAGCATAACATTTAAAAAACAACAACAACAAAAATCAAGACAAGGATAAAAATCGTTCCGCTTCTCTGGGCTAAATCTGCTGAACCCAACTTAGTTTTGAAATAAAAATTACAAAAGGATTAATGAAAAGGTTAATGGATCTTGGGATCAATAGCCCAAGAAACAACAGAACATTCTAAGTAAAAGTAAAGCAAAACAAAACCCATAAAATTTCCAGGCCAGTTCTATTAAGTTGAAAAAACCCAGGGATAGTTCTGCACAGAATAAACACCACAATTGGGTCCAGAATACCTGACTTCATTTTCTAGCTTTTCTCCTTCCTAACAGAGCGAACTTGAAAAATCACTTTACCTCTTCAGAACCTCAGATTGTTCATTCATAAGTTAGGTATTGGCAAATCCTGTAAACTGCAAAGCACTATATAAATTATGACAAAATGGATATTTTCTTACCATGTTCTATTTTGTAATACTAAGGTTTTCAATTGCTTACCTTCAACTGAACTTCAGCTGAAGCAGAATGTTCTAAAGAATAGAAGGAAAGTTATCAAACACAACACTTCACTTTTCATCACATTCTAGTTTCACTAAAAGCAAGGTTGCAGTTTCTACCCAAAAGCCAAATTCTCAAGTAACTGCATTTCTTCTAGAACCTGAATTGTTGCTATTAATTTCATGTTACTCGATTAGTAATTAGTGATGCACTTCTGTATCAGTCACATAATAAAAAAAATTAAAAATAGACCCTGATTGCTCATTATTTAGTAAGTACACTGGTTTAACTTCGTTGGAACAGGTCATTCAAAAACAACTGCTCCACAACCCTCTATAAAATTTCTAAACCCTCAAAATCTTATTTCAAATATTTTTTACAAAAGCAAGTCTTCCATGACTATTTAGCTAAAAATTCAAGAAAGTAACACTAGAGTTTATCTCTGTTCTTAACTGGACCTCTCAATTTGTACTTTAACACAAATATTTCCCCCTTTCATTGACAGTTAAATATGGGTATACAAAGGCAGATAGATTAGAGAACTGACAGCACATTTTACTGACATTTAATTTTCAAAATAGAAAAGAAGAAAATATATATAGATACAATTAGAAAAGAAAAACAAAGAAATATACTATAACTTGAAGCAACTATGAAAACGCTTCAAAGATCTAAGGTAAAACTTTACCCTTGCTACTTTGAGGATTGTTTATCGTGATTTCAGGATCATTCTTCAAATTCAGTGCAACACTTTTTCTCGGTGTTTTTGCTAGTTCTGAAGCTGTAAGCAGATAAAAGAAATAATAAACATTTAACAAACAATAGTAGATTAAAACAGGGAAATACTCTCATTTACATAAATTAACTTACATAAATCCCTAAAAACAAAGACTTCACCGCCCTATTAACAAAAACAAAACAAAAAAAACTACCCATCTGTTAACAGTGAATTGAATGTTTGTATGATCAGTGGTTAGAAGAAATGCTAAAAACCTGCACTGCAGCAATATACCTAGATATAATCAGTCTTCTTACACAACAGTTACATTTTATCATGTAGTTATTATTCCCTTGCTCTTAATGTTTTGATTTTCTTTAGCCTTTGAATAGGTATA
Source organism: Condylura cristata (assembly GCF_000260355.1). Lineage (NCBI taxonomy): Eukaryota > Metazoa > Chordata > Mammalia > Eulipotyphla > Talpidae > Condylura > Condylura cristata. The sequence goes on along the minus strand of NW_004567103.1, from coordinate 25,398,334 downwards.
GCTTTCCTTAATTTTCAAAGTAATTTCACTTGCTACATCCTTTCCTCAAAACTTTCAAAACAAGACTCAAATAT
>NW_004567103.1:25374883-25398080 GCF_000260355.1 Condylura cristata | reverse complement strand
CCGTGGTGTGGCAGACCTCTCCTGTCTCACCCGCTGCTCCCCTCAGCAGTGTACTTCCTTGATCTGCCTGTTCTGGTCCCCGCTCTGTCTCTGGTGAAGCCTCTCGCCTTTCTCTCCCACCTCTGGCTTATACCCCAGCTCTTGTATGCATGAATAAATTCTTTTTTCTTTAAAGGATTAAATTGACAGTAAGTTTTAATGTTGCATGTAATTTATTATAGTCTAGTTTTCTAAAAATCAGTAATTCATATGTAATTAGTATAGGCAGTTAACTTGAATAAGAAATAATGCTAGGGCAGTCTATGTCTAAAAATTTTACATATATAATTTTCTCTGTTTTTCTACATATAGCATAAAACTTTTATTCAATAAAATCAAAGTATCTCTGTAAATAAAGTATCTCTGTAGCATAAATCACTCAATTACTGAAGAAAAATTTGTTGAAAGGAGAAAACAAAACATCCTCCTGTGGGACATTTATACCTAGCTGAGAAATATCTGAGCATGGAAAACAACTTGTGACTTTACGCACATTGATGAAATAAAATGACATCTTTTCAGCATTCTTTCAGGGAATACAACAGGATAACTATGGAGCATATAGTTAAAAATACCATCTTAGAAAGGATTAATAGTGATTACAGAAATCAGAAATGCAACCTACCTAATTTAGCCATCTTCTCAGAGTGTTTTCTATTCTGAAAAGAATAAACTTTATTCCCACCATCTACAGTAGATCCATTTTTTAGGGATTCTGAAAAAAAAAAAGTTACATGCATTTAGGAAAAATGGGCAGCTAATTAGCAGGTAAAAGAAAAAACTGACAAAACTTAAGATTTGTATCTTTTATTATTTTGCAGTAAGGGTTTATTACATATTTACACATAAAATACTTTAAAATAGCTATGTACTACTTATAAAAATTAAAACACAGAAACCAAGTTTATGGAGAAATTGTTACTGCAATTATGTACTTATATGTTTGACATGGAAGCACAATGACTAAAAAAAAAATCTGGTAATTGTTATATAAACTACATTAAAGGAATTAGAAAGAACTGATAGAAGTTAGTAACTTAAACAACTAGCTTCAGATTGAGAATCAGGAACAAAAGAGAAAGCACACTAGCAGATTGCATCCAGTGTCACTAAATGGTCAATTTACTACAATGAAATGAAACTGAAAATTCTAAATCATGTATAATGGCTGTACTACCTTAAAAAAAAATGCAAGCTAAACAAAAAGGTGATGCTCTTCTACCAGCTGACCTCTGGCAAACTCAAAAACAAGCAATTGGTTCTTGTCTGTGACTGGTGTGTACATGTGCACTTACCTGTAAAGCAAAATGCTTAGAGTATGGTTCTAGTTTTTATTTTTTCCTGGTTCCAACATTTTTGTGATTTCCCAGTTAGATGATTGACCAGCTAACAAAGGTTCTAATCACAGTAGCCAAAAAGACCTTTTAATATACATTAAATCTTCTAGTTTTTAAATTACTCAAAATACACAATACCAAAAAATATGAATAAAAAAAATTCACAGAAGTGGCTAATAATATAAGAAAAAAGGTTTAATGATGACAAAGGATCTCAATACAAACTGATATAATCTTCCCAGAAAGTTGACAAAATCTATTCCTTAAACAGATCATATACTTTCAGCCCTCCCTGGTGGCGCAGCAGGTTAAAGCACAGCACTAAGAAGCTTAAGCCACTTTCACATGAGTTCGATCCCCGCCTGCTTGGGAGCCTGCCCAGGAGGAGATCCACATGGCACGGCAGACCTCTCCTGGTCCGCCCACTGCTCCCCTCAGCAGTGTACTTCATTAGTTGGCCTGTTCTGCTCCCCACTCTGTCTCTGGTGAATCCTCTCACCACCCTTGAACCTCTGGCTTGTATCCAAGTTCTATATGAATAAATAAATCTTTAAAAAAAAAATTGCACTTCTAGGGATTTCTTATGAAGAAGAAATCTCCAAGGGTAATCACTACTGCATTAATTACAAAAACAAAAGAAACAATCCAAAATCTAGTAAAGGAAACCATATATTATTTATAAATTAGAATGCAATTATTAGTCAGCTACTAAAATTCTTTCTGTGCAGAGAATAATCTCATATTCCTCATACCCATTAGGATAGCATTAGTTTAAAAAAAATCCAGAAAATAACAGGTGTCAGGGAGGATGTAGAATAATAGGAACCCTTGGGAACCACTGGTAGAGATGTAAGTTAGTTATTTGTATGGGAACAATATGGTGGTACATCAGAAAATAAAAAATCAGAATGACCACATCACCTAGCAATTCCACTTCCAAGAATATATGCAAAGTAATCTGAACCAGGGCGTCCCTGGTGGCTTTCGGGTCAAATCTCAGAGCCATCACTGCAATGGCCTGCCACGACTGCCTGAGTTCAATCCCCAGACAGGGAGTTGACATACACGGTGCAGCAGACCTCTCTGGTCTTGCCCATGTTCCCCCTAGCAATGTTACCTCAGTCAGTCTACTTACTCCTTTCCTCACTCTGTTCCTGGTGAATTCTCTCACCCTCCTACCCCAAATTTGATGGATTAACAGGTTATGAGAATTATTCCAGGCATGTGTGTTGCTTATAAGAAACAACATATACTTCAATAGTAAGTAAAGTGATTAATTAATACAGATGCTGTTGAAAAGTTTTTTCTTTCTTTTTTAACACTTGTTAAAGATTGCTTTTCAAGCAGCAGCTTTCCTGCCTGCCTGTGTATGCCATGTATGTGTATAGGTATAGAGGCAGAAGATACATGCAAAAACTGTTACCAGTTCCATGTTCTTTTAAGCACACATTCTCAACAAGAAAAGTTTTGGTTGAGAAATACTGCTCTAAGACAAAGTTTCAGTGTGCAGAAATTAAGGGTATGGGCTGTGGGTAGGCTAAGATTGGTCCTCTTAGGTTTAAGGATGCAAATCAGGGTTGGGATTGGAATCAAAAGTCTCAAGGCATTTGTCCTTAGTCTGGAGTATTCTCCATTTAGCCAAGTTTGCTCCCAAATATCATTTGCTGTGGGTGCAATATGTGAATAAGGTTGGAAGGACTGAGTTCTTACTATAAATATGTATTACTTTTACAATAAGAAATAATTTTTAAGAAAATGAAAGGCATTTTGGGGGAATAATGTTTTCAGGATCTTCTTAGGCCTACCAGAGGTAGTCAAGAATCCAAAGTTCTATTCACAATATGCCCTAAAAATGTGAACTATTAGGCAGGATGGATTCTTTCAAATGTGTCTCCAATTAGAGTTCTGGAGTTAGATGGCCATATAATATTATGAAGGTATTTAATACAACTGAACCTTAAAAGTGGTGAAGATGATAAAGCTTATGTTATGTGTATAAAAAAAATTGTAAACAAATAATATATATAGCACACCATTGCTTAAACTATTAACTACTTTTATATGTCCTGCAAAGCAAATTTACTAGTAGAAACATGTGTGTATACTTCCCACTCTCCAGAACCCCACTCCCACTCCACCTGAAATACCTTGAACATCTCGTCCTAAAACTTCCACATAGTTCTGATCTTTAAGGACTTCCTGGTCATCTTCCTCCAAATCATATGCTGGCTTCTTTATTAATTTTTTTGTGTTGACCAAAAGCTGAGGTCGATCCTTTTTAAATTTAGTTCCTATAAGAATGTACAAAGAATTAGAACATGATAGATATAATTTAAGTAAATTAGTATATTGTCATTACTTAAAGCTTGGAAAAAATTCAGTGTTTTCTTTTTGATTCAAGTAAGACCATGTTCTACAGTTTATATAACTAAGTTAAGAAAAAACTCTTGACTACCTATTTTCTAGAGTAAAAATAATCATGCATTTTGCCTAAAAATGGGTAGTTATTACTTACTGCTACTATTACTAAAAATTTCATATTAGATCAGGCTTTTAATAAAAGTTTAAATGGAGTAAACTAAAACTTAATTTTATTCAGTCTTATTCAAATACTTTGTGCTACATCTTCAAAATAAAATATTTTATTTGCCAATAAATATTTTTAAAAGGAAGATAATCCATAAGCATTACATAACTTTTCAGTGTTATGTATAATCACTTAGTTATATAATTTGACTGTACTATACAATTGTATAATCACTCAGTACCTCCTTCTCTATCAAGAATGTGATTAAGAACATCATCATCTCCCACAAACTGAACCTCCAGCATCTTGTCTTCTTGTAATTCCACTTTACTCATTACTGCCAACCTAAACAAAAAATTATGTATTCAGGTTAAGTGATGAAAAATTCACACAAACCAAATAAACATTCACATAATGAACACATGCATTTGCATAACTTTTAAAATTTCGTTTACATATGAAAAATACACTGCATTACTGTGCTCATATTCTGTTTCTTTCTTTCTTTTTTTTTTTTTAAAGATTTATTTATTTGTGCATACAGAACTGGAGTACAGGCCAGAGGCTCAGGGGCAGTGAGAGGCTTCACCAGAGACAGAGTGGGGAGCAGAACAGGCAGATCGACGAAGTACACTGCTGAGGGGAGCAGTAGGCGGGTCAGGAGAGGTCTGCCACGCCATGTGGTCACCTCTGGGGCAGGCAGGAATCGAACTCATGCAGATGTGGCTTCAGATTCTCAGTGCTGTGCTTTAACCCGCTGCACCACCAGGGAGGGCCACTCTGTTTCTTTTTCAAAATTTTTTTAAAAGTGTATTTATTTAAGCATAGAATAGCTGAGGTATAGGCCAGAGATGCAGGTGGTAAGAGGGTTCACTAGAGACAGTGGGGAACAGAATAGGCAGTTCCACTGAAATACACTGCTGAGGAGAGCAGTGGGCAAGACAGAAGAGTTTGCTGCTCCATATGGGTCAGCTCCCTGCCAGGGGATCAAACTTATGCTGTGGTGGCTGCAGATAGCTCCAAAGTACTGTCTCTTAACACTTGTGCCACCAGGGAGGCTCCTCTCAAGTTCTGTTTTGGTAATAAGTAACTCAATTCATTTGAAAAACAGAAGAGAGGATCTACGCCTAGATTTGGAAAGAGCCAAAGTCAAATCCAATTAAGGTAACCAAAATGTAATAAAAGGAAAAACAATTTTGCCTATAAAATTCTAACCAATCTATAGGCCATTAAAAGAAATGGGATGGTTAATACACTAAAGTTTAGGAAACAGGTATTCAAACGAAGAATAACAGCTTGGTGAATTTTTTTACTTTTATTTTTAATTTATTTTTACAGGTATATTGAGACAAGGAGAAAAAGAGGAATTAGCATAGTCATAGGTGGGCAGGAGGGAGGCCTGGTGGATTTTAATATCTGTAAAGATATGTAGACAACTGGGGTAAGTCTGTGGTACTTTACTGGTGTACCAAGCCTGGATCAAATAACTTTCAAGCAATTTCCTTTATTACATTGCATGTTTATGAAACAACTTTATGATTATGAATATGGCTTTCTAGGAATTTTGATAACTAAATAGTAAACCTAAGTCTTTCACAATTTTGCAAATCATTTCTTCAATGAACAAATTTCAGTTTGGCAAGCAAAAGCTTGATCAACTCTGGCTAGTTTGCCAAATTGTGGTTCAGAACTTCTAATTTATTAAACGTTGCAAGTTTTCTTGATAACTAACACACTTGAATGACTTGTTTCAATTTTCATTTACCTTTCAAGGTTCTACATATTCTGCAGCTGGGAAATTCAGGTAGACACCTGTAACTGGAAAAAGAATTCAGTCAGGGTTTTCTCATCAGAAAATGAAAGCAACCAAAGATGTTCATGAGTTTTACGAAACACGATGAATAAATTCAGTCCTTATAAAGTCAAAATAATTATGAGGGAGAAGTAAAGAGCAAGAACCACCATTACCATTTTAGTCAAAACCCTAAACACTGAGAAGATCTGGACTGGAGGACTTGGGGGGAAAGTAGGTTGGGTAGGTCAGTTTTGACTGTTCTATATGTATTCTAATTTAATCTTCACATTAATTCTATTAGATTTTTAAGTTGGGTACAGAGACAATATTTCTTCTGTAATTTATACAATCAATGACAAGAGACTATATCCATTAGGACTACCTTTCCAGTTATGATACTGTTCATTATTTTGAATTTGGCTGTATTAGAGAAAAAGTTGAACGCATCTATACAGCATCTGTATAAACTTATGATTTCTTTTCATTTATTTATTTTTAAAGATTTATTTATTTATGCATACAGAACTGGGATACAGGCCAGAGGTTTAGGAGCGGTGAGAGGATTCACCAGAGACAGAGTGGGGAGCAGAACAGGCTGACTGATGCACTCCTGAGGGGAGCAGCAGGCAGATCAGGAGAGGTCTACAGCACCTGTGGGGCGGGTATTGAACTCATGCTGAAGTGGTTTTAGATTCTCAGTGCTGTGCTCTAACCTGCTGCACTACCAGGGAGGGCCCTCTTTCTTTTTATTTTTTTTAAAAATATATATTTTTATATCTATATAAAGTCCTTTTGAAGAGTTGTTTGTCAAGCACTGTTATTAGACAATGTATGCATATATTTGAAGTAATTACAATACATATGTTCAGGTATGTGTGTGTGCACGTGATTTCCCCAATTTATAGAGAGTAAACCAAGGTTGAATATTTTATTCACACAATTAGGAAGTGTATTGGGGTAGAGACCCAAGTTTTATTGGCCCTGGAGTTCCTGATAATTCTATTCCATCACATACTTTTACTGTTATCTTAAATGCTTGTTTTAACCTCTGGAAACAATTTGTAATAGATCTTAATTATTTTCCTACATGGCAATTCATATACCCAAAGACTTCTATTGCTGCTGCAGACTTCCAGTTCATTAAGTTATAAACATCACTTGTTCTACCAACTATACTTTGAAGACCATGGTCAGAATTCAGCATACTCTACATTATTTTAAATTATATATTGTTGTGTTCTACATAGGTTTAGAGCAATGCAATAACCAAATAAAATAAAACAAATGATAAACTCTAAATAACTAATCAGGAGTTTAGTTCAGGAAACTATAAATAAAAGCACAAAATAAAATCAAGCTAAGAATTTTGACTTTGAGCTTCCTGGCAATCAAAGTGAAAGAAATAAAGGTTACTTGTAACCTGTTTCATTAGCAAAAGTTTGGTTGCTCCAACAATTACACAATAAAATGCAAACATATTGTGACCATCAACCCCTTAAAACATTGTCTTGGATGTTTATTTTTAAGTGGATTCTTTTAAAAAAAAGTTAACTACAAGTCAATATAGTAGCACTAAATGTGGTGTATTAACAGCAACAGATTTTTTAGAGACCAAGTAAAGGATTTGTGCAATTTCTAAAAATTTACCATCGTTGTTCATTATTAGACAGTATTTGATTTCTCCCCTCAAATATAGCCCCTAGAGTGGATTTGTGGAATTTTAAAAAGTATAATCTTTGAAAGAGAAAGTGGTATGATCAGCAGCTAAGCAGCAATTGTAGTATCAATAACTCACGACTGATCTTTACACATAGATTCCATAAAAATGTGATCACTGATTGTGTGCCTAGCATCTGAAAGTGCTAATTAAATGTTCCCTATTATTGACACTCTAAACTTTAACTGAACCATTTGGATCTCTTGTCCCGCTTGATGTCACATCTAACACAAAAAGGGCTCATTAAATGATGTCCATTTAACCGTGTAGTGCCACTACACAAAATGCAGAGATGCAGGGTCATGCTCTTTTTCTACAGGCTGCAGATTAAAGAAAATGTAGTGACGCTATCAGGATTTCTACTGTAAAACGAAAATATAACATCATTATTCTTTTAAACTTAAAAAGCTTGACCAGCAAACCCGGTTTATCAACATTTTGCAACCACGCATTGTCCCAGGCTGATTAGTTAACGGGACTCAGGAGGCGTCTCCAGTCTGGGATGACATCAAAGGGGCTCACTCTGGCGGCCGTTCTCTTTCTCCTCCGCCCACACTGAACCTGCTCCTTTCACCAGACAATGACCTCTTTCGTAGGGCACGCTCACAGTTTTCTTTACCAGCACAGGGCTCCTTAAGTCTGTGACGTGCTGGTCACAGACGCTTGCACGAAGGGCCTAACGTGCAGGGCCAGAGACCGTCTGTCACCCCAAGTACTTAAGCACCTGGGCCTGGGTACCCCCGCAGCCTATCAGCCGGCTGCGCCCAGTCGGCGGGTGGTCCCGGTACCCGCCGGGGCGGTGGGGAGCCTGGAGAAGCAGGGGGAGGCAGCCGACCCTGCCCCGATGGCCGAGGGGAGGACCCGCGCGCCCTGGCCAGCCGGCCGCGAGGCCGGGCGCACCTGCACTCACCTCCAGCCCCGGACGAAGTTGCAGGGGAAGGCAGGCTGCCGGGGCGCCCCACCACGCACCGCTAGGTCCGTGCCCGGCGCGGCTCGGGCCACCTCTAACCTGCCGGACACTATCCCGCCGGGGGGGAGCCGGCCTCGGTCCCAGCCGGAGGATACAAAATGCTGTAACCCTAGCCAGAACTGGGTCGCAGGGTCGGGCAGGGGAGGGGAGGCCTGCTGCACACCAAATCTCCCGCCCTACTAGGGGGCGGGGCCCCGAGGAGCCAATCGGAAGCGGATTCGGCTGAGAACGACGGCTCTTCCGGCCAGTCGACGGCGGCCTGTCAGCCCCGCCCGTCAAGAAACCTGAGAAAAACGAATCCCCCAGGCGTCGGGATCGCGGCCTTTACCCCTTCCGTTTCCGGGGAAGGAAGAAGGAAGTGTAGGTTAGAGCTGAGGGTCTTGGGTGCAGCCGGTAGAGTAGGTCTCCTATAGCCTGGGGCAATATTGAAAAGCGTTAGTTGGTTTTTTCTAGATACCGTCTTTTGAGGAAAATGGAGGTGGCGTCTCGTCGTTTTTAAAGAAATATTTTAATTCATTTGGCGTGAAAGGTAGGATCCCATACATCATCTTAAGCGTGTGGGGGTTGACAGCAGGGGAGAAGACCGGAGAATGAGGGACTGGGCGTTGAATTCGGAGATGGGATGAGACAATAATATTAATTGGATAGAGACTGAAGAAATCGAATGAAAGATTTTTATCAAGACTTGAAGAAAAGAGGGAATAGACCTGCTGGTTCATTCTTTTAGTATTCCCCACCAACGATTCATTCATTCATTCATGCTGTGATGTGGGAAGTCCAGTGCGTCCTGGACCAGTCAGGAACAGTTTCCTTGGAGGAAGACATGTCTCACCTGAAACTTGAGGATTGAGTAGATAAAGGAGGAGTAAAAATTTCCGGGCAGAAGATCCAAATCAGTATAGTAAGGTGCATTAAAGTAGTAAGTTCCAAGTGCCGGAGTTACGGTGTTATCACAGTCTGGTTTGGCTCTTGGGGCACTAGTCAGATCACTACTGAAAGATCATCCTGAGTAAAGAGTGAGCATAGGGGAAGGAACAGGAGCCCCACGAAACTGAAAGTGTTTAGGAAATCCAACTGAGGAAGGAATGAAGGAAGCCTAGATACATCTGTATTCCATTTCGATTAGACAGGTGTTAAGAAAACAAGAGAAACTTAATTTTTTCTTCTTTTAAAAATAAATAATTTGGAAAATGAGCAAAGAGAACATGGCCTACTGCTAACAATGAAGTGTTTGGAGAGTTCTTAAGTTGAACATCTAGAAATATTGAATTTTCAATTAACTAAGTTCTTTACTTTTCTCTAACATAAACTCTCTTCCATTTCCCCCCTCAAATCTACACTATAGTTTCTACCGATTCAGATGTTAATAGTGTGGTGAGCTTTGATTCTGCTTTCATGATATATGTGTGAAAAATAGGAAAGTTGCTGTTTTCTATTTAGGTTAATATAAAAAGCTAAAGAGACTATTATTTAGAGATGGGGAATTTAGCTGTGGCTGAAAATTGAGTACGTGGCAACTCCCCCATCTATTCACAGAAAGTTTGGATGAAACATACTTTTCCATAGGGAAACACTGAGGCAAGTTAATTTTTGTGTATTTTAAGGGGATAGAGCAACCAACTAACTGATTGTAGTTTTAAATTTAGGATTTTGCTTCAAAAGTTTTTAACATAATCTGATCAAGCATAAAGAATTGAATGCTTTCTTGAAATGCCACTAAAATGATGGAATAAAAAAAGTATAAACAGATATACAATTAAGAGAGTAGGAAAAGAAGTGAGATAAATTCACAAACTTTTGCAAGATTGTGGTAATTAGGTAAAGCAAAGGAAGGTCAGGCCTGCAAACGAGACACCAATAAGAAGCACAGAACCTGCCACAGTTAGTCTCAGGAATTTGACTGCAAGAACCTCTAACATCAGGAGAGCAGTGTGAAGCTAAAAATTCCACACTGGAGTGGAGGACTGGTTGAAGTCTGAAGCAAGAAACATTACATCACGTATTTCCTGTCCTACTTAACAGAAAACCAGGAGTTTACAATGTAAACCAGAGAATATCATCTAGACTCAATACAACAGTTAGAAATGAGATGAGGCCCTCCCTGGTGGCGCAGCGGGTTAAAGCACAGCACTGAGAATCTGAAGCCACTTCCGCATGAGTTCAAATCCCGACTGCCCCGGAGGAGACCACCTGGCGAGCCAGACCTCTCCTGACCCGCCCGCTGCTCCCCTCAGCAGTGTACTTCGTTGATCTGCCTGTTCTGCTCCCCACTCTGTCTCTGGTGAAGCCTCTCACCGCCCCTGAGCCTCTGGCCTGTACCCCAGTTCTGTATGAATAAATAAATCTTTAAAAAAAAAAAAAAGAAATGAGATGAAAAGTCATCTGAAATTGGGAAAGACTGGACAGATTATGTAGAAGACTAGGAACTTACTTTTGTTTACTCCCAGTACACTGGCAACTAGTCAAATCCCTTGGACATTAAATATAAATTTTCTCTTCAGGAAAACTTAATCAGAAGACAGAAGTCCCCAAATGAAAAAGCTGGTTCACCTCTCCGTCCACATGGAAGTCTACTGATAAGCTTTGTCTTTGTAGCATCACCAAAATTTTGAAGAAAGCTTTGACTCCAAAAGAAAAAGACAGACTGGTGATAGACTACAAACTAAAGAATTATATCACAAAATGTAATTGTAAAAATTATTGAAATTTTATACCCATAAAACAAGGACTATGAAATTAGTAAAACTTAGATTTTTAAGGGAAAAATAATTGTTTTAATTTTTATACTGTAGACTACATGAAGATATCAGCTACACATTTTTCTTCACCAGCAGTCTCATCTGTCAGGACAATGAAGAAAAGCAGAATGTCTTTAATCATTTAGACAACCGAGTTTAAAATGTAAAATTAGGGCTCTTAGCTGGTGGCACAACAGGTTACAGCACCGCATTATGAAGCTCTCCATAGCTACTGCAGCACAAGTTCAATCCCTGGCCAGGGAGCAGACATACATGGCAAGTCAAATCTTTTGCTACTCCCCTCAGAAGTGTACTTCAGTAGAACTGCTTGTTCTCCCCACTCTGGTGAATCCTGTCACCCAAAACACCTCTGTCCTGTACCACAGTACTATAAGCATAAATAAATCTTTTTTAAAAAATGTAAAATTAGGGTCCTCCCTGGTGGCACAATGGGTTGAAGTGCAGCACTACCCAAAGCTTGCTGCAGACGCTTCAGCACAAGTTTGATCCCCAGCCAGAGTGGTGACCCACACTGCAGGCATAGCAGACTTCTCCAGTCTCACTCACTGCTCCCCTCAGCAGTGTACTTCCTCAGTCTGCCTGTTCTGCTCCCCACTGTCTCTGGTGAGTTTTCAAGTTTAATTATTTTCATACTCAAATTATATTTTATGTGATTAATTTAAAGAATATGTTTATTTGTTCACTAACTACTGCATAGATGTCAGTGAGAAATCAAAATTAAACAGCAAGAACCAGGTTTGGCTTTGAACAAGCTAAGAGATGCTTGCATTGATTTGGAAAACTCAGCTTAAGTTGCTGCTTCTCCTCTGGTTCTTTCTCTTTTTTGAATTTTTTGAATGATTGAGTTTATTCATTTAACTTTGAGCATCTTACCTGTACCAGCCCCATTGTGCTCAGCTCTATCTCTTACTCTTAAATAACTTAAATGGTTAGAAATAAATAGATAACTTCGATGAGGTGGACACATAAAGGTCGAATTTGCTTTTGAATTAGTTACGACAGCTACTATAGGCTCAGCTGGTGGATGGAATAGCAGAGGAAAGGCATAAATATGTAATAAACCCTTACTGCAAAAAAAGTGCCTCCATAGGTACTCTCTACCAGAGATTTTTTTTTTTTTGATCAGGAGAAAAAGATGGCATTTTTTAAAAATCTGAGCATCTAGGAGTAAAAGAGAATATGGTAGCCAGGACCTACTTCAGCTCCAGGATTATTTTTTTAACCAGTGATGATGACATCCTCATAAAGCATACAGATTAGTAGCAACAAAAATGGCAGCTTAAGTCTTAAAATTGTACACATTAAATTTTGGAAACAAGTTTTGGAACATAGTCTTCATCACAGAATTTGAGAGCATGCATAAAGCCATTATTTATAACAGTTGTGACTAAGTTATTACTTAAAATCCTGTGCTTACTTTGAGGAAATGGGTCAAGCCTATGTCTGGAGAATTCTCTTGAATATTGGAGAGTATGAAATAAAATTCTTTCAGAATGTCATAGTGGTTTTAGTTCAATATTAAACAAATGATTTGGAACTCGTTTGTGTAAGTCAGCATATATTGCAATAAAAAATGAATGAGCTTAATGTGTATGAGCTTAAACATTGGCTCCTAAAATACCAAAAGTGATTGGTCCTTCATGTGAGTTTTAGTAGTAGTCAGTCCACCTTTTTCTGATACACCTTTTGTGATACAGACTAGAGTTGTGTGTGGGAAGGCTAGGTATATAGATCCTTCACTGTCACTATTTTATTACATAAACTTGCACTGATTTTTCCCTTTATACTTTAAGTTTTGCAAAATGAACATTATTTTTAAAAGATTTATTTATTTATGCATACAGAACTGGGGTACGGGCCAGAGGTGCAGGGATGGCGAGACAGAGTGGGGAGCAGAACAAGCAAGTCAATGAAGTACACTGCTTAGGGGAGCAGCGGGTGAGTCAGAGGAAGTCTACTGCCCTATGTGGGTCACCTCCAGGGCTGGGGATTGATCCCACACTGAAGCGGCTGCTGTCAGCTTGCAGTGCTGCACCTTAACCCCAAACATTACATTTTTAATAAAATTTAAAAACCCTGGTAGCTCACCGGGTTAAAGCACAGCACTAAGAAGCTATCTGCTGCCATTGAAGCATGAGTTCCATCCTAGGATAGGGAGCTGACCCATATGGTGCAGGCAACTTCTCCTGCTTGCCCACTGCTCCTCCCCTCAGCAGTGTATTTCAGTATATCTGCCTGTTCTGCTCCCTACTCTGTCTCTGCTGAATCCTCTCACCACCACCCCCACACACCTCTGACCTGTACCCCAGTTCCTCTATGCATAAAAAAATCTTTTAAAAAAATTAAAAAGTCAAAGCTTTTCAATTAGTTCTTCCAAACTAATGTAGATGCAGTTAAGGAGGAAAAAAAATCACTCTTGGTGTGTTGCCATAAGCTATTCTCCTCTGCAATTGCTAATTTATAATAGCAGTTTTGGTTTAAGGTGCAGTAACCCTTCAATGTTCTTTGTATTCCTTGAATCCAAAATAAAAGGGAAAATAAAATCTTAGTCCTTAGCGAGAAATAGTCATAAGGACAAAAGATACAAAAGAGATTATTCTAGTACACAGAAAACGAGAAGGCCTGGGCAGCATCCTCCATTAAACCCATGTTCCAAGAGAAGGGTAGTGTGTGTTTGGAAAGCACAACGTGCTGGCGAGTGTGACGAAACAGGCACTGGCACGCTGCTAGTGTAAGTGGCACCACAGTACACTGCCCCTCTTTAGAAGAACCGAGGAAAGAAAATTTGCCAACATTTCAGCACTACAAATAGTTGTAACAATTCAGCACTACAAATAGTCGTGCTTCACCTGAGAACTATGTTTAACTGTATCTGAAAAACCATGTAATTAATCATTTCTCCCTTTGCATTTGGCTGCTTTAAAGTTCAGAGACAAATTTGGGTTTCAACAAAAGCAGAAGTGGTGCATATTTTATGAATTATTTCACTCTTGCCTTCATGTTACTTTTTACTTATTTTGTTGTGTTATATGTACTTATATAGACTGCCTTAATTTTATAAGTTGCCTTAATAGGTTGATACATAAATAAATTCAGATGCACATAAAATGACATGCTTTGAAAAAACACAGTGAAGAATCTTTTTTTTTTGTGAAGAACCATTTTAACGTATACAATTTAAGTAAGATATAATTAACTCAGGAAAATCCAGTTAAAAGCCAAATAAAGCTGTATTTTTTATACTGTACAAAAGAAAATTTACATTCATAATGTAACTAGATACATCTAGGGAAAATTACACAGCTCTCAGGAAACACAATGTTTAACATCTTTGATAGGTTTCTGCATTGCAGACTACTAATGGATTTTATACATCTTTATTTACAATAACATAAAATATTTTTCATCTCTGCAGATATTTACAAGGTTAACAGTGACTACATTTCACATTTCAACAATCAACAGCATTAACCAGTTCAGTAAGACAGTTAATATAATGGCTTACATGCACCAATAAATATGATCTTAAATGTGTTTCTTCCTCAGCTCTGAAAAAAATAAAAATTTTCACTAGTCCTAGGTTGAAAGGACATCAGTCAATAGAGATCACATTTTCTTCATGCCGATCCTATTTAAATTTTCACCAGCACTATTTCTGAATACTTGGGAAGTTTATACCAAGCCTTATATTAATGCTGGTTAAAAAGAAAGAGCGAGCGAGCTGATGTATACATTCCACATCACTTTATGAAGCAAACGTGAAAACGGGATATTTCCTGTTTAATTGTCCATGGCGACTCAGACTACATAATGCAAGAGTAATAAAAACCCTTCAGGAGAGCCAACATACAAGAAAAATGGTGGGAAAATAATCTTTGTACCATTTAAACTGTTTCACATAACCTGTTAAATTGAATGTAAAGCCAGCATACATTTTAGTGTAAGCATAAAAAATATTAATGGTAAAGCATTTGATGAACATATTACACATGAAGCACTGAGCATAGCTCAATTCTGGTTGGTAACTTAATCTCCCAAACCAACACTAGTAATTATTAGAAAGCTGGTCTTCTGTTTCCAAGATAGGTAATCAACATATTCATTATGTTTAAACTATGATCTAACATGAAAAAAAAATGCAGTCTGTTTGGAACATTAGCTAACTTATAATTACATTTAATGCTTGAAAAATATCAATAGCTTAAATAAATTCTTTAGTTCTTATTGGTCTATCATTTAAAAAAAGGAGCACTTAGTTTTTTTCAACCTAAGCATGTCGTTCAATAAAGAAAAAGAACACCCAGTGATTACGTACATAAATTATGTAAACAAACATACCACGTTAGGCTATATCATACCTTTTAGAAATTGCCATTGCCCTTTTAAAAAAGATACACTTCTATAATTTGCCTCTCAACTTTGTTTTTAAAAGCCATAATAGTATATCCATTTTAGGAATTTCACCCCTTTTTTCTCAATACTGATATGCAGAATCCTGAATATTGAGTTAAGGATACATGAAAATGTGCCATAGGGAATAACATCTGGATTGAACCTTTACCTTTCTTGCTGACAAAAGAAAAGGGAATCTTACAGGTACTATATATCTAGGCTCCAGATCAAAGGGTCATTTAATGTTTATTCCCTGCAGGGGTAGTAAGCATCCTTTGTGTTAAAGGAACCAACTTAACAGGTCCTTAAAAAATATTTGGTTGGTATATTTTCTTTGGTAAATTTTGTAATCAAAGAAGTTATAAAGAATTTCCTTTGATACAAGTTAACACTGAGTTGCTGATATTCAAATACAGCAAGCCAGAATGATAATTCTATAATGGGGGGTGGATTGTCCAATTAAGTTATCTTTGAAAATAAAATTTCCTTATTAAACCGACATCAGGTACACAGTCTTAAAAAAAAAATACCTCATTTATATTTTAAGCAATACCTTATTTTAAATTTATTTTAAATTAAACAACATTAACCACAGATATTGGATGTGCCTTAACATGTAACATCTCAAAATCCAGAAGCAAAACAGAATCTGCATCTCTGTACTATGCTGCCAGTTATTTCACATCATTCCCAGCTTTCTACTCACTCCTATACTGACCTGTTTGCTCTTGTGTATTTTTCTCATAAGATTAGCAACTAAGACTACAAAAATACTGAAGAGAGTAAACTTACCAAAATTTTGTTTGTGGTCAAAATTTAGAAGGAACTATGTCTACAGTGGCAGACCAGGTTGGGTAACAATGACTCTCTTTCAACTCTAATGTCTTGGGGTTACACCAATTTCTGGCACTGCCAAAAATCAAATATTATTCAAGTGCACATTGGCTGACATTATGAACAGTATTTGCTATATATGTCCCATGCCAGTACACTAGGTACACAACTGCAAGGTACACAATGGAGGTAATCTTAAATTTTATATCTTTCTCAACTTGACACCTTGGTCAAAAGAAAAAAAATGTACCAATCCGGTGACACATTAAGATTCAACTAACACTGTTAACAATTTTACATTGCATTCTATCATCCTAAATAAACTGACATTCTAATTTTCTAGAGTTGAAACAACCACTAATTTCTAGTTGGGTTTCAAACAATTAGACAGGTTTTAAACTAAACTGTTTCTAAAAAGGAATTTTAAAAAAGTTAAAGTATTATAAATAAATGTCTCAACCAAAATAGTGATTTGAAACATGGCAATAATTATTCAATTTGAAAGATAAAATCTCATGTTCAGATTTTTTAATATAGCCATAAAATAGAAAATGCTCTAAATCTGGTGTGACCTATTAAACTTCTTACAAACTGAAAAATAAATGTGTAACTGAATACTGATTTAAAAGAAAACAAACATAAAACTTGTAGTCCAAGCAGAAATAGATCCTTGTTGCCAGTGTTTACAGTGTACATAAAGGCAGGTAGTATTTTTTTAAATTTCCAAATAGACATTCAGAGAATTAAATGATACAACTTTGTCAATAACAACTCAAAAATGAACCCATATACACACTGTACAAAGATTTCACTAAAATATCACAAAAATAGTGCAAACAAAACAATCTGGAAGAAGTTAGTCTTGGTGTTCCAGTGTTTAGTAAATAACTAAAAATATTAAGTAGAATTTGAGAATATAGGTTGGAAACACTGAACTTATATAGCTGAAAGACATTTTATATCTTTAAATTAAATTAAATCCTGGTCATCATTCCATTATAAAATTATAGGACTCATCTTATAAACCTTTAGGAAATATTGCTAGTGTTTACTTCCTCTTTTGACATTAGAAGTTAATGGAATCAAATTTAATCTTTACAATACTCCATTGTGCAATACAATTTAACTTGCCACCTAGGTGGTTATAAAAACTGGCTGACCAAATATTACTTTAAAAAAGCTAGAGACATTGATCAAAAGATTTTCACATGGTTAAATAAATCCTCAGAAATATAATCAACTATAAAGTGGCAGCATACAACTGTCATCTGGCTGAAAATATTAAGGCATAAACTAGAGTAAGTAAAATGTATCTATCATCCTCTTATCTGTGATAGATACATCGAGATTTCCAACATTTCCATCTGTTTACTACTCTTGTTTCTGGACTTAACACTTTTGTTAATGTACTACATTCACCAACTACTAGAACTGTAAAAAATACATACACAAATATAGTGTTACATATCACACATGGATTTGATGGGAGACAGGAGCTTGGTTCTGGCTCTGCTTCATAGTTATGTGGTCTTGATTGTGTCACAAAATTTGAGCCTCAGTTTCCTGAGGATGGAACATGATGGGGGCAAGTGCTGGAATACTATCTAGATTATCTCCAGGGTCTCTTCTAGCACAAAAAATCTCACTCTATGATGACAACAGGCACAGAAGAGTAACTGGGAGAATAAGGGTGGTGACGGGAGGCCAGAATTTCAAAATTGCAACCATTTCTCCCCCACCTCAGCTTCTAAAGTATTTCCATATTTAAAAATCTTGTCGCTAAGATGGCTGTGCACTTTATATTCCAGCTTGCTTTCTAGTTATTTATTTTAAATTGATGTCACAGACTTCCTCAAAACCCTTAGGTATTTCTTAATACAAACTGGCATGAATGTCATCAAATTGTTTTATTATAGAAAACAAGTATTTTCTCCCTAACTAGTTTTTCATAAATGAAAGGACTTCTTAAAATGGAAATCAGCAAGAATATACTTTGCCATAAAGTTAGCAAGTACACAACAAATTGTTAAATGATAAAGTATGAGGTTGCTGGCATTTATTTTTAACAGCTGCTGGATAGCTTAAACTATTTTCAAAACATTTTAAAATTAAATGTCAATAAATAATGCAAATGAATATCAAATCTCTTAGAAAATGTGACTTATGGTTTAAACTAATTCATTCCACCATGCATAGGAAAACTATTTTAAGATTTGAATTAAATAAAGATGCCTCACTAGGGTCAAATCACATCACTTAGAAGACCAACACAAATGTTACAGGGTCCTGAAATATTAATGGGTATATATATACATACAAAATATACATGTGTACATGTACAGATAAACAAAGTCCTCTGAGTTGAAAGTTTTTCAAAGCCAACATTTTAGTATATAAACTAAGATTTCTATCAAATCAAATGGAGATCTTACATTTATCACAACTACTGCTGTACTTTGGTATTATCTGATATTTGTGCTTTAAGATCGTGCTAGATTTCTATGCCAATAATGCACAATGTGCTAAATTAAAAACAACCCTTCAGTATTCCAAACCAGGCATTTCTACCACCATAAAGCAATCAACCTCCAGTCATAGGCAAGATCTCACTCCCTGGTAAATTGTAATTACTTTTTCTTTCAAGCATGAAATTTTGCTTTCCTTAATATAGATCTTTACACTTAATTATTTTGGGGGCTTTTAATTAATTAATTTATTTATCTGACATCGCCTAGTCTAATTAAGGAATACCTAAAATGTCTTTGTGAAATATATACATATAACACACACACACACACACACACACATATATACAATCAATAAATCTCTATCAACTTTTAGCTTTACCTTGAACTTTGGCAATGTTAGTCATGTTCTAGTTTCCCATTTTTATTTTCATATGAGCAGAAAAAATGGTACAGACCACCAAATTCAAACAATTATCTCATTGTTCTTATAAAGATCCTAACAGAAAATCCTTTTAAAAAACAAAACAAAAAAATTGGGTGTGAAAAGAACAAGAGGCAGTTTTCTGGTTATTTCTCATAATCTAGTGTAGTTTTAATTGGTAGAGATAAAATTTTAAACTTTTATTAGGAGAATACTTGCTTTCTATAAAGTCATTATATCTTTTTTTTTCACAATAAAATAAAATTGTCAATGTACCAAGCAACAACAGCTCTAATATATATTACGTGGAAGAAAATGTATAGCAATTCAAATCACAGTACACCGATTTTCAAAAACCAATATATTCTCTTCTATTTCAGTCAAGCAGTAGAGCTTGAGACCCAGAAGAGGTTATAATAAAGTCTGAGATTTTTTTTTAAACTAATAATGCATTTTTGTAGCCTCTTAGCAGTTACCAAATACTACTTACATACATTCAACATCTAACTTACTGACATGATTTCAAAATTTTATAAAAATGAGAAACTTCAGCAGATATATTGATTAGAAGATACACAAGTTGCATTACATTAAACACAAAGGCAGTGTGGTCTGTGTAGGAGAAATCAAGTCAGTACCCCCTGATAGAAATATTCTATAAAAATGTATCACATTGAAGCATCAGTGTTTTCAGCCAATTATCTGTCCCTGATGTATTTCCTTGGAGTATATGATCTATTAGGACTTCAGTTTTCTTAATTCAAAGTATCTGACTGAATTTAGGTACATCTAAAAAGCAGCTGAAAGGGTTTCTCCAATAGTCTTACATCACAGAAAGTGGGTTGAGAAATCCCTCCCTTTACCTGAAGACGTACTCATTCTACTTCAGTCAACATCCGCTCACAAGAGAAAAAAAAAATCAAACTTCCCCCCATACACACCATCCCACATAAGCCAAACAAAACCTGACATACCACCCCGCCCAAACCCCAGCACCAAAGTGTCAGTCATTCCTGGGAAATAGAACATGCCCCTTGGATTCTCTGATTTGTTAGTTGTTCATACTTCGAGGACAGAAATGCCCTTATATCATTGTGGGGAGGAGGGAAGACATGTTATTAATAATAGACTATAGAGCCATTGCAAAAGTGCATAATCAATTACTCAACCCACTTAGAACCCTGCCCTCCAATGGAGGTAGCCACAACTTGATTTAAATGCCTCAGTAATAGAACATTTGTGTCCTCAAGATAAAGGAGATTGGGGGGTGGGGGGGTGGAGGGAGGTGGAATATAGAGCCACCCTCATTTTAATGAAAAAGTGCAGCAGTCTACCTACCACCTTTCCCCTTGCTTATCAAGAAAATGATTGCACAACTCAGAGAAGTCCAAAGTCATAGAAGAATCTCTGAGGCACTCCTGGTTAAGAGAGAAAAAAATATGATCCAGTAATCTTCATAGTTCTATAGATATGAGAACAAACCCGTTTCATTTTTTTTCCTAAATGAAAGCCAAAGAATCACTTCATAGGGATCATATACACCATTTCCTCTAACATATATCCTCAGTCTCACAGTGTTGAAATGGGACCGATCAGCCTACGATGGATTGCACATCACCCAAGGAGAAAAGAAGGCATGGAAAATGCAAACATTTTATACTGCTTCACAAACACATTTACAAGGTATAGGTGAAGAGAGGATATAGGAAGGAGAGAAAAGAAAACCTTATTGCTGTTTCCATACAAAATACAGTATGAAGATACCTAAACTAAACCGAATCTTATTACAATGACCAATATTTTCATTTTCACAATATGGGATGAAGTGTCTTCTCGCACAATGAAATGTTCAGTTTAAAAGGTAAGCAGAGAGACCAGAGAAGTCAAAACTACACCTGGGATATTAGCTGCATATTGAAACTTGGGGATCGAGACTGCTTGGTTAAGGGTGCTCCTGGACTGAGTAGCTCTTTGCCTTCTCCAGCTTGACCTAGTCGGTCTTCTTGTAGACTGATAGTTGAGTATCGATTAGCGTTGCTAGTTGCTAAATTTGTAACTCCCTCGGTGCCAATCCCAATGCTGGTACTGGCTTGACTGCCATTTACATAGTCAAATGACTTACTTGAGGAAGCACTGGCTGTCCGGATTAGACTACTGGTTTTTGGCACCACCTGGCCAGCAGGCAGGCTCAGGTGTTTCTTCATCGGTGTCAGCTCAACTGAATCTACACTGAGGTCACCTGGTTGCTGCACATACTGCCTTCGAACTACTGAATCTCGAGGGCTCTCACTGGATTTGATGGCAGAGGTTGTTTCTTTATCCTTGGCTGAACGCCCAGTTGCTACTTTTCGTAAGCTTCCCCTCTGAGAAGATGAAGATGGTTTGGTACCAATTGGCTGACTGCTGAGGGAAGCTCCTGATGAAAATCCTTCATCTGCATCATTCAGATTTACAGATTCCTCTCCTCCATTTATACCCTCAGCACCTAAAAGACAAATCAGATAGTCTCAGCAATACCTAAATTAAACAATAAACAGCTGTGAATAACAACTCAACTGTTCTTATCTCTTGGGTAGTGTTTGTAATAGGTAGGCATGGCCTCGCTATCAATAGTTCCCCTAAATGAAGTAGGGGAAGAAACAATCTACATGAGTCCAGCTTTCCATACTATTAATATTTAAGTCCATAAAACTACCTTAGATAAAATAATATTCTGTTATCATAGATGTATTATGGTAACACAACTAGTCAATTTGAGGTAATCATATCTACTTGAACAAATTTTTTCTCTCATGTCTTCCTAAACCCATTATTAAATAAGACCATGCAAAAAAGACCAAAATGGCAAAAACTCATTGATCCCTATAATTAAACTCCTTTTAAACTGCAATGAAATTTTTTCTTTATTCAAGAGGTAACTACTTCTGAATGGTTAAAAACCTTAAACATGGAACTAGCAAATTTTCTAACTCAAAATTTAAAAACTCTATATTGCTTCTATTAGCTACATACTGATCTTGTCTTATAGACTTATCTACTCACTGGCTTCTATATTTTTATCATCAATTAACGTGAAGATAATATTTGATTATGCGAGCAAGGGTAATAAACAGCAGGAACCTTCGAAAAATATTTTTACTTTCTATATTATGTATTTCAGACTTTTGGTATTAAGATATATTATTATCATAATCACAAAATACGTCCCATTTTGTTTCATGTAGAAACTGCAGTAAGGATAAGTAGAATCCTTATCTTGGGAGTTTTTGAAGTGTGAAAAATAAATACATTTAGTCTGGGGTTTCCAGAAAATCCAGTTTCCTTACTGAAAGTATGATCAATGTTCTTTTTACTTTTTTTCATTTTGTTCTGATTAACATTCTCATAGAATGCTTCTGCTTCTTTCGAAAACATATTGATTTGCTAACTCATTACATGTTATTAAATAGTTCCCATACTGCAAGGAAGTTTAATCTAAATCTATACGCAGACAACAATATTCTACTTAAAGTACAATGTTAGGAAAGAATTCTAAACAAATATCACTTTGAGAAACAGCTAATTAAAACAGATACTTATAAACACAGTCTTTAACATAGTAACCAGAAAAATAAAAAATATGTACTTAGTTGTACTGTCTCATGAGTTAGTTATTTCCTTCCTACTAAAGAATAAAATAGGCTATCCTTAAAGCAAAAGGCACTTTATATCCAGCAGCTGAATAATTTTTAATCATGCAAAGCTATATGAAAAGACAGCTGACACCACTTCTCTCAACCCCTTCTTCAAAAGAATAGTGTGTACATGTAGATAACATAGTAATGTATCTTAAAATAAAAACTTTAAATTACATTTGTATGATAATATCTTAGTAATTTACTAACAATTAGTAAGATGAACTCCAAAATACCAAAGAAAAAAATAGTTACTGGTTCAGA
>NW_004567103.1:25344732-25374783 GCF_000260355.1 Condylura cristata | reverse complement strand
TATATGTATATATATTTGGGAAAGAAGACTGAGAGACTTAGTGCTAGCTTCTGAATCTCGCCACATGCAGAGCTGATGTCCAAGCAATATGGCCACAGAAGAAATGATAACATAGACACCACCATGCAAGAGAATCTCCTGATATTTTATATACTAAAAATGCTATTTCAATATAGTGGAGCACTGACTATACTTTAATCACGATGTTGTCCTCAGTTTAGTAATAATTTTAAATCCGGCTTGTTAAAAGTCACAAATGTTACTTGACTGTCAAGATAAATGACAATCAGGATAGGCGATACTTTTATATTCTCCTTTCAATTACAATATGTAATAAATACAATTTTAATTGTAAAACTTGAAAACCACCATTCTAGGAAACAGTTTACTTCTTTAAAAATGTCAACTATTGATGTTAACCCAAGAGCTCCAACAGACTTAACAGTCACTAAAATTTTAAAGTTTTAGTTATTTCTTCTGCTTAAAGACCGCAGAGTAAGAAAGGCAGTATCTTGTAGTTTTCCTTCTTTCTAATTTAATTTCTCTCACAGATATCTAATAGTACTATTCATGATCCAAAAGAGACAACCAAATTTTTTTTAAAGAATGATTCTATTCATATTTCCCTTTCCTTGTAAATTTTACTTGTATTAATATTGATTTAAAGCTATCAATCTTAAAAGGCAAAGTAGTTTTTCAGAAATTTCAAACATACTAAATGGAACTTATGTTTCTTTCCTGTAGCTACACTTTACTCTCACAAACTGAAATTTCTATCAGTGATATATTATTAAAATAGGATCTTTTAATATTTAATAGACTATTTAAAAGAAACTAGTTCCTTTTTCAAAGTGTATGGCTTTTGATAACTGGAAGAAATGCTTCAACCTAAAGTATTTCTAAAATATCATAGTTTAAATAGTATAATACTACATTTGGCACAAAAATGCCAATATTCTAACAATGGCAAGTGGCTTACTTAGTCATCAAGAATGTCAAGAAAGACTTGTCCAATGTAGGACAACTCTAGGCTTAAGATCTATTCATACATACTTACTTTTAGGCCTCATACAAGATAAAACTGATTCTCAAGAATAACATAGCGAGGTACAAAAAAAGGCAAAAGGGAAGGCTGATTGTTTATAGCCACTTGAACAAGAACCTCTGTAAAACAGCACCAATTTCTTTGGGTTCCTAGGTCATGCACATGCAATACTGTTAAATGAAGTTAGATCAATCTGGGCAAATGAACAGAGTGTAGATTTAGATTCTTACTGAGCATGCTCAAATTTCTAATGCACCAAAGAACAAGACTTTTTAAGGTGGAAGAGAACTACTTCATGCATGTTTGGTCTTTAAGATATGAAACCTATTTTAAAATTAGCTACTATATTTCATAAATTAGTGTAAAAATTCCACAGTAGCAATACACTAAATAATGACACGTTATTAGGCTACTAATACTTTCACAAAGTCAATTCCTACAGAGTCACATGTAAAACAGCAAATAAATACTTTCCCATCAAAGAGAAGTGTTCTTTTATACACAGTAGGGGATGAGGGTGAGGAAAGAAGAGGAGTGTGTAAAATAAATTTTCCTTTTTAGGTATCTACAATGCAAAAACAAGAGTCTACCAGGCTACCTGGCCTCTAAAAAACACATTTCAATTCTGTTTGGTAGTTATATAACAGTTATTTACAATAAATGATAAAATACAGTGTGCAGCAGAACAGCACAATTATAGAGGAAAGATGTCAGTAGTTCACTAGTTAGATCCAGGGAACTTGACCCGAAGATTTAAAAAAGCCCATCAATACCGGTTTACTCTGTCAAAAAGATAAGACATTCTTGTTAATTGACCACTCTGGGATTATAACTAAATCGGCTGGCTCCACTTTAGTTCAATTTCTCAAAGATAATATACTAACATTTTAAAATTCCTCACATATTTTTTGAAGAACAAATGAAATAAATGAAATCAATCAACACGTATTAAATAGTAAGGCTCATGTCATTTGGGTGCATTTTCCTTTTCCTAATGTTAAAATAAACATGCTCAGTAATGACAAAATCCCAAGCATTTGCAGATCTTTTGGAGGTAGGCCTCTGCCTTGTTAGTAGCCATGCCAAGCTGTTCTTTGATTACACAGGATGCAGACTCCAGGCCAGCACAAATGATAACTAAAGACTGTACCTGACCTGGTGCTAGGGATATGGGAGGTGTGCTTTGCAAGGAGAAGCTAATACACCCTGGGATAGTGGAAACACACACTAGAATGGACAGATGCTCTGCTAGGGGATAGTGAGCCAGGATCCTTCTCCAGCAACTACCTCACTGACTTCTGCCTCCTCATCTCTGTCCTACCCTCTGTTGTGGCTGCAGCTGAGTTGGGCTCCGGTGAGCCGTGCTCAGGGGTCCTGCGCACCAGCACCTCCCCCTCTTGCACACGTTTGATCCCTAGGTCAGTGGAGCCGTGTTGGACCGGGGAGCCAGGAATACTCGAGTCAGCCTCGTTTGAGAAGTCAAAGCCATCTGGGATTCAACATATAAAATTTTAGTGCTTTTGTGCTGCTCTATTCTTTTCTGAGCATTCTGACCCAGGCAGATAAGAGAATGTATATTATGGATATGATATAAACAAACACTACTTATATAGTTACATGTGTGTGCACAGCATGCACACACATAAGGCAGCAGATGAACAATGTGAGGTTTGCAAATGAATAGGACAGAAAATAGGGGTTATTAAAATGGCAGTTAGTATCTCTTAGGCAACACAGCTTAACTATTCAAGTACCGTATGCCTTTGAAATACTGCTGGATTCAGCACTTAGAAAGCAAAGATAGAAATCTAAAACCAAAATCAGTTCTTTGATGGATAGCTTGTATTATATCATTAGCTTGGCCAGTTATATAAGCTTGTCCCACAATGCTCATACATGCACCTTTTTTCCCCAGTATGGTAACGAGCACAAAGAAATGTCTATTATTATTATTCAAACTGTTACTAGTTTGGGAAAAAAACACAAATTAATTTGATTCTATTTTCTGCTGTAATATTCACAGAGCAATCTAAATGACATCTTTCTACTTTATAAAAATATAAATGTATTTATATAAAAAGAAATTTAGATACTTAATACACATTTCTAGCGATACTTTTAACAACTAAATAATTTTACTCTATTATATAGAAGACTATAAATCAAATGTTAATGTAGTCTGTAAAAACAGTGATAAATTTACTTGTAGTTCAGGAATCAATTACAGGGATTTTATACTCACCTTCTCTCCTCCACCTATGACGGCGTATTGAAGCTGTTGTAATCGCAGTCCGAGAAATCCTCGGCACTGTTGGTGTGACTTCCACTTTAAGGACTTTCTGACCTTCTTGTGAAGAATCAGGAGCATCAAATGGTAATGAGTTTTTCATGGCATTGGCAACCTAAAGTAATAATACTAAGTATATAGTATTTACAACCAATACACAGTGTTTTTTTTTTTTTAAAGATTTATTTATTTATTCATACAGAACTGGGGTACAGGCCAGAGATGTGGAGGGTGATAGGATTCACCAGAGACAGAGTGGGGAGCAGAACAGGCAGATCGACGAAGTACACTGCTGAGGGGAGCAGTAGGCGGGTCAGGAGAGGTCTGCCACGCCATGTGGTCACCTCCGGGGCAGGCGGGATCGAACTCATGTGGAAGTGGCTTTAGCTTCTCAGAGCAGTGCTTTAACCCACTGCGCCACCAGGGAGGGCCCCCAATACACAGTTTATGCTTAATCTACAGTTTGTTTGAATGGTTGAATATGTATTTAAAACTTGTATAAAATATAAAAGCACAAAAATGTCAAAAATGTATAAATATTCACTGTTCTGTATTCAATCATCTTTTTAATGTGAGAAATTATTTTTAAAAGTCACACACCCCAGATTCCCTGAAACTGTTGACTACTAGAGAAAAAGCATTCCATAGGAAAAAAGTTATTTACATTTAAACTCTGATATAAGAAAACTTAGGAAAATTTTCTGATTGTACAGGTGATAACACAAATTTTAGGCTTTTATCCACTCCTTTGTGTCAATGAGAAATTTCCCCATGACATTTCTGGCATTTTGTACCACCACTTCTTGCTCTCCAGAAAGGAGTGAAATCTCTATTTGCCCCATATTTTTAAG
Source organism: Condylura cristata (assembly GCF_000260355.1). Lineage (NCBI taxonomy): Eukaryota > Metazoa > Chordata > Mammalia > Eulipotyphla > Talpidae > Condylura > Condylura cristata. The sequence goes on along the minus strand of NW_004567103.1, from coordinate 25,370,600 downwards.
TGGGTTGTGCTAACTAGCAAAGATCTTGAGATACAGAATTGTCTTTCTCCTTTCTGTTCACTTTGAAGTAGAATGTAGCAACCTGGAAAAGTGTGCCTACCCACCAACTTAAATTTTTTCTCCATGGGGTTGCTCTAACACTTCAATCATGTAGCAGGGAATGAAGTTGTCTTATTTAGCTGTTATCAGTAATACAAATGACTCATTTCTCTACCTGCAATTATTTTATCTATTTATTACCTGGCTCTAGATTTAAACAAAGGCCCCTCAGACACTTGAAATTGTTAATTTCAAGACTAGAGATTATTAATCTTTTTATTTTGTCTTAGAAAAGTCACTTCCACTTAATATACAAGACTGTTACATGGATAAAAATATGAGTTAAGAGTTTTACAAATATTTTATGATGATGTACCTCTTCACTGCAAGTAAAGAATATTTTAAAAACATCATTATAGAAGATTATAAAAAGTGGGGCTCGGGGCCCTCCCTAGTGGCACAGCGGGTTAAGCACAGAACTAAGAAGCTAAAGCCATTTCAGCATGAGTTTGATCCCCAGCCCCAGAGGTGACTCACATGGTGCAGCAGACCTCTCCCGGCCTGCTCACTTCTCCCCTCAGCAGTGTACTTCCTTGATCTGTCTGTCCTGCTCCCCACTCTGTCTCTGTTGTGAATCCTCTCACTGCCCCTGAACCTCTGGCCTATAGCCCAGTTCTGTATGCATAAATAAATAAATCTTATATATATATAAAAGGGCTCCCCCTGGTGGTGCAATAGGTTAAAGCACCACATTATGAAGCTCTCGGAAGCCACTGCAGCATGAGTTTGATTCCCAGTCAGGGAGCTGACCCACATGGCACAGCAGACCTCTCCTGACCAGCCCACTGCTCCCCCCATCAGCAGTATACTTCATCAATCTGCCTGTTCTGCTCCCCACTCTGTCTCTGGTGAATCCTCTCACCCACCAAACTTATACCCTAATTCTGTAAGTATAAATAAATCTTTTTTTAAAATGTGATTTTAGAAAAAAAATAATAGTTTATTTTTACAACATTTTGTGCCTTTTAACATCTCAGTTGAAATAAACCTTTTTTAAAAAAAGATTATAAAAAGCTTAGAAAACAAAGAATGCAAGCATAAAAACCATCCACAGTCCAAATCAACTATCCTTGTCTAGATTGGAAAACTATTTATATAGTTAACACAAGCTAGCATTTTTCATTAATATAAACTTTCCACAAATATCAATTATATAACTTAATCCTTCTCTGCTGTGAAACATTTATACTATTTTGATTTCTTTGCAACTAAAAATAACAAAAATGTTGAGCTTAAAGTACAATTTTAAAAATTTTAAGGGGACGGTTAAAAAATGTTTAAGGTGGGCCCTCCCTGGTGGTGCAGCGGGTTCAAGCACAGCACTAAGAAGCTTAAGCCACTTCCGCATGAGTTCAATCCCTGCTTGCCCTGGATGAGATCCACATGGCGTGGCAGACCTCTCCTGACCCTCCCGCTGCTCCCCTCAGCAGTGTACTTCCTCAGTCTGCCTGTTCTGCTCCCCACTCTGTCTCTGTGAATCTTCTCACCCTCCGCATCTCTGGCCTGTACCCCAGTTCTGTACGAATAAATAAATAAATCTTTTAAAAAAAAAGTTTAAGGTATTCTCAGGTATACAACAAGAGCTGGGAAATTGGAAAATACATATTACTAAATAGCTTCTGTAGTTTGGAAGCTTAAAGCATTATTGGATTTTTAACATGTTTATAGATTGATCAACCTTTAGGAAATACATTTCTTTTGTGGAAAGGTACAAAATCTTATTATAAAGAACATTCATTGACTTTCATGTCCTGTCCACTGAAAATATTTTTTTCTTGATTTGTGCAATGCATTTTATTTTGCTTTTAAAAACACATGGTTTAAAATTTAGATTTTTATGTGGTTTAAAAAACATCAGAATTTTTTTAGTAGTTTGTCCTATCACTTAAAATTAGAAAATCCTTCCTTCATTAGAAACCTGAATATTGGGCCCATCCTCGTGGTGTGACAAGTTAAAGCACAGCACTATGAAGCAATCTGCAGCCGTAGTCTGAGTTCAAACCCTGGCTAGGTGGTGACGCACATGGCGCAGCAGACCTCCCCTGTCTCGCCTACTGCACCTTTCAGCAGTGTATTTCAGTCAATCTTCCTGTTTTGCTCCCCACTCTGTCTCTGGCAAGTCCTCTCCTCCCCCTTCCTCAGTGCCTCTGGCTTATACCTCAGTTCTTGTATGCATAATAAATCTTAAAAAAAAAAAAGAAATCTGAATATTTACAACCTTTTCCTTTGTCTTTTCTTAGAGAATTTAAAAACATTCAATTATTTAATTTATTTGAATTTATTTTGAAATATTGTAGGAGATAATCTAAGCTAATTTTGTTTTCTCCCAAACAAGAAATCAATTGTAATTATGGAATAAACCTTTCCCACTTAGTTATAAGAATTGCCACAGAGTATATATTAAATTTTATTTTACCCATGAGTGCCACTTTTAGGCCCAGGCATAATAAGTAAATATAATAACTTACCAATAGTGGTTGAGAAAAGAGTTCTAGCTGAGCTCTATAAATTATGTCATCAAGAACTTCTTGGCCAAGGTCCCACTGTCCATTATACCTATGGAAAAACAGATTGCTTACTACCTTTAGCAAATATCTCTAACCTTCTAATGTTCAACAACAATCTTTTTATTGTTCTTAGTCTTTCGATTTTGGTTTTGAAACAAGATTTTCACATCAATTCATCTCTAACCTATTCTATGTTTGGTTATAGAAACAAAATGAACATTTCAAATATTAATGTTTAAAATAGTTTACATGTCTCTTTACATAGTTGGGTTTTAGAATAATCTATGTAATGTATTCATGAAAATGTATATCACGAACTACATAGGGAAACATAGTTTTCCATAAAGAAAACCTGGTAATTTCTAGACCCCAAATTAATGGGTACCTATTTTATACTTTGACTATTTTAAAATACTAAAAGGACCACGAACAATTATACACCAACTATTTCAACAACATAAAAAAAGACAAAGTCCTAGAAAAATACAATTTACCAAAATGAGATCAAGGGGTGATTGCTTATGAAGAGATTGAGTCAGTAATCAAAAACTTTCCAACTAGTCTACAGACAGATTTGTAAGTAAATTCAACAAACATTTAAAAAAGAATTAATACCAGCCTTTCTTAAATGCTCTCAAAAAACAGAAGGGGAGGGAACAAATCTAAAGTAATTTTATGAGGCCACAGTTATCCTAATACCAATATCAGAAAAGAAAATCAGAAGAGACCAGTATCTGATGAACAAAGATGTAGAAATCTTCAACAAAACATTATCAAATCAAATTCAAGATCATTACAAAAGTGATATACCATGATCAAAAGGGAATTACCAATGGGATGCAAGGATGGGTCAACATCTGCAAATCAATCAACAAGATAAACCACATTAATAAAATAAAGGCTAGAAATCACATTTTTAAATATGGAAAGAACTTTTGGCAATATTCAACATCCATTCATAATGAAGACTATCCATAAAGGAAATGTACCATAATGTAACAAAGGCCGTGTATGACAAAGCCATAGCTAACATCACACTCCACAGTAAAAACTGAAAGCTTTCCTTTTTGGCAAGGAATAAGGTTACCCACTTTCAACATTTCAACACAGCATTAGAATCCTAACTAGAATAATTAGGCAAGAAACAAACAAACGAAGATACAGAAATTGAAAAGGAAATAAAACAAGTGCACTCCCTGGTGGCGCAAGGGGTTAAAGCGCAGTACTTCGAAGCTGCCTGCAGCCACTGCAGCACAAATTGGATCCCAGGCCAGGGAGCTGACCCACATGGCACAGAAGACCTCTCCTGTCTTGCCAGCTGTTCTTCTCCAGTGTATATCAGTCAATCTGCCTGTTCTGTACCCCACTCTGTTTCTGGTGAATCCTTTCACCCTCGACACCTCTGGCCTGTATCCTAGTTCTTGTATGCATAAATAAATAAATCTTTAAAATAGAAAAAAGGATACAGTGCTTAGGACTAAACTTAACAAAAAAGGTTAAGCTTTCATATAAGACAATGATGAGAAACTGAGGAAGACAGTGACCTCATGTATCCATATAATGAGTATAGTCAATAATATTTATTATGATATACATAATAATGTAATGATAGATATGCTTTTATGGCAATCACATTACAATATATAACTGTAGCAAAGTAACAAATTATATACCTTAAATTTACAAACTGTACCATGTAAAATGTATCAACTAAAAAAAATTTTTAAAGTGAATACAGAACCCGGCCTCCCTGGTGGTGCAGCGGGTTAAAAGCACTGCACAAAGAAGCTAAAGCCACTTCCGCATGAGTTGGATCCCCGCCTGCCCTGGAGGTGACCACATGGGGCGGCAGAACTCTCCTGACCCTCCCGCTGCTCCCCTCAGCAGTATCCTTCGTCAATCTGCCTGTTCTGCTCCCCGTTCTGTCTCTGGTGAATCCTATCACCCTCCGCATCTCTGGCCTGTACCCCAGTTCTGTCTGAATAAATAAGTAAATCTTTAAAAAAAAAATGAATACAGAATCAAATAAAAAGATATACTATGCTCATGAATAGGAAGAATCAGTATTGTTAAAATGTCCTTACCACCCAAAACATTCTACAGAATTCAAAGTAATCCCTGTTAAACCTCAGGTGGCATTTTTTCCACAGAACTAGAACAGACAATCTTAAAACTTGTATGGAACCACGAAAGACCCCAAATAGCCAAAGCAATCTTGAATAAGAATAAAGCTGAAGATATCATGCTTCCTAATTTCAACTACACTGCAAAGCTAGAGTAATCAAAACAGTATGGTACTGGCATAAAAGCAGACACATAGAAATAGAATGTAACAGAGAACAAGAAACAAAACCACATATACAGTAAATTAATTTATAACAAAGGAGCCAACAATACACAATGGAGAAATGTTAGTCTCTACAATATCTGGTATTAAAAACTGGTTGGCTACATGCAAAAATAAAACTGGACCACTATTTTATACTGTACACAAAATCAATTCAAAATAGATTAGACTTGAAAGTAGGACTTGAAACCAAAAAAAACCCCTTAATTCATAAGATTAATAAGACAGGATCTCCCTAGTGGTGCAAGGGGTTAAGTATGAGTACTATGAAGCTATCAGCAGCCACTGTAGCATGAGTTAGATCCCCATCCAGGGAGCTAATCCACATGTGCAGCAGACCTTTCCTCTCTCTCTCACTGCTCCCCTCAACAGTGTGTTTCAGTTCATCTGTCTGTTCTGCTCCCCACTCTGTCTCTGGTGAATCCTTTTAGTCCTTTCCCTTCATATCTCTGGCCTACACCACAGCTCTTATATACATAAATAAATAAATCTTTAATAAGGAACAAAACAAACAAAACACTTAATAGGATAAAAGCAAATAGAGAATCTGAATAGACATTCTCTCAAAGAAGACATATAGATGGCCAACAGGCACATGAGAAGATACTCAAAATCAATCATGAAGGTATTGCAAAAAAAAAAAACACACACACACACACACACACAGTAAGATATATACCTCATACCCATTAGAATGACTATTATCAAAATACAAGAGCTAATAAAGATTAGTGAGGAGTGGAGAAAGGGAACCTTGTGCGATATGGTGGGAATGTAAACTGGTACAGTCCATATGCCAAACAGTATGGTGACAGCTCAGAAAATTTACAACAGAATTATCATATGATCTACCTACTCCAATTTCAGGTATTTATCCAAAGGAAACAAAATCACTAACTTGAAAAGATGTATGTACCCTCATGTTCACTGCTTCATTATAATAGCCAACATGTGTATCCATTGATGAATGGATAAAAAACCTTGCAATGTACATATGTATATGTACACATATACATGCCATAGAATATTATGTAGCCATAGCAAAAGAAATCCTGCCATTTGTGACCAAATGTATGGACCCAGGGTGCATTATGCTAAGTGAGTTAAGTTACACTGAGACATATCAAAACATACTTTGATCTCATTTACATGTGGACCCTTAAAAAAAGACAACATTGAACTAAGAGAAAACAGATTGATGGTAACCAGAGGTAAGATTAGTGGGTGGGTAAACTGGGTAAAGACAGTCAAAATGTATAAACTTCAAGTACCTTAAGTCCTGAGAATGTAACATACATACATCGTGGTGACTAGAGCTAACAATATTGTTGTATAATTGAAAGTGCTATGAAAATAGATCTTTTCCTCATCACACACACAAAAAAGATGTATTGTGATAATTATTCTGCAATATACAGATATATCTAATCCATAAGTTATGCACCTGAGAGGAAATACAATGATAATGGTTAATTAAGTTTCAATTTAAAACTATTTATTATATTACTCTCAAACAGAAGTGTATATTTTTTACTTCAGTAAACATAATTGTTTAAAAAATGTATGTTCATTGTTTAAAAAGTGCTAAAAGGTATTCATACTAGAAAAACAAGATAGTGGGCCCCAAGTAGAATAAAAGATTCAAGATTCAGTATTGTTTAACTGATAAGGAAAAAGGAGAGATTTTATGTTTCCAAACATTAAAAACAATTAACCTAATTTCATAGTTCAACTACTTACATGGCATAATAAACACCTGTGAGAAGTTGCACCATAAATTCAGGATCCAACACTATTCGACCACAGAGTTCTTTCCACTGTTTTTCATGTTGCCGTGGAAAACCACTAACACAAACTCTGGAAAAATACATTATTTGTTGTTATGTGTGATTTCCTAATTCATTAAATATGTTTTGCTTTCATAAATTCTTTTATTCAAATGCTATGTATATTTACTGAATACCTGCTATGTACCAGTCACTGTACTGGGACTAGACATGTGATCATAAACTGGCAAAAAGATTAAAAATTAAATTTAAAAAAATATAAAAATGTGCCCTTATAAAACATATGTTCATTCTAGTGGACTACTATCAATAAAAGCAAGAACTTTCCTCAAATAGGTAACTCTTTCTACCATTCATCTCCCTCTTCACAAAAGAAATGTGTTAGCTTTGATGTACCCCAGACTGTATCAGGAAGATACGTAAATCTCAAAAATAAGAAAGGAACATTTAAAAATAATGGTTTCTATAACTTGATTTTTAATCAAGGTATCATAAGCAATCCTCTACTCATTAAGAGATGCTTCCAGAAAAGTTATGCTTAATGGTTATTAATAAAGCTTATAATGAACATTATTTTAATCAATTAAATTATCAGAATAATTGTAACGGCAATTGAATCCAAAATTTATTTTAGTGTTTGGTGAGTTATGGTCTGAGGAAACTGAAAAATTTCAATTAACATATATGTTTGTAGCAAAGAAGTATAATTAGGTGATGAAAGGCTAAGAAAAACTATCATAGAATTAGGATAAAATTTATGTGAAAAAAGTAAAATGAAAATTCAATTTCTAGGAGAAAAAGAAGTAATATTAGGTTATAAAAGAAAGTTTTGTTCATTTATTCCTCAAGTGGATGATATTGGGTACTAGACAATTGTTGTATTTACATTAAATAAATTTAAATAATGAGGATCCTTCCATGGTGGCATGCTAACTTTTTCAACCAAAAGTAGAGATTATCTGTGAAATATATAAAGGAAAAGCTCCCTATCTCTTAAAACTTTTTCCATATACAGGACTATTTATTAAAAGGTCTCAAAGTAATTTATAAAAATTGGCATCCATCATATAATCAGTATTGCCAAGTATTAAAAAAGAAAAAGAAACTGGCATCCAGACAGCAATGATTATTAGGTAAACCATTCTAAATTCAAGACTGCATTTAAATTTGATCTTTGGTAGAAAATACTTCTTTAATGCTTCAATTAAGAAGCCATGATGCATGAGGGATGACGACTGGAATTCCAACAGGAAAGTAAGCTCTGAGTTTTGTTTACTGTGATATCAGATAGAGAATGGTTCAATAAAATATTTGTCAAATAAATGAATATGAGGGTTAATAATAATTATTACTATTACCTGGAACCCATCCGACAAAGAGACTGGTAAGATGAAGCAGGCATATACACAATAGCAGAATTATAACACAACATTAGAAAACTTAGGACTTCAAACCTAGAAAAATAAAATCAAGGAAACAGATTACAATAATTTCTAAAGACATGTATCTAGTACATGAATTTTTTGTTGAATGATTACAACAAAAATGCCTTAATATTGACCTTTATGATTTCTCAGTGAGATTACTAGTATCCTCCTTAATCATTTCCCTGTTTCCATTTATCTTATTAAAGGTCATATTTCTTGCTGGTACATATATTTTCTTTCTCAAAAAATGGTTTAAGAGATGAAACTCCTCTATATAGATTAATCTATTGTCATATTCATTACATGATAAAATCCAAACTCATCATGGCATACAAGATACTTTGAAGTCCACTTTCTACCTATCTAGCCAACTTTACTTCCCTCCATGGACAACCACATACACCACACTACACTGATCTTCTTAACATTGCCTGAATATGCTAACTCCTTGCTTTAATGCAATCTGCTGTTTCTTACTAGAATATGTTTTAGTTTGGTAGATTCCTGCTCAGGACTCTGCTAAAACCTCATTCAAACTTTTGTTTTACTTTATTTTTTAAAGATTTATTTATTTATGCATACAGAGCTGGGGTACAGGCCAAAGATTCAGGGGCAGTGAGAGGATTCACCAGAGACAGGCCTACTGATGAAGTACACTGCTGAAGGGAGCAGTCAGCAGGTCAGGAGAGATCTGCTGTGCCACATGGATCACCTCCAGAGCAGGGATGGAACTCTTGCTGAAGTGGCTTTAGATTCTCAGCGCTGTGCTTTAACCCGCTGCACCAACAGGGAAGGCCTAAACTTTTATCTTAAACATACAGTCCTTTTGTCCCCTTTTTTAAAGATTTATTTATTTTGCATACAAGAATTGGGGTGTAGGCCAGAGGTGCAGGAGGTGAGAGGATTCATCAGAGACAGAGTGGGGAGCAGAATAGGCAAGTCTACTGAAATACAATGCTGAGAGAATTGAACTTATGCCACAGGAGCTGGCAATAGCTTGATAGCACTGATAACCCCTGTACCATCAGGGAAGCCCCATAAAGTCATTATTATTTCTCCTAGCTAAGAGAAACTGTTGCCTTATATGAGTTGATCTAGGTAACATTTATTCCACTGAATTGTAACTCTTTGTCTTCACCTCTGCTTGTCCATTTAGTAAAGAGCAACTTTCAGACAAAGGCCATAATTTACTCATCTCTATATCCAGCAGTCTACCACAATATAATTGCCCAATAAATATTATTGACACCTTCCTGGTGGTGCAAGAGGTTTAGTCTCAGCACTGTCAATCTATCAGCAGTTAATGCAGCACAATTTCAAACCCTGGCCAGGGAGCTGACCCTCATGGCACACCAGACCTCTCCTGTCATGCCCATTGCTCTCCTCAGCAGTGTATTTCAGTTAATGTGCCTGCTCTCTCCATTCTGTCTCTGGTGAATCCTCTCACTCCCTGCTACCCTGCACCTGTAGCCTACACCTCAGCTCTTGTATGCATAAAAATTTATAGAATTGCTAATCACTATAGTCTAAGGCAGTGGTTCCTAAATCTGGACATCACAGTTATTTCAGGACTTTCTGGAAAATAAATACCTTCTAGTGTCTCATCTTAGAATGGTCCAGTTAGAATCTATCCCAGAGAAATTATACTTCTCAAAAGCTTCCCATAGATGGAAAAAAGTATATCGAAACCCTTTGCACTAATTTTACAACATATTTTTGTGGTCTAAAATGAGTTTAAGACGAAAAGTTAAAAATAAGTTGAAAGACTTAACTTGGAAGCAGTCATATTTTTAGATCCCTTCTCTTTCTCTGTGCCACTAGGTTTACTGAAAATTTATTTTCTGAAAGGATAAAAACAAAACAAGCATGATAACCTATGAGGTTTATACCTATGTAAAGCTATTCTACATGGACGGGAGTGGACTGAGGAGAGGCATAAGTTAAACTAGTACTGCTGCAGCAATCAGGTCAATATAGTGGCCAAACCTACTGTCCCTTCCAAAGGCAGAAAAGTTTGGGTGTAATATAGGGAGAGAGGGAATAATGGTGGGCTCTCCCTGGAGGTGCAACGGGTTAAAGCACAGCACTATAAAGCTATCACAGCCACTGCAGCACTAGATTGATCCCCAGCCAGGGAGGTGACTCACATGGCATGGCAGAACTCTTCTGACCTGCGTACTGCTCCCCTCAGCAGTGTATTTCAGTCCATCTGCCTGTTCTACTCCCTACTCTGCTCCCTCTGTACCTCTGGCATGTACCCCAGTTTTGTATGCATGCAAAAGTAAATCTTTAAAAAAAATGGTAGGTGGCATAAAGTATTTAATAAATGGGTTATGCACTGAGAAAAATTCAATTAGTACATTGCTACCCAGGAGAGGTTCAGTGCAAGAAATGGTTCATTTATATCAGATCCCAGTAAGGTGAAGTCATACATTGGTGAGCTCACTATTACTTTTAGAATTTGGTAAGGTCAAATGGAAGCCTGCACACTTAAAAGGTACTGGGCTGTGGTCCTCCCTGTTGGCGCAGCGGGTTAAAGCGCTGCACTGAGAAGCTAAAAAGCCACTTCCGCATGAGTTCAATTCCCGCCTGCCCCGGAGGAGACCACATGGCGTGGCAGACCTCTCCTGGCCCGCCCGCTGCTCCCCTCAGCAGTGTACTTCGTTGATCTACCTGTTCTGCTCCCCACTCTGTCTCTGGTGAAGCTTCTCACCACCTCTGGGCCTCTGGCCTGTACCCCAGTTCTGTATGTACAAATAAATAAATCTTTAAAAAAAAAAAAAAAAAGGTACTGGGCTGAGCAATATTTGGTCATACAATATAATATGGGCTAGAATAACAGTCAGTAACAGACTGGGATTCTAGTAGTGCCAGAATCTTTGACTCTACTTCCTCAGGTTATATCTACTGCCATTCTATGACACAGTATTATATTGACAGAGTTGCTGGTATTGTTATAATACTAATATTGGTGCATCCAGATGTATTGGTAAAATGAGTAAAGCCTCCTTTGGGTGAATACTAATAGAAAATGACTGAACTGGGGAAATAACTGGATTTAGCTAAATTATCACTATTTTTATGTAAATAGTTCTGCCTAAGTTTATCATAAAGTACAGCAGATCAGGAAATAATAGGGTAAACTGGGATAGAAAAGTGTAATCGATTTGGCAGAAAAGTAAAAAAAAAATGTATGTGATAACTTGATAGAAGAAATCAGCTATTTCTTCAAACTATACTGGCTCCTTCAAATGTTAAGCATATTCACAATGATTACATCACTCTCTGTATCACAAAGATGCTATATACTAATTATCGATGCCCAGATACACATGACTATTTCCTTTAAAAGAGCCTTGGCTAGAGGCCAGTATATGACCTGCTTTGGTAAGGAATATTGTCTTGCCATATGAAAAAAATGTTCAACCTTATTTATTATGAAAGCAAATCAGAACAACAATCAGCTGTCACTCATATCTGTAAGAATGGTCCATTTCAAAAAGAGTATGAACAAGAAGTACTGGTGAGGATGTAGAGAAAAAAGACATATTCACTCAGCATTGGTGGGAATGTGAACTGGTGTATTTTCATCTATGGAAAATGGTATGGTGATTTGTTAAAAACTAGAAATGGAAACCTCATATGATTCAGCAGTGCTACTTCTAAATATTTACCTGAAGAACATAAAAACACCAGTATGGACAGATTTATGGACCCTTATATTCACAGAGGCATTATTTACAACAGCTAAGATATGGAATCAATCTAAATGACCACAGATAAATGACTGATAAAGAAGTTGTAGTCTATATTTGAGGTAATTATGCTACATGAAATAGGTCAGAAAGTGAAAGAATTACCACATGGTTCACTCATTTGTGCAAAGAAATAATCAAAGAAAACAAATTGGCAAAACATAACAACAACAACTTTTAGACTATGAAAAATATGGTGGTAATGGGGGTAGGAGACATCTGACAAGGGTGAGGGGAATGGGACTCGCTATTGGTTCAGTGGCAGTAGTGAGTGAATGAAACATGTAGACATGTTGAGATCCTTAATATGCACTGTTACATAAACAAGTGGTAAGCTGAACAATAAAAATTTCAAAATTAATTTTTAAAAGGCAATGGTTAAAAAAAGAATATGGTCATGCACTTAAAAGATCTGATTTGCCTCCCTGATAGGAAGCAACCTATGTCATAGTCCAATAGGAGTGTCTTTAAGGTGCAAGCTGGTGACCACAATAGTATGGGGCTGGCACCATCTGAAACCCTCCTGGTGGGGCAGGCAATACCAGAATGAATCACCTATGTGATCTAGGGTAGGGGTTTCGAGTCATTACGTGGAGGCTGAGATTAACCATGTGGGCAAGCTAACATAATGAAGTACAGTTAAAAACTCAACACTGTCACACAATGACACTGGAAGTATAATGAACCCTGATGCTGTAGATGAGGACAAGTTTTATTTGGAACCATCACAGACTTTACCTAAGAGTCTCTTCTTTTAACTGATTTTAAGTTATCATACATCAAACTGTAACTCAACTCTGAGTATAACAGCTTTCACTCAGTGAATTCTGTAATTTCTTCTAACTAATTATCAAATCTAAGCATGGGTTTGGACCCCTTCAAAAATACAGTTGACATCAAAAGTGAGGGCAGTATTGGCAACTATGCATTCAAATTTTGTAGTTTGTCTAACTTTGGATCCTACTATTAATCCTATTGATTAATAAAAAAAGCAAGGCACAGAGAGTAAGACAACTACCTGAGAGGGCCAGTTTCTGAGCTGTAGTATTAGAATACAAAAGCTGGTGTGGCTGACTCCATGTCCACATTTATAGTTTTCACATTGCTTTATATAAGATGATCATAACATAGTACCAAGCAAAAGATGGACTGAGTATTTATTTCACTGTCATGAAGTATTTCACTAGTATGCCATACTTAGTTTTTGGCCTCTTTTCATACCAAACTTGAACCAAGTAATTACAGTTAACTATTAACCATAAACTAACCATTATTAATATATATATATATATATATATATATAGTTTTGACTATTACCGGTTTTGTGCAGTGAATGTTTCCCTCTGAGGATGAAGATCACTATAAACAACCCTGATAAGATCATGCTGACACAAGGCCCCTTCTGTCAAAGCCATGGATCCAATTGTTGAGGGCTATAAGAATAAGATAAAATCTGAGACTCTGTGTCTCTAAAATGAAGTAAAAATCTGTAACATATAAGAGCATTAGGTTTTGTTTCAAAAAAGCAGTTTATAGGCTTTCCCTTTCAGAACATTTTCTGTTTTTCAATTATATTTATAATACAAGTAAAACTAAAAATACACTACTTTATTCTTTTAAAGATTTCAGAATGAGTCTATACCTAGGTTATAGAATAAGAAAACTTATTGTAAAAAGACTAAAGATTACATCAATTTTAATTTGTATTGCAGAACACTGGATAAAACTGTTTAAAATTATGTAACAGACAATACTGAAGAGTATTAATCAAATCTCTTTAATGAGAATTACATGTTTCTAAAGTAAAAAGAATCATCTATTCCAAAATGTTTCACTATTCTCTATCTTATTTTATAACATAACTAAAACTTACTCAGAAATATCTCTGCTAAAATGGCTGGCTATATAGGAGGCATTCTATCTGTAGTACAAAATATTAAGTGGGAATTAATTTAAAACAACAACAACAACAACAACAACAACTATCTGCATAGAGCTATGAGACTACAAGGTACTGTTTGTTGACGAGAAAATGGAATACAATCTTTTAGACTAGCTTAAAGATTTTTTTGAATATACAAACATATGCAGTAAAGATCCTAAACAGCATTAGTTTGATACAGAATGAATTTCCTTAAACAGAGATGGAAAAAGAGTCAAACTCAGCATGAATTATTGTTACATTATTCAACCAAATAAATATAAGCAAAAAATCAGAGATGCAAAGTTACTGAATAGCTAGAATGTACTTTCAAAGCAAATAAAACAATGAGTGTTAATATTGTTCTACTAAAGTCTTTTTCTAAAAAAAAATAAAAACAACACATGATTTTGAATTAATATGGAAGATGTTAAAATAGTAAAGAATATTTTGAATGTCATAAAAGACTAATAATAAAAGAGACTAATAATAGAAGTGATACTGGTGGAAGAAAGGAAAAAACTATGTAAGAACTAAAAGAAAATTCCCAGTAATACTCTATGCCTCTCTTGACAACAACTCAGCTTTTCAATAACAACAAACACCTACTTTAAAGAAGCAAATAAGTAAAGACATATTAGGAATATTCATCTCTGATTAAGAATTTACTTATTTCATACTCAAAATAATTTTAAAAATAATTCTACCTCCCCCCTCTACTTACCTCATGGTATATTGAAGGCTTGGATAAGGAAGGGATAGTGAAAGATAGAACTTTATTGTTTCCATCTTTATCAGCAATTTCCTACAATTAAAAAGACATAATGAAATAATCACAGGACTATATTATAAAAAATGGTAATTATTTTTTAAATTCACCAAATGTATAATTGGCAAGAATGATAGAAATGAGGAAGAATTTTAGAAATAGTAATATGTTAAAAAAAAAAAGTATGAACTTTTCTAACTATTAGCAACTCTCATTCACTGAGAGATAATGAGTGTAATACTATACAATAGTAAAGACATGAAGCAGGCACACAAATCAATTTTCATGCTAGACTTCCATACAGGACATTATATGCAATTAGACCCTTTAGCAGGAACATTGCTAAATTAGACAGATTAATTAGAGATCTTAGCCAAAGTGATTTATGTTTATTAAAATAAGAAAATAAACTGTTCTAACACAGATTCTAATCTGGAGTAAACAGAATTCCTACAGTTGAATAAACTAATAACCTAAAATAAGCTACATATTAACATAGTGTTAATCCCAAAATAAAGTTCATATAAACCATAAGAACATTTTAATTTTTTTATTACAAAAGTTTATTTTTACATCATTTTGTACATTTTTTTTCCATCTCAATTGTAATCCCCGCGGGTTTCCCATCACCAAGTCACCCATGTGCCATCACCATAATCCCGTGCATTTCTCTCCCCCCACCCCGTTTTTGATCCCATTCCCCACTCCACCCCCACAAAATGTCTCTGGTATATGGTTGAAGAACATTTTAATTTTTAAAAGCACTTCCCCTTTCAATAAGGAAAACAACATTATCCTTTATTTATCCAATTTCCAACACCTCAAATCTTCCATAGGTAGCTAGTAAGCCTCCCCTATGGCTGCCTACAGTTAGAAGGGTAAATGTTCCTGTAGCTCTCCTTTTCTCCACTACCTTATTTTATTTTATTTTTTAATATTTTATTTATTTATGCAAACAGAAATGGGGTCCAAGTCAGAGGTACAGAGCTGGCGAGAGGATTCACCCAAGACAGAGTACAGAGCAGAACAGGCAGATCAACAAAATACACTGCTGAAGAGAACAGCCAGTGAGACAGGAAAGGTCTGCTACACCAGGTGGATCACCTCTGGGGAGGGGATACAACTTACAATGAAGCAGCCACAGCTTGGCTTAGCTTAGCTTCCAGTGTAGCACTCTAACCTGCTGGCCACCAGGGAGGGCCTCCACTACCTTAATTTTAGTCTACGTTTCTATTACAGCTCATATTAGTACCCCTAATTAAGTTAAAATCCACAGAGAGAAGATTGTCCTTAGTAGAAAATAGGTGGTCAAATTGACATTAAGTAATTCCATAGCTTAAAGGCAAAAAACATCACCACCAAAATAACCGAAAACTTCCTAAAGGGCTCATTTCTGAGTCTAATCTGTCATAGTGTCCATTAAATGTGAACAATAGTCATATCTCTAATTGTGGTAAGGAATTGGGCATAAAAATTCCCTAGAGAGATCATTTAATTTCTCTGTAGTCTTGTTACTACCACATAGGAGAGACATTGTATCTCAGAGAAAGTTTATGCAAAGCTGAAAGAATTTTAAGTCAGGGAAATAAACTTTTTAATTTTTATTCTTAACATTTGAAACAAGTCAAATACTTCTGACTAATTTTTGTGTTTATCTGTGGAGAAAGGTGTTCTAAAATTTGTTCAAACCAAGGGCAATATAAACTCCCAGTGGAGCTATGAAGAAGAATCAAGAAGTATTAAAGAAGGTAAGAAAGGAGAGATACATAAATAAAAGATACCCAGTGTGTAAGAACAATTGAAAACCATAGAGGAGAGAGAACATGACGTCAAGGGAATTGAAGCCTGTGGTTACATTTCTGACATAAATTTTGTTTTTCTTTTTTTTTATAGCACACTTTTTTTGAGGTATCAAAAGGTAATTAAAGCATAACAACAAATACTAGCAAGAATTTATCAAGCATTCCACTACAAAATATTTTCCTTGATTTGTCACACTAATAACTTTTATTACATTAGACAAAGTAATAAAAATTTACTACATAATGTTAAATATAATCTAAAATATTAAACTCAATTGTTAAATCAACAAAAATTTATAATGGCTAAGCTAAGCACTACCGGAGATATAGTAATTTAAGAAACAAATTTCCTGTTTTAAAAGAAAAAGCAGCAGGCCTCCCTGGTTGTGCAGGGGTTAAAGTCTCAGCACCATCAAGCTATTACTACCTACTTCAACAGGAGCTCAATCCCTGGCCAGGGAGGTCTGACCCATATGGCACAACAGACCTCTCCTTCTTACCTGCTGCTCCCCTCAGCAGTGTATTTCAGAAGATCCTCTTGTTCTGCTGCCTACTCTGTCTCTGGGGAACCGTCTCACTGCCCCCCCTTGCACCTCTGGCCTACACCCTGGTTCTTGTATGCATAAATGAATATTTTTTAAAATACATAAGAAACAAAGAAAAGAAAAAGAAGGGCTTCCCTGATGGCTCAAGGAGTTGTCTCAGTGCTATGAAGCGACTGGCAGCCACTGCAGCATGAGTTTGATCCCCAGCCAGGGAGGTGACCCACATGGAATAACAGACCTCTCCTGACCTGCCCGCTGTTCCCTTCAGCAGTGTATTTCAGTACATCTATCTGTTCTGCTCTCCACTCTGTCTCTAGTGAATCCTCTAAACCGCCCTGCACCTCTGGCCTGCACCCCAGTTCTTGCATGCATAAATAAATAATTCTTTTTTTAAAAAAAGGATTTCTAGTGATTTTTTTGTTTATTTTATAAGTTTATTTTTACATCATTTTGTACATTTTTTTTTCCATCTCAATTGTAATCCCTGCGGGTTTCCCATCACCAAATCACCCGTGTGCCATCACCATAATCCCGTGCACTCACTCCCCCCCACCCCCGTTTTTTGATTCCATTCCCCACTCCACCCCCGCAAAATGTCTCTGGTATATGGTTGTTCATTATTTTTGTTATTTTCGTGCCTGGTCCATTATACTCCTGCTATGAGTGAAAAAAAATATGGATGCTTCACGAATTTGTGTGTCATGCTAATCTTCTCTGTATTGTTCCAATTTTAGTATATGTGCTGCCGAAGGGAGCACTCTAGTGATTTTTTTAAGGGTGTTCACTTAAGCCCTGGTTCAAAAGAACATATATTTACTGTTGATACTCCCTATTTTGTGAGACACTTTATTAACTGTTATCTACAAATATAACTTCATTATGTGGAGTACTTGTCTATGAGTATTGATACACAAAATTTAAGACTTCAAAAGAAGGAATTTCAATTCCAGTGTCCTAAACTAGGCACCATGATGGAAAAACAAACAGCAATGATGTTGAAGGTACTTAAGAACTAAGAAGAGAGGTTCATAAATAATATGGTACCAAAACACCAAATTATTATTAAGAATAAATTTTTAAATATGCAGAACACTCATAAATTTGGTCAAACTCATTTGAAGACATTTCATAAAATGTTAACAGTGCTATCAATTATGATTTCACCTACTTTATAAAGTGCATTATAAGCATTACTTTCTAACTAAGCACCTGTGTATTCAATTAATTCAAGTAAACTATTTAGCACACAATTCAATTATTTTTCCCCTACATATTTGTTTTTTTAAAGATTTATTTTAGCATACAAGAGCTGGGGTACAGACCAGAAATGCAGGGGGTAAGAGGATTCACTGAAACAGAGTGGGGGCAGAACAAGCAGATCTACTGAAATACACTGCTGAGGGTAGTAGCAGGCAAAACAGGAGAAGTCTGCTGTGCCATGTGGGTCACCGCCTTGCCGGGGATCGAACTTGTGCTGCAGTGACTGCAGAGAGCTTCACACTGCTTCTTCTTGACCTCTTGCCCCACCAGGGAGGGCTCCCCTCCACACAAACATTCTTTAAGCATTGTTTCACAGAACTTAATACTTAAAATTTCCCAAATTCATTTTTGACTTACCAAATTATAAATTCCTAACAGAAGTGCTTCAATGCAACCATTACTCTGTCTGTCTCGACTAACTGTAAGCCGTAAATAAACCCACATCAATTCTGGCAAGAATTGCAGTGTGAACCTCTTAAGTCGAACTTCCGAGCTACGATAAAGCTCAAACAGCTGGTGGCAGACAGGTTCCAGCAGCTAAAAGGAAAATAAAATGCATTTGTTATTTCCATTCTTTTGGTTTTAACAGTATTTGCTAAAGTCAAAATACTTGTATAATATTCTAAATTTTCATTAGTAATTTCTGCATGCTTGAATCAATGCGATCAACAGCTTAGTCTCTATGTAGAGACTACACATTAAAATGACTAGTCTACTAACTATAAGAAGTACTTTGTACCCATATAATACCAATATATTTTTTAATACACTGTATTATTCATTTTATTAAATAATTAGTTCTTGAACCAATGTACTAAACTTATATTTAGTGAATTCCCTTTCTGTTCTTACCAACCTTAACTACCCACCATTTTTAAAAGTTTCTATCTGAAGGAAACAATTTCAAATGATCTTACTGAACATAAGCTTTAAATCTCCATTCAGAAAATGATGTAAAGAAATTACATACCACTCATAAAGGAATTTTTGTACTACATAATATTTGGGCACTTAAAATGCAAACTACTATTTTTAAAACATATAGGTAAAACAAATAAATTATTTTTTAAGACTACCTTAAATTCTACTAATTATATTTTAAAGATTTTGAAAAGGAAGTAAAAAATGCTTTTTCAGTGTTTAACAGGATAATTTTTCATATGGTACCTCACAGTATAACTTAGGGGTAACTTCTTGAACTTCAAAACTGAAAATAATGAGCAGTTAAAATAAACTTATTTCCTCACTATTCTCTAAATATGTACTGCCAACTTAGAGTAGTCTTGTTGGAATACTGCAGGGTATGAAAAACTGCAGTGATTTTAAAGTGCAGATAAAACACTGACAGGAAACTATAAAATAACATTTAAATTAAAAATGACCACTACCTTTAAAAAATGAATAATTTTGTATTTAATATGCTTACCTTTATCCTGGTTAAAATGTGCACATACATTTAAAAATCTGCTCTAATATCGCTATATATGTCTATAATAATCTAACACTCTAAAATAGTCATCACTTTGAAAAACATAAATTGTAAGTTAATAAATCCTATATTGGCTGTATAGTGAATATATTTGATGAGTTAAGCCCTTAGTCTAGTAACTATTAAACCCTTTATGTGAAATCATTATTATAGAATGTTGTTATCTTTTTAAAAAAATTCTAACTCTCCCCTTATACTAAAGTCTAGAGTAGTGAAGACAATTTGTCCAAGGTCACAGAAGCTAGTGGTGAAGGAAGACACTAGAAGTCTCCTGACACAAATCTGCTGTTCTATTATGCTACATTCTTATGCTAGAATGGAGGTGGGGTAAAGGTGATGAGTATTTACTTACATTTATTCCATGGAGTACCAATAATGAAGTAATAAACTTTTAAAAGTAGTCAACTGCTGACAACTTTTTAAAGTACTGAAACTATTGAGCTTTTTGAGGGGAATTAAAGGTTGTTGCTCTCATAAATTAATTTGCTAAAAACATATCTATGTTCCAAATCTACCTTTTCCCTTTGGTAAAAGTCTCCAAAACTGTGTTTATGTTATAAAGACCAAGTTATCTTCTATTACTCAGCAGCCAGAATACATAGGCATGCAGGAAATTGTTTCAATTAAGCATAGCAAAGAAAAACAGTTACAATTAGTGCTCTGTGTTTTTTTTTTGTTGTTGTTGTTTTAAGATGAGGTTATAGGAATGCCTGGCAATCCAGTAACTTTTAGTCTCACAGCAAGCTCAGACTGTTAAAAACTCACAAATGCTATCTGTTAAGGTTTTAATTCTAAGCATTGATAACATACCATTAGGTTCTCAATTCCTCAATATCATAAGTGATTCTAACCACCTCTAAGTGGCACTATCACTCACAGTAAAAATGTTAAAAATTAATACCCTATTGTTTAAAAAAACAGTTTAAGAATAACTGACACATTTCCCAAATTTAGAGGTAATAACTATGAAGAGATAATCAATCTGACAAACAAACTGAAGGTAATTCAATTTGAGTGGGTTGAAGGAGGAAAGTGAGGTGAAGAAAAGAGGACAAGAGACAAAGGCTGCAAAAAAAATCCTCTTAAATGTGTCTGGAAGGTGGTCAAAGAAATGAGATAAATAATAAAACAGGAGGCAAATCAAAGAAGACATTTAAAAAATGGGATTTTTTTCATCATCCATTAATCAGGGAAGAAAAATATCAATGAAGGAAGAGAGGTTAATTATTAATCGTTTTTAAAATGGCTAGAGAAGACGGAACTCAGGCCTAAGTAGAAGAGATGAACTTTGACACATTCTGGGACTCTTCAGCCAACACATAATAATGATAGATTTGAATGGGAAAATAACAGAATTTCCAATTATGTTTGTATTTAATGATATAGAAAGTAAACTCAGAATGAGAAGGAAGAGGCTAAGAGGAAGTTGAAAGTGTAAAATGAATCATGGGGGCCTCCCTGGTGGCACAACAGGTTAAAGAGTAGCACTACGAAGCTACCCACAGTCACTGCATTATGAGTTCAATTCCCGGCCAGGGAGCTGACCCACGTGGCACAGCAGACATCTCCTGTCTTGCTGGCTGCTCCCCTCAGCAGTATATTACAATGAATATTCCTGTTCTGCAGTCCACTCTGTCTCTGGTGAATCCTCTCATCCTCTGCACCTCTGGCCTGCACCCCAATTCTTGTATACATAAGTAAATAAAACAAATCTTTAAAATGAACCTTGGAACAGTATAATAAGGATCTAAGAAAGACCACAAGTTTTGTTTACATGCCCATCTGAGATCTGAGAAAGTCAACAAAATTGTATTTTTTTCAGACATGTTTAGGCACTCATGTAGGCATAAAGTAAATGGATGGCTGGGTTTTAACCTGTACAAGATTTTGCCAGAGAATATGAACAGAGATAATAAGAGGAAAAAGAGCTATAATTGCTTGTAAGGATGGACCGTGAAAATTTATCTGGGAGAAGAAGTGAGACATTTTAGGTAGAAGTGTTGAATGCCGCAACAACAACAACAACAAAAAATGACAAGGGTTTATTGGATGAAGTCCCCTTAAAGCTGAAAATTGCTAGTGACTAAGGGTTACAGAAGGAGAAAAATAAAGCAATCTATTGTTCTGGAGATTAAAATTTAAGTTATAATATAGTTAGCCAAGATATAGAATATTAGAGTTCTAGGAAATATACCTCCTTAAAGCGAAATTTAGATTGTCAAAGTTTCAATTATTATATACTCATGTGACAATCTTCTCAAACAAGTCTTGTTAATGAACTAAGACTAAAGGGCCCTCCTTCTAGGGTAAGGTCCAGAATTGCTTTGAGATTCTAGTGTAAACACATGGATATTACTTTATCACCTGACAGAAGAAAGGATGCAAATGCTAATTTATTTTGGCAACTGACTGATTATAAATTGAATGTTGGGTCTTGAGCCTGGATCTTTCAAGGTGTTATTTTTCTATCTAGCCATGACAAGGCCTCACACATTAATATTATGAAATATAAAAATATAAAGTACCTGACTAACTTAATGCCAAAGCTTCCAAAGTACTTAGGGGGGGAAAGCAATATTTTTTTATACACTCATGAATCTTAATAAAAATGATAACATTTTTAATCTTGTTTTGTATATCAATTGTCCTGTAAGCAGCATTTATTAAGTGTTCATTATATACATGATCAAATACTAGATTCTAGGTAAGTAACAAATATATTCTATAACCTCTGCCCATGAAGAGCTTACAATCTAACAAGAAAGCATAAAACAATTTTAATAAGCAAAGCTTAAATGTTACAACAGTGCAGAATGAGGGGTAGGAAATACATTCATTATTGAAAAAGAATTTTGAAAACTGCTGACCAAGAAGGATATGCATTCATGTATATTACCACACCTAAAGTTATAAAACATTCATAAATACAGAGCAAGAGAACAAGCAGCAAATGAATCCCACAATTGCTGCTAATAGCAACTGATGCAAGCCTACCAGTGCCAATCCAAGTTTAGGAGAAAGGGAAGGAAGAGGTCAATAAGCAAGCTTTTAGTGATAGGACAAAAATGAAGATGCACTGTAAGTTAAGCTGCTGGTCAGGAGATGATTACCTGAACTTCTTCAACTCACTCCTGCACACAGCAGAGGCACTCTTGGAGGCTGTATCTGGGAAGATAAGATGCTACTTTCCTGTGTGTTCCTTTCATTTTCATTTTAAAGCATACATGAATCCACTGGTGAGAGACTATATGTCATTCTATTGTGTTAATGGAAAAATACTGTGTGTATTTTATATAAATTAACATAGATTCAACAGCTGCATTATTTTTCTTTTCCTATCACAAAGTTGAATAACAGGAAATTTTTATTCTAAGTTTACTGGTGTTGACTATTTAGACCAAAATACCTAAAAAGTTTCCCTCATCATTTTCAAGCTTAAATTTAATAGCAACATCATTTTATGTTACCAGTTTGAGTTCACTGATTGGTTCTATATTGTCAACAAAGAATTGCAAATAATACTTAAGTAAATCTCAATCAGTGGCTTCCAAAAAAAGGAGATATTCCAGAACTGGAAACAGAGCAAAGTTTCAAATTACAGAAATAATCTACTCAATTCAATAATCAACACATACTGTCCTCAAGAGGAAAAAATTTGGTGAAAACATTAAAAACTATGGAGAGGGCATGGGGGAAGCCAAAGCAACTATCAGAATGAAAAACAGCAAGAAGCAAGTTTCCTAGTTCCATGAAAAGGATTGAAAAAAAAAAGAGGAGGGAAAACTACAAAAGTTACATATATATATTTGGTACACACAATTCATTTCACTAGGTCAAAATTTTTTTCTTATAAACTTTCTTACCTCATTGTTAGAATCTTGAATAACTTTATAGAGGGCTGGTACCAGTGATTTTTTCCGGTGTAAAGTCGCTGCATAATTGGTGATCTGAGTGTCAGGTAATGCCTAAATGAAACATTGAAATAAAACAATCAGTAACTTTATTTTCTACCAGTTCATCTTGAAAAGATTTATTAATAGAGTCAACTAAGAAAAGTAAAAATTAGTATAAGAAATAACCATGGGAGGTTAACCTAGCAAGTCAGGTTAGGATTCTTTATTACACAATTGGTAATTATGAAAAATTATTAGAAATCATAGCAAGATTTGCTGAAATGAGCAAACTAATCGAGTCGACAAAAAATAATACAGAATATATTTGAATTCTTGCATATTATTTTTATGACATATTTACTTCCATAATGTCCACAAATTATATAGGCTTCATTCAAATCAGTATTTGATTTTCTTTTTAAAGATTTTATTTATTCATCCATACAGAACTGGGGTATGGGCCAGAGGTGCAGAGGTGGTGAGAGGATTCACCAGAGACAGAGTGGGGAGCAGAACAGGCAGATCGATGAAGTACACTGCTGAGGGGAGCAGCAGGCGAGACAGGAGAGGTCTGCTGTGCCCTGTGGTCACCTCCAAGGCCAAGGATCGAACCCATACTGAAGCAGCTCACTTGCAGTGCTGCACTTTAACCTGCTGCACTACCAGGGAGGGCCCAGTATTTGATTTTTAATTGCAAAAATAAAAACATAACACACAAATTCCATTTTTGTGCTTATTAAAAATTTGAGGTTCCCCTCTTACTGAATGTACTTTATATATAATGGGTCTTCTAGTGGCAGAAAGGTTAAAGTCTTAGCACTATTAAGCTATCACCAGTCACTGCAGCATAAGTTCAATCCCTGGCCAGGGAGCTAACCCACATGGCATAGCAGATCTCTCCGGTATCACCTCAGTGGTATATCTCAGTTCATCTGCCTGTTCTATCCTTACTCTGTCTTTGGTGCTGCCTCTCACCCCCACACCTCTGGCCTACACCCCTTACATACATACATACAAAAAAAATCCTTTAAAAAATGATAAAAAAACAAAATTTGTACATACCTCCCTCAATCTTAACAACTATTCATTTAACATAAAGTTCTTCTTGCTCTTATTCACATTGTCTTTTTAAAGAGTTTGATTATAAGAATATGTTACTGATACAGAACCATAAATACATTCTTATCCTCAATCCAATTTACCTTGAATTCTGACAACCATTCTTCCACAACACCACGTTCAGATCCCAGCATCTTCTACTTTCTATTCTTTTTTCCTCTGAAAGAAAAAAAAAAATAACTTGAAGATAGCTCTACATACAGAAACTGCCACTGGTAAATGATATGTGAATTTCACTAAAGGAAAAATGCATCTAGTACATTTTTAAGATAAATCTCAATTTAAAACAATTATTTTTCAGAACTTGCATCTATGAGTTCCATATTTAGTAAGATTGAGATTTATTTTCCTAAAACTTTTATATTCCCCCCAGCAACTATACTTCAAAGTACCCAAAACAAGTTTGCTGCATGAAATCAAACCTCATATTATAAAGGACAAATGTACAGTCTATACCTAGAATTTTTACCAAACATGAAACTAGAGTAAGTTATAACCACAGAACAAACCATGTGACAGACTGTAAATAATGAAGTTAGAAAACCTACATACCAAAGGTCATATAAGCAACAAAATGACTATAAGTGCCTATATAATAAGCCAAATAAAGCCTATGAAAAAGGTAAATTTCTAAAGGGAAAAATAACCATCTTAAAAAACCAAGTTGTATAGCATGTAAACTGTAGCTCAAACTATTATGTAAAATGTAAAAAATTGACATAACAAACACACACAACAATGAAGTGTTTGCCTTTAAGGGAAGAGTTACTGAGAATATTCTACTTATATAATTTTGAATTATAAAAAATAAAATACTGATGAATTAGTTTTTCAGCATGTAGTGAAATTTTATTTATTTTTTAAATATTATAGTAGTTTATTTTTACATCATTTTGTGCCTTTTTCCATCTCAGTTGTAATACCCGTGGGCTTCCCATCACCAAATCACCCATGTGCCATCACCATAGTCCAGTACACTTCCCCCTCAGCCCCATTTTTTTTTAATAACAGTTTATTTTTACATCATTTTGTACACTTTTTTTCCCATCTCAATTGTAATCCCCGTGTGTGGGTTTCTTTCCCATCACCAAGTCACCCGTGTGCCATCACCATAATCCTGTGCACTTCCCTCCCCACCCTCCCACCCC
>NW_004567103.1:25314642-25344233 GCF_000260355.1 Condylura cristata | reverse complement strand
CATCTTTTTAATCCAGTCATCTACTTTTGGGCATTTGGGCTGCTTCCATGTTTTTCCAATTGTAAATAAAGCAGCAATAAACATGGGTCACCCCCATTTTTTATCCCATTCCTCATTCCACCCCCATAAAATGTCTCTGGTATATAGTTGTTCATTATAATTATTATTATTTTCTCCCCTGTTCCTTTATACTCCTGCTATGAGTGAAACCAAGGGATGGATTAGTTTTAAAGTGTAAAATACAGTAAAAGGTTTTCCTTTTTAAATAAACTTTCACAAAGAGAGAACAGGGAGAAGCAAATAACTTCTCAGAAGGGGAAGAAACTTTCTTCAAGGAACTAAAGCAAAAATTCCTTTAATAAAAAACACATTATTCAGGCTACCCTATGACCGAAGGGTTAAGACTCGGCGCTATCAAGCTATTGCCAGTTACTGTAGCATAAGTTCGATCCCAGGCCACAGAACTAACATATGGCACAGCAGACCTCTCATGACCCACAAGCTCACTGGTCCCCTCAGCAGTGTACTTCGTCCATCTGCCTGTTCTGCTCTCCACTCTGTCTCTGGTGAATACTCTCACTCCCCAACCCCCACACAACCCTCTGGCATACTTCTTCTATGCATAAAT
This sequence comes from Condylura cristata, assembly GCF_000260355.1. Taxonomy (NCBI): domain Eukaryota; kingdom Metazoa; phylum Chordata; class Mammalia; order Eulipotyphla; family Talpidae; genus Condylura; species Condylura cristata. Next base: position 25,343,605 of record NW_004567103.1, on the reverse strand, counting down.
AAAGAACATCTTAAAAAAAAAACACCTCTGCCTGGTGGCACAACTGGTTAAAGCACAGCACTATGAAGCTGTCTGCAGCCACTGCAGTATGAGTTCAATTCCTGGCTAGGGAAGACCTCACCTGACTCACCCGCTGGCTTCCCTCAGCAGTGTTCTTCATCCATCTGCCTGTTTGCTCCTCACTCTGTCTCCAGAAAATCCTCTTACACTCCCAGTCAACATCCCTGTGCACCTCTGGCCTGTACCCCAGTTCTTATATGCATAAATAAACAAATATTTAATAAATAAATAAAACTCCACAATATCTAAGAATGTGTCAAATTCCACACACTAAAATCTACCTACAAAAAGGAAGTGAATTTTTCTGATTTCCCCCTTTATTACAAAATAATTAAAAACTGTCTCTACAGTACATTATCTAAGTACTTTATAAGCAAGAAATACACAAAGAAGACATATCCTTTACTTTTAAATAGCAAATGTTCTTATGATAGACTGATGGATTTATTTTAATAAATTGCAGGATATAAAAGATAATAGGAAACCTACAGATAAGACCCATACTTTGGTTGTTGATTTGTTTGCTTTTTAATATCTCTCAATATCTCATTTGGACTTTGACATACACAAAAAAAACCCATGACACAAGTGGATAAAACTGAACATGACTAGTTATTAGATGATACGAAATGAAGAGCTTGATCACCCAGTCCCCAGCCAGGGAGCTGACCCACATGGTGCAGCAGACCTCTCCTGTATTGCACGCGGCCCCACTTAGCAGTGTATTTCAGTAGATCTGCCCACTCTGTTCCCCACTGTCTCTGGTGAATCCTCTCATCCTCCACACATCTGGCCTGTACCTCAGTTTTTGTATGCATAAATAAGTAAATCTTAAAAAAATTAAAATGACTGCGAATTAGTAACCCTGAAATAGAGAAAAAGGCCCTCCTTGGTGGCGCAATGGGTTAAACGTAGCACTATGAAGCTGGCCACAGCAGCTTCAGCAGGAGTTTGATACGAGGGCAGGGAGGTGACCCACATGGTGTGGCAGACCTCTTATGACCCGCCCACTGCTCCCCTCAGCAGTGTTTTTCGGTACATCTGTTTGTTCTGCTTCCTGCTTTGTCTCACTGCCCCTCCAACTCTGGCCTGTACCCCAGTTCAGTTGCATTAAAAAAAAAAAAAACTTAAAAAAAAAAATTAGGCCATCCCTGGTGATGCAGAGGGTTAAAGCACAGCACTAAGACGCTAAAACCACATGATTTTGAACCCCGCCTGTCCCAGAGGTCTGTCCCAGAGGTCTGTCCCACTTGGAGTGGCAGACCTCTCCTGACCCGCCCGCTGCTCCTCTCAGCAATGTCCTTCATCCATCTGCCTGTTCTGCTGCCACTCTGTCTCTGGTGATCCTCTCACCACACCTGCACCTTTGGCCTGTACCAAGCATAAATAAATAAATCTTTAAAAAATAATAAATTAATAGAGAAATATAGTGGTGTTAATAATTATTATAATCAAAATACCAGCACCTTGACTCACTTCTAGGATACTACTAATTTAAAAACAGGTATTTATTAACAAATTTAAATAGAAAATAAATAATTTAAGTATTAAACTGAAAAAAATGTTTAAAGGACAAAGGTATAATATAATTTCACCCATATAATCACGTATGACTTTAAAAACTCATCCTTTACATTCCTGGCAACCTCTGGTGCCTATGCTAGTCACGTGGCATGCTCTTCTAGCTCTCTCCCTACATAGCTGTTTTATTAGACTCAGTTCAAATGTCACTTCCTCTGATGAGCCTTCCCTTTCTACCTGACCTAAACAGGTTCCCACTAGTTCTTTTTTTTTTTATTTATTTAAAGATTTGTTTATTTTTATGCATACAGAAATGGTACAAGCCAGAGGTGCAGCGGCAGTGAGAATATTCACCAGACACAGAATGGGGAGCAGAACAGGAAGTTTGACGAAGTACACTGCTGAGGGGAGCAGCAGGCGGGTCAGGGAAGGTCTGCTGTGCCATGTGGATCACCTCCAGGGTCAGGAATCAAACTCGCAACTCTACATCCTTACCCGCTGTGCAAGCAGGGAGGGCCGGTTTCTGCTAGTTCTTTCTCCCCTTCAATCTCTATTTTTCTGTCCATTTTCTTTATGGCATTTAACAAAACCTGTAACAACCCTAATTATTTATTTATCACTGTGTTTTTCCTACTAGAATCTACACTTCACAGGACAAAAACAGAACCCCAAGTGCTGGGCATAGAGTAGGCACTCAAATATCTGCTGATTTAAATACTTGTGTATATTGAACTGAATTTAATTAGCACCTTAGCAATGACAGCTTAATTTTTGGCGATAGCAAAACCTGTGGTTTCTGCCTTCATTTTCTACTTGGTTAAGCTTAATTTTATTTTTGCCAAATTAAATATAGAATGAAAGTCAAAAGCTTCTTTAAAATCACCAGAAACCTCTGACAGGTAGATATTCTCCCAGATGCATGAACCAGTCATCCTAACCTTGCTCCAATGTGAAATCAGAGACCAAAAGATCTGACAGTTTTGCTATCCTTCAACTAACTGGCATGTGTTCAGCAATCATCTACTAAGACAGTTAGTTGCTCACTGTAATGCTATATATTCTGCTGTGATAGTTTGTAAATATCTTAAGCAATAATTAAGGGTTCAAATTCAATCACATGTGGCACAACTAATATCAATTGAAACCGTAACTGAATAAATAATACACAAAGCTAAATTCTACCAAATATGAATTCTACTGCTATGTAATAATTTACTTGCTTGTATAGAGATATTTATTCAAACAAGACACATCATGATTTCAAAATGGGGGTTGGGGGGAAGTATCTTACAGGTCAATAAATAGTGAGCCAATGTAAACAACATATCACCTACTTTCCAAAATTCATCTGGTTTTTTTTTTTTGAGGTAGAATATTTATTTTTAGGATTTTAAAAATAATGTAATAGTTTATTTTTACATCATTTTGTGCCATTTTCCATCTCAGTTCTAACCCCCGTGGGCTTCCCATCACCAAATCACCCATGTGCCATCACCACAGTCCAGTGCACTTTCCTCCCCCAACATTTTTGATACATTTATCTAATTTAGTAAGCAGAAAAATACAGTGGTTTAGAATAATACTCAAATTTCTTTTTTTTTTTAAAGATTGTCTTATTTACACATACAGAACTGGGGTACAAGCCAGCGGAGCAATGGCAGTGAGAGGATTCACTAGAGACAGAGTGGGGAGTAGAACAGGTAGACTGACCAAGTGCACTGCTGAGAGGAGCAGCGGGCGAAACAGGAGAGGGCTGCTGCACCATGTGGGTCAGCTCCAGGGCCAGGGGTCAAACTCGCACTGAAGCAGCTACAGCCAGCTTGCAGTGCTGCACTTTATCCCACTGCTTTGTCACCAGCAGGATAATTTCATCTCTTATCCCTTTCACTCTACACTTTACAAGCTTATTAATTTCATTTTTTAAAAGTCCATTATACATCAACATAAGTAACATCTTAAAGTTACAATTTTATTTTTCTAAAACAAAAACAAATTTAGTGAGAAAAGCAGTGTTTCACATTTTTTGCAAATCTCATAATGCTTCCATAATCAATCTGTTACTGAAAAATTTCACTATTCATCAGAAAATGACAGTGAAGACAAATACTGTCTTGGTATTAATATAAAAATAGTTTTGGTTCCACCCACTTAAATGATTCCCAGAACAGGTTCTAAGCATGGACTCTGGAGTGAGAAAAGTCTAAGTTTAAGATAACTAGTCTATTAACTAGCTAAACTTAAATCCTCTGTGTCTCATTTTTCTCATATCAAAAACAGGAATAACAGTAATTAGTTCATATAGTTATTATGTACTTACCACAGTTCTTACCACAAGGTAAACACTAAATATGTGCTTGCTACAAGTATTATATAATTAATTTTCATTATACTATGTTCCATAAAGTAGCTTCTGTTTTTTGCATGTAATAGATAAGAAAAATTAAGCTATAAAGAGGCTAAATGACCCTCACAAGGTAACACAATATATGTGGCAAAACTAGATTTTAATTTAATCCCTAATCTAATAACCTATGGTTGAAAAAGATGCTGTAAAACTGGCCCCTTTTTTATGGGTCATACTAATTTCCTGCCACAACATTCTATATTCCAACCAAATTTTCCTCACAGTTTCTTTATGCCTTCAGGTACATCTTCATACCAATGCATCTGTGTAGGCCATTCCAACAAGGAATGCTGTCCTGCTTTGTAAATAACTGGCTCCATTCAATTATTAGCAGATAAAGATCTTTATCTAAATAGCAGTCCTTTCAACTTCAATGACATTTTCTAGTCAAACAAATATGTTTCCTTACTGGAGTTTTAATCTAGTTACTTTCTAAATCTAAAATACTATAAATAAATTTTAGCATCTATATTTGAAAAATAGGATAGTACTGGTTGCAGAGATATTTTGCAAATATTTATTTCTTAATTAGATTGAGTATCATAGTATCTAGAGGTGGCTCTTGAACAGATATAAAATATTATACTGCAATTTTTTCCTTTATTTATTTAAATGGAAATCATAGAATTCTAAAGATCATTTCTTCTACTATATAATATACAGTAATATACCTGGCTGCATGAAAACTGTATTTAAAAGCAAAAATCAAGCTGGTGCACCAACATGCTACAACAATTCAGGTTTACAATGCCTTACTTCCAGAGTATACAATAGAGAGGATATCACAGAAGATGATGATCATTTGGTGACTACAGTAATGGCAATCTTTATTAGCAAGTTCTGACTAAAACAAAATAAAATAGCAAACTGCTAGATATGATCTAAAGGAAGATGGTAACTGCTTGAGGAGAAGCCACTCTCACAGTACTTGTACAAGTACAATAAGTTGTTACATACATGGGTATAAATTGTATCTTAGCTAACAAATAGCATGTATCTTTTTTAGATGTTAATCTATAAAGAACCAAATACAAGAGACAGTACAGTGTAAGAGATAGAGTATGGACTTTGGTTCTATATTACTTGCCAGTTCCATGTCTTATAAACTACATGTCCTAGGGAAAGGGACTTAAAATACCATATTTATGGGCCCTCCTTGGTGGCACAATGATAGTTAAAGCAGAGCATAATGAAGCTATCCACAGCCATTGCAGCACGAGTTCAATCCCCCACCAGGGAGGTAACACATATGGCAGACCTCTTCTGTCTAACCTGCTGCTCCCCTCAATAGTGTACTTCAGTGGATCTGCCTATTCTGCTCCCCACTCTGTCTCTAGTGAATTCTTTCTGATCCACCCCCCCACCCACACCTCTGACCTGTACCCCAGTTCTTTCATGCATAAATAAATCTTTTTTTAAAAAATACCATATTTATGAAATAGGGAACAGCCATACCACCCTTAATGCACCCAATCTTGTCATAAAATGGAGATGACACTACCTATTGATATATGAAAGGTTCCTTTTTTTTTAGATTTAACAAATTAAGCTATCAGTGAACAAAGCAACCTATGACAACTGCTCTCACTGGTTTCTGTTAGATCAAAATTATCAGGTAAACAAAGCTATATTTATCAAGGCAACATATAAAACAGTAAAAACTGATTTTGCTGTTATTAATTTTCAAACTCTGAAAACAACTATAAAGATATTTCAAGGCATAAATTAAAGCTGCGCCACTACTATAACTGCCAAATTCTTAAGATAAAGCCTGGAGCTCTATTAACCAGTTGTAACCACTAGCTACATGTTATTATTTAAACTTAAATTAATTAGATAAATTTAAAGAAATCAATCCCTTAATTGTAATAGCTACATTCAGTAGCTCTATGGAGCTTGTATCTCCCATACTGAACAACAGATAGGGATAAAAACCATTATCACAGAAATTCTATTCGACAACACTCATCTAGATGTATCTGGATAATATGATTAAGCTCAGTAAACTTAATTGTAAAGTTTAGGCAACAAAAACATAAAAAGATACAACTTTCAGAACTAAAATTTGAAGGTCATAATCACTATGTGATTGTTTCAGGTAGAATGTATCTACCAAATATGCACAGAAAATTCATTCTTCATCCTTTAAGAAGTTAAATGCTATAATTTTACCTCTGTTCTAAGATCAGTTTTCTAAAGGAGGAGGTGGCACAGGAATGCAGCAGAGTTCAAATGTGGAATTCATTTGTTGAGATTTAAATATTTTCCAACTCTATAAAAAATGAAAATGAGAAGCTGTGAAATACCAAGAGATAACTGACTTCAGAATATCATACAAAGGAGAAAGCTTGACAAGACACATACAATGTAATATATCTAACTTAAATAATTAGGGATTAAAAAATTTTATAATAACTAGCATATACTTGTGTAACATTATCAAGTCTAATTAAAAATCATTAAAGAAGGAGAGAGGAAGCCTTAAGTTATAGCTTCAAATATATCATAAATTATCTGCAAGAATTAAACAGGTTACTTAAATTATCTGGAGTATCATTTGAATAATCTATAAAATTATATACCAGCTAAAATTTCTAACTTTTTATATACCAGCTAAATCTAACTTTTCAAATGTTACAATAATAGCACACACACACACACACACACACCATGAAAATGCTAATACACAGTGTAAAATTAAGCATAAGTATAAATCTCATAAAATAACATTGGATGAGTTTCACAGAACTGAAAATTTTATTATTTTTAAAAAGAACAAAGAAAGTGCTATTACTTGAATTTGTGGCACAATAGCATATTAAAATTTTTGATTGGAGAGAATAAATTTCAATTGCTAAAAGTACACTTTTCTCATAAAATAATTTTATTTTCGTCTTTTAAAGCTACATTTATTTATGCATAAAGCTATATTTATTATGCATATTTATTTATGCTATATTTATTTGGGGTGCAGGCCAAAGTTTCAAGGGGTGAGAGGATTCACGAGAGACAGAATGGGGAACAGATCAGGCACATCTATTGAAATGCACTTCTGAGGCGAGCAGCAGGGGAGACAAGAAAGGTCTGCTGCACCATGTGGGTACCTCCCTGGTCAGGGATCGGACTGGTGCTGCAGTGGCTGTGGATAGCTCTGTGGTGCTGTGCTTTAACCCACTGTGCCATCCAGAAAGGCCCAAATAATTCCATTTTCATGTAACTGATGCCTGACTATATTAAGTTCTACCTCTGTTATTCAAAACTATATTACAACTTTAAAATCTAAATCACCAATGTAAAATTCAAAACAGGTTCTTTAACAAAATATTATTTTTAAATACAAAGAATAACAATAAAATTTTCTTGGAGTTAGATTACATATGACTGTAAAATCTCCAATGAATTTTCAGACTTAAAATGTATCAGAGGCCCACCATGGTGGCGCAACTGGTTAGGACACAGCACTACAAGCCGGCTGGACCTGCTTCAGCATGAGTTCGATCCCCACCTGCCCCAGAGGTGACCCATACCTTTCCTGATCCGCATGCTGCTCCCCTCAGCAGTATACTTAGTCCATCTGCCTGTTCTGCTCCCCACTCTGTCTCTGATGAAGCCTCTCACCACCCCTGCACCTCTGGCTTGTATCCCAGTTCTGTATGAATAAAAAAATATATAAATCTTTTTAAAAAATGTATTAGAACTTGCTACTCCCAACAACAGTAGCTGACTTTTTAATCACTTATATATTGGCTATCACTTGAGATTTTCATTTCATAAAAGGTTTTACAGTAGTGGAGGGTTTGAGGGTGAAAACGTGAAAAAGACTAACAGAATACCTTTGCAAAGATATACTACACTGACTGATAATACTTTAGGAAGTAGACCTTGATATCAAGGAAACAGAGTAGGAAGTAAGATTCTAGCCATCTTTTTTATACCTTGAAGATTCTGAATCACCAAAACAATAAATTTAAGAGTGCAATCAGGCAGATTTGAGAACTATGCTGGAACTTCTGCAGAGATATGCTTCAACAATATTTCCTAAAGACATAGATATTCCTTAGGCTCTTTATTTAGATATAAACAAACAAACTGAAAAAACCAATGGGGGAAATGATGTGAAAAATTAGTTTTATTCAAGTTTAACACGGGCCTAAAACTGTTCAATTCCTTAATAATTGGGGGCAATGGGTCCCTCATTCTTAAGAGTGACAGAAAAAAACTTTACGCCTATAGGAAGATGACAGTGTTAAGATACTCTATGGTTTTTTCATGCACAAAGTATATAAATATGGGACATGTTCAAAATGTCTAATACATATATAAGTGAAGTATCAGATGAAAGAGAAAGATAAAAACAATATTCAAAGAGAATAAAGTGGCTTTACAAAATAAATGAAAGAAATCAATTCACAGACTCAATACATTCTGCCAAATCCAAATAGAATATATTCAAAGATGACTATACCCAGGATCTGATAAAACTATGAAAGAAAGGAAGGGAAAAAGAGATTTGTAAAGGTAACATAGAAACAATAAAATTAACAGCAAATTTCTCAACAGAAACAACAAACCAGAATGTTACAGAACATGGTTAAACCAACAAAAGAAAATTTCTCCCAATCCAGAAAACAACATCCAGCAATAATATTCTACAAAAATTAAGATGGAAAAGTGGGTTCTGGGAAGATGGAAGAGAAAGCACAAGGAATGAGTCAACATCAACTCAATTATACCTGAAAAATCTGTTTGATGTAACTATTTTGGAACTGTAGAATCTAGTGAATGTGTGTATTTCCATGGGAAGACTTGTGTTTTTTGTAATTTTAATTGCAACTAATTTTGATCACCTCTTAGCACAGTAAGTTACCAAATTACAACCCCAGTCACTTGGCAAAGAGCTACACATGTTTCTGAAGCAATTTGCTGAGGCCAAGGTGAGCATCCTATTCTACAAACACTGGAGATCTGTGCTCTGATCACCAATTGCTGCTTCTGTTCACAGAAATACAAAGTTGGGCAGCCATGTTATTGCACCCCCCCTGGTTGTTGAAAGTTCCATTTCTCCCACTGAAGTGACTTCTGGGAGATCTGAAGAGTCTGTGCTCATTTACCATCTACCTCTCACTATCCTCTTTTTCCCTTTGTGGCAGTTAAAGACAGGTGCATTCAAAATCAACTGATCTTTACATCTCAGGAGACACAATAACCTTCAATTAAAAATACAACAACAATAAACAATAATAAAACCCAGCAAACTCTGGGGAAGAACCAAAATTTAATTTCGGGAGTTAATATAGAGTAAATGTCTAGCAAATCAACAACAACAAGATAATAAGGCATATGAAGAAACAAGAAAGTGTGTCCCATTCAAAGGGACAAAATTAAAAGAAACTATGTAAAAAAGACCGGATGGCAGATATATCAGACAAAAACTTAAAATAACTGTTTTAACAATATTTAAAGAACTAACAGAAGATTTGGAGAAAAATTCAAAAATGATGTATGAAACAAAAGAAATTCTAGTGCTAAAAATACAACAGTACGAGACTCAGAAATGGTAACAAGACAAATAGGTGATATCTTTCTCATCATTATTCTTAACTGCTATTTTCTACAAAGCTAAACAGAAAATAAGGAGACTCGATGAACACTATATGCTAATATATTGAATAATTTAGTTGACATGGACAAATTTCTGGAAAGGAACATGTTACCAAACCTCACTCAAGAAGAACCGTCTTATATCTATTTCTTAAATGGAATTTGAAGTTAAAAAAAAAAACTGTTTCACATAAAAAAGAATAGAGACCTATTTTATGGATGACTGAAAGCATCAACAGTGAGATAAGCCTTCTGACCTAAATTCTCTAACATAATGTAATAGTAACCGACCATTAGAAAATTTTGAAGCTTGACAAGGGACTATGATGATGGCACATGGGTAAACTGGTGGTGGGAAGTCCAAAGAGATTACAAATGAGATGAAAACTGTACAAAATGGAGAATGATTGTAAAAAATACATATATATTTAAAAAAAATTTTTTTAATGTGAAGCTTGAAGTGCACTAATTGTAATAATAGTTAGCAACAAATACAATCCCCATTCAACTTCTGAGTAGATTTACTCAAACCCTGAACACCACAGGATAGACAGAAGTGTGCTCATTTTCAGGTATAAACACAATTTGCTTCAGTCTCTACTGTTCCATACATAATGTTTGGCATTTAATTAAAAATTTCCAGACAGGGGCCCTCCCTGGTGGCACAGCGGGTTAAAGCACAGCACCGAGAAGCTAAAGCCACTTCTGCATGAGTTGGATTCCAACCTGCCCCGGAGGTGACCACATGGCGTGGCAGACCTCTCCTGACCCGCCCGCTGCTCCCTTCAGCAGTGTACTTCATCCATCTGCCTGTTCTGCTCCCCACTCTGTCTCTGGTGAAGCCTCTCACCGCCCCTGAGCCTCTGGCCTGCACCCCAGTTCTGTATGTACAAATAAATAAGTATTAAAAAAATTTTTTTCAAGACAAAAATAACCATCTGTAGGTCAAGCAATACAGCAATGAACCTCAACACGGGATACTGGACAGGGGCTTCATAATGACTAAGATAATATATTAATGGGTCTTGTGAAAAAGCTGGGCAACAAACAAGAATTACAACAGAGGGAAGAAAATGATAACAAAGAATCAAAAGAAAGAATTAGAATTTTTCTAAAACTCACTCAGTCTGATAAAAAATTTCTTCTCTAGGCTCACCAACAAACTCCAATACACTTTAGAAAGTACTGAGTAAAAGTATTTGGGAAAACAAATTTAAAGTCAAAAGAAATTACCAAGCCTCAAACACAGAATGTGGAAAAATTTACAAGTCATCCAAGGTCTGTGGGACAATATTAAGTTTTCTGATAATTTTACTGAAAGCCCCAAGAATAAGAGAAAATAGAGTAGGAGACACAAAGGGAAAATGGCTGAGTACTAAAAAAGCAATAAAAGACATCAAAACCACACATCCAAGAAGCTTAGATAACTCCAAGTAGGCTAATACTTTTGCATCAAAACCAAATATCACTTATATACATTTTGATGATACTTGTAAAAAGTAAAGCTATGAAAAACACAACACAGAATTTGCAAAGGAGACAGTTTTAATGCATCTCCACAAATAATCCTTCAAAGTATAAAAGTATCAGAATCACAAAGCAGAGGAGAATTTTTTGTAAAGGGTTTTTGAAATGTAATGAGTACCACTCTTTATCAGGAGAACCCACTGTCTCATCAAGTGACACTATCTTCTGACCCCATGTCTAATAAAAAGGAATTTCAGGGTATTACTCAGAGGTCTTGACTCAGCAGCTTAAAAGATACATCATACTACTATGACTCACATTTAAGAAAACTAAAGAAACTAACTAGCTAGTAACCACAGTGAATGAAAAGAGCCAACTGATATGTTGGAAAGAGCATCCCAGTGTGTCAGTGAAGACTGCAAATGCTTACCATGAGCAGATATGAGTCGCGTGGAAGAGAAAGAGAGCACTGTTAAAGGAGGATAACCAGCCCTTCCTGGTAGCACAAAGGGTTAGGACACAGCACTGCACGCTGGCCACAGCCACTTCAGTGTGAGTTCAATCCCTGGCCCGAGAGGTGACCCACATGGTGCAGCATACCTCTCTTGTCTCACCTGCTGCTCCCCTCAGCAATGCACTTTGATCTGCCTGTTCTGCTCCCCATTCTGTCTCTGGTGAATTCTCTCAAGGCCCCTGCACCTCTGGCCTGCACATGCCAGTTCTGTATGCATAAAAAAATCAATCTTTTAAAAAAAGAAGATAACCACAGAAAGAGGCCAAGACTCCTTTGAATATACAGCAGCCACAGGGAAAAGCAAGCAACCAGAAAATGGAATAGAGATGTATTAGCCTTCAATAAGAAAACTACAGAAAAGAAATCTCTTGCAATAAAGAATTTCTGAAGTCTCAACAAAATTAATTACATGAAAAATGAAAGAACCATGTGGGGAAAGAGCAGTAAGAAGAAACCAGTCCTAATAAAACCCAGATACTGGGCTTACTATTTCCTTTTTTCCTATGTTAATTTCTATCTAAAGTCTAATTCTCAAGACCTCATTTTTAAACTTTCCTTTATTTCTTTATATGTGGTTCCTTTCTTTGAACATATTTATTTAAAGTAGCTGATTTAAAATCGTTGCTAGGATAGGGTCCTCCCTGGTGGCACAACAGGTTAAAGCACATCACTATGAAACTATCGAAGCCCTGCAGCACAAGTTTGATCCCCAACCAGGGGAGTGACCCACATGGTGTGGCTGGGGATGGAACTGGAACTGCAGTGGCTGCAGATAGCTTCACAGTGCTGCGTTCTAATGCCTTGTGCCACCAGAGAGGCCTCTCCCTCAATTATTTTGAAGCAAATCCAGGATATCACTTCAATTGTAAATATTTTAGCATATACTGCTAAAATATAAGAATTTTAAAAAACATAACCACATTATCATATATAGAAAAACTAACAATTATTTTATATGATCAAATGACAATGTTCAAATGTATAATTCTGTCAATTTTTTAAAACATTGTCTGAATTAGGATGCAAATGAGGTTTACAACATATCAAGAGTGGCTTCGGCTCTTAAATCTCTTTTAAGTACTACTAAAAGACCAAGTTCCAGATGGTGAGATCAGAGGAAATAACATGTAGAGAGTTTCTAGAACTATAAAGTTTCTTACAAGATGAGAGCTGGATCCCTTTTATCCTTTGTTCTTCTTACTCCTTCCTCCTGCCTACAATATGGATACTGGTAGCTGGACATCCACAAGCATTCTGTAAACTTGAGAATGCAAGCCACTTGATAAGAATGGCAAAGTAAAAAGACAAGTGTTGGATCCTTGACAAGTCTATTGAGTTGCCATATCAGTTCTAGCTACCTTATTCTGAATTTTTCCCAAGACAAAAATAAATCACTCTCTTCTTTAGCAATAGTTATTTCTCTTCTGTTTCTGGCAGCCAAACACAATTCCTGACTGATAAGAAATTTCAGCAAAAAAAAAAAAAATCTGTAGTCTTAGGTGCCAATAGCAATCTCAGCTAGTTCAATTTAATGCTAACAAGTTTAAGATATTTCTACTGAAATGATAAGAGTAGGAAGCAAGCCTGAACAAAATCTGCATGTGGCAAAGGTATACCACCATATTGGTGGGTTGTTACTGTAGGTTAACATGATAACAGGATTTCATAATGTAGTAGTTTCCTGCCAACAGTTGAGTTTGTTCTAGAAAAGAAATGTGGCTTATAAAACTATGCAAGATCAAATTATAAGCAAATAAAGGTGGGGGGAAGGCACCTTCATGAAATGTTTTACATGTCTTAAGCCTGTTCAAGTTAAAAACAAAACCAAAAAACAAAACCAGTAAGCTTTCAACAGATTAACCCCCTTTAAGTTTTCAGGAAACACTGCCACGCACAACAATCAAATAAAACTGATTCTTCCTCATATTATGCACACTACTCTATACATAAGGATTTTGAAACTGTCCTTTTAGGCTTACCACTTAATGTCTTTCAGATTTTTTATTTGTTTCCACAAATTTCTCACAGTGACTGTATATATATATATATTTTTTAACTGTTTCTCATACTTCTATTAGGAACATTAAAAAAAACCAAAAAACTGATCTCTCTGTGGGGCCTATTGTACAGACTAAATTTTTGTGTCTCCCAAAAATTCACATATTGAAACACTAATTCCCAATGTGATAGTATTAGAAGGTGAGGCTTTGGGAAGGTGAGCAGGTAATGAGGGTAAAAGTCTCATGAATGGACTAGTTATCTTCTACAAGAGACCACAGAGAGCTCTCACTTCTGTCACCAGGCGATCATATAGTGAGATGACAGCTATCTATGAACCAGGAAGCAGGCCCTCTGCAGGGACAGAATTCACTGGCATCTTGATCTTGGGCTTCCCAGATCCCAGAATGGTGAGAAATAAATGTTTGTTACTTAAGCCACGTATCTATGGGACTGTGATACCATGGACTCACTGAGACAGAGGTCTTTTCTGTTTCTCCACTTCCTTGGCCAACAGAATGTGGTAGGACTATTAAATAAGTTCCAAGCTCCAAACACGTGTTGGAGCATTACATCTCCCACCTTCACCTTTTAAGAATGACACCCTGAAGATACCATATCAAAATGTCAGGCTAGCCTGTGAGAGGATGAGAAACCAATGAACACCACCAACTGCAAACATGTGAGTGAAGACATCCTGGATCTTGCAACTCAGTCAACTTGCCCAATGGACTATGTTTTGGAGTGAAAATATGATAGAAAGTAATATCAAACAAACCTACTTTAAAATAACGTATTAAAAGTATGAATTTCTTGGGCTTCCCTGATGGCATCGGGGTTATATCTCAGCCCTATCACCGCTGTGTAGTGAGTTGATTCCCAGCCAGGGAGCTAACCAGATAGCAGGAGACCTCTCTTGCCACACCAACTGCTGCCCTTAGCAGTGTATTTCTGTAAATCAGCCTGTTCTCCCCACTCCATTTCTGGTGAGTCCTCTCACCGCCCCCCCTACACACACACACACACACACCTCACCCTACTGATTCAGTTCTTCTATTCATAAATAAGTAACAATAAATCTCTTAAAATTTAATTTCTTTATGATAATAAAAATCACTTGAGATCTTTCACTTTTTATTTTAATTTCACTTATTATAGTAATGAGAAAGTGATGCTAACAATAATGCTTCATTCTGGAATGATTAAGAAAAAATTAATGTATGAAAGTACCACGGGGAGCCATTAAAAAATTTTTCTATTAAGTAAATAATACATATATTAAGTAAATAATACATAATAGACACTTCTGAAAAAGCACTCAGGTTATACTATATGATGGAATCCATGGAATGATAAAAGACTCAGTGACCAATTAAGAAAACTATTTGAGGGCCCTCCTTGGTGGCACAATGGGTCTCAACACAGCTGCTTCACCAAGAGTTCGATCCCTGGCCCTGAGGTGACCCACATGGTGTGGCAGAACTCTCTAGAACTGCCCACTACACCCCTCAGCAGTGTACTTTGTTGATCTGCCTGTTCTGCTCCCCACTCTTTTCTCTGGTCAATCTTCTCTGTTCTGTACCCATAAGTACGCATAAGTAAGTAAATGAACCTTAAAAAAGAAATTATTTTAATGTTCCCAGTGAGCAGTGAGAGGTTAGAGGCCTAACCTATCACTTCTGTTGCTGTTGCTGCTGCTGCTGCTGCTATTCTATTCATTATACATTTATGATGCACCAAGCATTCTAATAAGAACCTTACATATATTTGTTCATTTATTCCTCATTAATAACCCTTTTAAAATCTTTTTTTATTTTGAAATAATTAAAAGACTCACAGGAGTCCCCAAAACATGTGTCAGGTGGTCCTTTACCCTTTGATCAGTTTTGCCCAATGCTAAAACACTTTTTTAAAGATTTATTTATTTATAGACACAAGAACTGAGATGTAGGCCAGAGATGTGGGAGTGAACAGATTCACCAGAGACAGAATGGGGAGCAGAACAGGCAGATCTACTGAAATATACACTGCAGTGGGTGAGACAGGAGAGGTCTCCTGCTCCATGTGGGTTATTGCCTTGGCTGGGGACAGAACTCATGCCACAGTGGCTGGCAACAGCTTTGATGATCCTGTGTCTTTAACCCTTGTGCCACCAGGGAGGCCTGGTAAGTCACACTCTGTGTAATTATATCAAAACATCAAGACACTGATAATTGGTATGGATCACAGAGATTACTGAGATTATACCAGTTTTACAAATGCTTACTAGTCTATTTTGTGTATAACTATACAATTTTATAACTTGTAGATTCACATAACTACAACCACAATCAAGACACAAAACTGATGCATCACTAAAAGGTTCCTATCACTTTTGTTATTTCAAGAATGTCATTTAAATGAAATCAAAACCTGAGAGCTTTTGTTCCTTGAGATCCGCCCGAATTGTTACATGCATCAGTAGCTCATTCTTTTTTTACTGCTACTGCCTGGAATAAATGTGCCCCATAGCTTGTTTAACCATTTACCTGTTGATGAATATATAGGATGTTTCCAGTTTCGTGCTATTAGGAATATACATGACAAGTTTTGTGTGGATATAAATTTTAACTTCTCTGGAGTAAATGTCCAAGAGTGCAACTGCTGGATTGCACAATCCTATTGTTAAAAAGGTTATAAACAATGGGGGTGGGTTCTAATCTAGATAGTCTACCTCCAGGTCCTAAATCATCACACTATCTCAAGTTGTTGCAGAATTTGAGAGAAACAAATGGAATTAAATATTAAGAAAGTAAAGTTGGCCCTCCCTTGTGGTGCAGCAGGTTAAAGCACAGCACTGAGAATCTAAAGCCGCTTCCGCATGATTTCGATGCCCACCCCGGAGGTGACCACATGGCGCAGCAGACCTCTCCTGACCCGCCCGCTGCTCCTCTCAGCGGTGTACCTCGTCGATCTGCCCGTTCTGCCCCCCACTCTGTCTCTGGTGAATCCTCTCACCCTCCACATCTCTGGCCTGTACCCCAATTCTGTATGAATAAATAAATCTTAATCCATATAATAAATAAGACTCAATACTAATTTTTAACTTAATCTATGAACTCTGAGTGATAACCTTATGTCAGTGTAGGTTCACTGACTATAACAAGTGTAGAAACTTATTTTGCAAAGCATTTTGAAAATGGGGCAAGTACAAATGTGTATGCAGGGGATGAAGGAATACATGGGAAATCTGTCTACCTTCCACACAATTTTGCTATGAACCAAAACTGTTCTAAAAAAAAAAGTCAATTTAAAAATAATTCAGCCTCATGGCACAGCAGACCTCTCCTGTCTCACCGGCTGCTCCCCTCAGTAGTATACTTCAGTGGATCTGCCTATTCTGCTCCCCACTCTGTCTCTGGTGAATCCTCTCATCCCTCCTTGCCACCCCCAACCTCAGTTCTTGTATGCATAATAAAAAATACAATCTTTGAAAAAAAAAAGAATATGTAAAAAGCACGTTTCACTTCCCACTCAGCATCCATCTCTACATACCCATTTTTTAAAAAATATGGTAAAGAAACTGAAGGAGGTAAAGCAGTTAAGTCTGTGTACCTAATAGAACTCTACATTAAGAATTCAAGCATACCATAAGTCTAGAAACCATAATGACAACAGATAAATTTTATCCTAACATTCTTTGGATTTAGTACTTATAAAACAAAATATTCTGCACATTTTGCTATTCAATAAATTGGTGCCACTAACCATATATTATGACTACAGCTTTGGTAGTGTTATTTCAAACCTAAAGAGAATTAGACTTCTACAGATAATAATCAGAGTCATGCTGCTTAATATGTTATTGAGTTTTTGCCCCTTTCTACAAAATGCAAACCTACTCATTTACTTTTTCTTTTACTTAACTTCATATCAGACTAAAATTCACAAAGATAAACCATGAGTTTCTAAACGAGACTCCTGTCAAAATCAAAACATTCACTATTTCCAGGTTTAGTACAGCTTAATGCAGTTGCTCTCTGAACTGAGGCATTAGAAGTACAGCCCCAGTGCAGTCTTCCCAAAACTACTAACAGCCTGCAGCATGAATCTGATCCCAAGCCAAGGAGCGGGACTCACACGGTGCAGCAGACCTCTCCCGTCTCGCCCACTGCTGCCCTCAGCAGTGTATTTCAGTCCATCTGCCTGTTCTGCTCCCCACTCTGTCTCTGGTGAATCCTCTCACCTCCCACATCTCTGGCCTGTACCTCAGTTCTTATAAGCATAAACAAATAAACCTTAAAAAAAGAAAATCTATCCCAGTTATGACATTAAATGTGGAAATTTATTGAGCTATAAAAACCCTAGTAGAGATGGCAGCCCTTTCTCTCCAGCTAAAACTACTGTTTATACCACAACTGTGAGCGCCTTTAATTAGAGCAAATAATTTTAAAGTGAAGCCAGTAGTGAGCCATTATCATCTAAGAAATTTGTTTTTCGTCAAAATATATTTACCACTTCTTATATTTCCCTTCACTAAGATTCTGAAAGGAAGTAGAATGCTATCATGGTTATTTATATGTATCTTTTAAAAACTCCTGTTAAAATTACTATGATTCCTACCTATATCATGTAGCTATATATAAAAACATCTCCACTTGTCAGGAGAATTCCTGAATTAAGTCTCTTTTCTAATACTTATCAACAGCAGAGCAGCAGAACCACAAAGTAACAAGAGTTCAGTAGGTGGCTCTGCCAGTTAAGGGGCTGCACTGGGCGTTCTGTGTCAGCTCGCTCCAGAGTCCATTACTTATTGGACAGTGACAAATGTTCAGGTCATCATCCTGAGAAAAGTACATAGCCTACTAGTCAGATAAAAATGTCAAAAGAAGTTATTTTGAATGTTAAAAAACTAAGAAGTCACAATGAGAAAACAAATACTGCTTTGTTCTAGCATTAAAAGAACAGTAACAAAATAATATTTTGGATGGATAATTTGTTTGGAGACTTTCTGCCAATGCTTTATCATTTTAGCTTTTCGTTATATAGCTTTCTATATTCTACTAAAAGCTCAATCAAGCTGAATATTTTAATCATTCAAGGACTTAATAAACTAACATTATATGCCAAAAATGTGTATTAAAAAAACCTAAATCCATATTGCATGTCAAGACAGTTTACTTTCAAGGCTGATTTTAAGTACAACCACACTTCTCTCTAAACACTATTTCAAATTCCCATAAGCACTTCCAATACCGAAATGTGTCAGAAAAGAGGACTTCTAGTGGCCTGTAAGTAATCAGTCAATTATGGTCTAATTTAGAATAGTGTTTCTTAAATCACTTGGTTAATTTCTTACTCTGTTCAACTTTATTGCATTCTACAATGACACCTACTGGCCACTGAAAATCAGCCATTAGTTCTCTAAGACAGCTCTAACAGGATGGTTACATAATAATAAGAATACACACATACATACACACACACACACACACACTTTACCACATAAAAGCAAAGATTTGTTCCCAGGTATTCAACCACAGTACTTAATACCTAAAACAGAAGTATTTTTTGTGACCGAGATAATATCATTCTTGGAAAAGGATAAAAAGACAAAAAATGAACTGCCAAATCAAAGTCTGTATCTGAAGCTGTGATAAATATCTCAGTTTTCTAAATGTTTCTGAACAACAAACTCTAACAATACAACTCTACGAAATATTGCTTAGAGGAGGAAAAAATTACAAATTTTTATTTAGGTGCTGGGTCATACTAAACATAAATTGCTGTTAACAGGGGGAAAAAAAATCACATCTCAGAAAGCTTTTCTGACCAGCAGTATTAAAACAAACACAGGAAAATTACACACTTGCTAATACTACCATTATTATTTATCTACTGAGCTAAAGGCAACATCTCAAGCAGCCTGCATTTTAGCAATTTTATGTTTCTTTTAAAATTGTTTCCAATGAACTATAAAATTAAATTTCTTATGCAGTTTGTTCTTTCATAACACTTACTGAAAGAAATGCCTACTTTATTTCTACACTTCATTATACAATGGATTCTAAAAGCTTAGAAAAAAGCTGATTTAAATTATGTCTGTAAATAAATTTTACCTCAGATGGAAAGGCTCAAAGATACTTACTTTTATATCTAAGAAATAGATAACCGTAACTAGCTTCTCAGACTTATGAACAAATTAAAAAAAAAAAAAGGCATTTCTTCCCAATCAGACCACCACCTTAACACTCACAATATCTAGGAGGGGAAGTATCTACCAAATCATTTTCTAGTCACTTTCCATGGTGCACTTACCTCCTACTACAGATTTCTTAGGTTGTTCACTCACCTGAAGGTTAAAAAAAGTATTTGTGAGCTTTGACCTTCAAAACAAATTCTTGAAGAACAAAACATGAAGCTGGTCACATTCATCTCAAACTAGCCTATCTCTCAAGCCCATATTTGGGATAAACTCTTCGTGACTCCTCTATCCTTCTAGCTTCTTCGCCTGCAGAGCTTGTTGGGGTAGAAGCGCTCAAGACAACGAAAAAACTATTCTGATCCCACAATAGGTTACAAGACCTCCTCTTCCAGGAGGGACAACCTAGTTTTTTGAATAAAAAACAGCCAAGGATTACATAATGTACATAGCTATAAAGAGTTTCAAGGATCGGACCGCCAGCTGATCGGTTCGCTGCTGCCACCGGCAGAAACGGCCCTAAGAGGCATGTCCTAGGATTTCTGTAGGTGCCTGCAATGCCGCGTCCTTTTTCTCTCTGGAGCCCCGTGCACCGAACCCTCCAGTCCTCGCCACACCACCTAGTTCCCGCCTCTCCGTTCTCTGCCCGCGCCACCGCAGGCCCCCGCGCCCGAGGCCCCCACGTCGCCCCACCGGGCTCACCCTCCACCCCCCCGCCTAGCTGCCTTCTCACGACCCTCTTCAGCAGCTACCTGGTCGGAGGTTCTGGAACCACCAACACTTGGGCTACCGCCTTCCCAGACTCCCCTCACCAGCTCCCCTCCATAGTTCCTGCAGGCGGAGAAGAAAAAAAAATCCCTCCAGATCTAGCACTCTGCGTTCCCCAAAGACAGCACCGCCGCCTACCTGTCACCCCGCTGCCTCCGGCTTCTTGCCGCCACCGCCTCCCGCAGCAGCCTGCCAACTGCAGCGCAACAACCAGCCCTTCCATTGGGTGATGCCACACTCTCAACAACAGCCCCACTTATTGGCTTCGGGATGTCCGCGGCCCGCCCCCTCGGTGCAGTGTGTAAATATTCCGGTCTCCAAGCAAGGGAAACAGGACCTCCCCCCCACCCGCCTATTCTGCACAATTTCTCTTTCCTCAGGCTACCAATGCACAGATGCGGGGGAGGGAAGTGTCGGCTCCCATCCTCTTCCATGTCATTCCCATTGGATCCAAGAATCTGTGACCCACCACCGGAACGTTAAGTGGCGTCTCTGCTTCCTTGACGTAAGATGTTCGAGGGACAACTTCCGTTTCCTGTTGGCTCCGGCTGGAGGGGTGAATATTGAGTGTCCTGAGAGGTCAGATTGCCATCAGGTAAATGACAATTGGTGGGAGACCTCTGCATTGCGAATAAGAATGAGGCTCTATTCTGGGAATTGTAGACAAGAAGAGACAAAATGGAGAAGGGTGATGCGAGGTGGGGCTCAAGAAGGAAGGAGATCGAAGAACTAACGGTAGAGAACTCTGAAGCCTTGGGACGTTGAGGGGTGTTTGTAGGTAGCAGGATGCATTGAGGGTTACTGTTGCTTTAAGTCCAGAAGCTGTGCCCCCATCCGCCCTGATTTTTTGTTGTTATTGTTGTTTAATTTTGACTCGAATAAAAGCAGAGCCCCCACGTCGAACATTTGCGAAATAAGGATTGTAATGCCTGCTATAGTTTTTAAGTAAAATTTTTCGAATATCGTTGTTTATGATACAGTTCAAAGTATAATAAGGCAGGATACACAGTCACCTCTAGTTTTTTAGACTGGTTATTTCAAATTGCATGTACATAGGTGTAGGGACTGGAAGGGATACTGAAAGTGCATTTGTCTTGTTTAAGATTTATTTATGCATAAATAAATAGAACTGGGGGTACAGGCAGAGGTGCAGGGGTGAGAGGCTTCATCAGAGACAGAGTGGGGAGACAGATCTACTGAAGTACACTGCTGAGAGGAGCATGGGACCGGTCAGGAGAGGTCTGCCGCGCCCTGTGGGTCACCTCTTTGGCTGGGGAATCGTACTCATGCGGCAGTGGCTGCAATAGCTTCATAGTGCTGTGCTTTAACCCGTTGTGCCATCAGGGAGGGCCCTGTCTTTTATTTTCTAATGTTCTTATATTAACAACTTTTAAAATATGGAGAAATTGGAGTGTATAGTTGCAAGTCTTTAGTAACCTGGAAAATTACTTGTTGGCTAAGTGGCACTTTGCCTAAATTTCCTTCTTAGGGAAAGTGTCAACCTCCTTATGGAGGTTGATCTCCAATTTTATAGATGTTCACTCCAGCCATAGGTAGATAGCCTTTTTAAATGTCATGATTACTATTCTGTCTTTTTTGATCGAATTCCCTTGCTGTTCTTGTTTGAACAGCTCTGGAACTGAAATAATCACTGGTTGTTGAGTCCTGGCATAATTTAGGGCACATTATCAACTTTCAGTTTTATTGTGAAGTACACATAAAAGGAGGGTGTATAAAACGTAAGGACATTAAAGGGTTATAATTAAGTATACAAGTACTTGTATACTATCTCTCGGGTTAGAAAAGAAAGCATTGCCAATAACTTAGAACTTGCATTCTCAACAGTTGATCGCTCTTCAAGGAGGTGAAAATTGGTCTTGGGGGGCCCCTCCAAAGAGCCATTGTGTGTAAACATATATACAAGATATCTGTGATATTAAAATCTTATGGGAAAGGGGTCATGAGAACATGATAAGGGGGGGAAAAACCCACACAAAATTCCAGGTACAATAACTTAAACTTGAAAAACACTGCCTTAGAAGCTGTATAAATTATTCTGAGTCCATCTACCTCAACAAGAACTAGTTTTACTTTAAGTTCCACCTCTAATAAATCCCTAAAAATAAATTATTAGATTTTGCAAGTTATAGAAATGGGATCAAAGTGTATGTATCTACTTCTGACTATTCCCTTGCTCATATGCGATGTTCATTCATGTGCTCACATCTAGTTTTTCATGTGTCCTATTTTATAGTGTGATTATTAACATAAATAATCCATTTTATTGTTGGGTGTTTGTATTGTTTACAGCTTGGGACTAACAAAAACAATGTAGCTAAAAAGAGTCTTATAAAAAACAGCTGTTATACATATGCAAGAGTTTGTCTGGAACAGTGCTGTAGCATGTGTGTGGAAATTTAATACAAACCACGTTTGTAATTACATATTTTCAAGTAGCCACATTAAAAAGTAAAAAAATTAAGACATAAAATTAAGACATGTCATCCAATACAGTAATTCAAAATATTACTTTTAAGATAAAATCAGCATTTAAAAAAACCCATGGGGATTACAATTGAGATTTTTAAAAACTGTACAAAATGATGTAAAAATAAACTGTTATTAAAAAAAACTACCAAAGAGGTTTATATTTTCTTTATATTCTCTTCAAAATCAGTGTTTTATACTTACATAATGTATGCTGTTTTGTAAATAAATTTTTTTAAAGATGTATTTATTTATGCATACAGAACGGGTGTAGGGGCAGTGAGAGGATTGGGGGAAGGGGGTAGAACAGGCTGAATGATGAAGTACACTGCTGAGGGCAGCAGCAGGCGGTCAGGAAAGGTCTGCCACGCCATATGGGTCACCCCTCTGTCTGGGGATCAAACTCATGCTTTAGCTTCTTAGTGCTGTGCTTTAACCTGCTGTGCTACCAGGGAGGGCCCATAAATAAAAATATTTGAAGAGTTTATAGTTAGAACTTACAGTTGAATAACAAAAATTTTTATACCCAATTCACCCAAACACACTTGAAAATTTTTAATGACTGATTTTAGAATCCATTTGAAATTTAGTTAGTTAAAATTAAATTAAATAAAAATTCTTGTTCCACAGTTGCACTACCCACATTTCAAGTGCCAGTGATTACTATATTGGACAGTGCAGATCTAAAGTAAATATATCTGGGATTGGAATGGCTAGGCCATAGGGCATTCAGATGTTCAACTTTTCTAGGTCATGCCAAATCATTTTCCAGAATGGTTGTGGTAAGTCACTTTCTCATCTGGTATATCCCATTGTGTGTGTCTCAGTTCTCACAATCTTACAGAGTAGGTTTTATCCTGATATATGAACAAGCTAAGTTTCAGAGAGATTAAATAATTTGCCCAGTATATTACAGCTGTTAATTGTGTATCCAGGATATGATACCAAATCTGTACAGTACAGGAAGCCTATGCTTTAGTAGAATTCCAAACTCTTTCTTCTTTTGATTCCTTGAATTGTTAATTTATGGCTAGTCTGAAGTACAAGTAATTGCAAAAAGAAAATGGAAGTTTCCCTAGATACAGAACAAAAACTACACTGAATTTTAAAATGAATTTTGTTTAAAAGAGATGAGAATATATATACATACATGTTTTCTTTCAAAGATTTGTCTTCCAAATACTTGAGTTTAGTAATAGTGTTATTTTGAAATAGCCTTTATATACTCTACTAGTATTTCAAGTTTTATTTCTAAAATCAAAACTTTGAAAAAATGTTTGATGCTTGTTTTGTATTCTCCAAGTACACTGATAAATGCTATTTGATTAACATTAATGCTCTAGAATTTATATTTGCCAATATAGTCACTTTAAACATTTTTGGAGAGAAACAGTTAAAATTTTTTAAAATCATGGTATGAATAGGCAAGTTAAACACTTCTAAGAAGTCATTTATAATGTATTGAATCTTAAGTAGTATGAAACCTGAAATCCTAATTTTTTACTTTGTATTATGAATTCATTAACTAATGAAATAGTGGATTAAATGCTTCATTTGAAGTTCTGAATTGGGTTTGGTATTTTCATTCTCTTCTAAATGTAAAAATTATCAAAATAATGCTTTGTAATATTTCTATAAATATAAATATGAAATTTTGTTTACTTTGTCAGAATTACTATGTATACTACCCCAAACCCCATATTTTAGAGACTGTGGTTTAATGAAATAAGCAAGCATTTTATATAATGTGTCTTTAGTAATATACACTAATAATTACCTCTGTCTTCTAAAATGCTCTGTAAGAATCCTGTCTTATTAGTGTATCTGTTCTTAGTTATAAATGAGATGTAATAGTAATAATTATTTGGTTTGATTTTATTCCTGGAGTGAAGTAATTGCAGAGTTGCTACTGCTAACATTAAACAAATTATAGTAGGGCATTATTAATCCATGCCCCTTAACTTGAAATTCATAGCAATTTAACTAGGCGCTGAAGTGAAGGTTATTTCTAAATTTTCTATGAAAATGACACCAGTGGAACCAAATCTCTCTTTTTTTTTTTTTTCATAAAGATATATTTACGCATACAAGAACTGGCATCCAGACAGGCCAGAGGTTCGGGGGGTAGGGGTTAGAGAACTCACCAGAGACAAAAGTGGGGAGCAGAACAGGCAGATCTATTTAATTACACTGCTAAGGGGAGCAGTGGGTGAGACAGGAGAGGTCTGCTGTGCCATGTGGGTTAGCTCCCTGGTGGGGGATTGAACTCATGTTGCAGTGGCTATGGATAGCATCATAGTGCTGCGACTTAACTCCTTGTGTCAGGGAAGCCTGAAATTGAAGTCTTCATATCATCATTCAGGATATATTTTATTTTAAAAAGCAAACAATTAAAAAGGGAATCTAAGATCCCTATTAGTCTAGCACCGGAGAAAAACTCCAGCCTGCTGGGTAATCTAGCCATTTTCTATGTTTGTGGATCACGAGCTAAAAATGCTGTTTACAAAAGAACATTTGCATTTTGATACTGAGGTACACTAAACTCTGAAAACCACTAGAAACAAAATGTTATCCCCAAAAGGGGGAATTTTCTATCATTACACCTGTATTACAAAAAAATTATACCTAGTTTTTATTATATTTTTAGTTTTACCAATAAAATGTGGAGGTTTTGATTTCTGTTATTATATAAGTACTTATGTAATATCCTTGATTTTACTTTTTGGCCTACAAACCCTAAAATATTTAAATGACTCCAGAGAAGAATTCATGTGATCTTGTGTATTTAAAAGCAATAATACTACCTTCTAAAAGAATCTTCTAAAGCAAACCAGTAACAAAACAGTATTTACAACATTTTTATTATATATATTTGTACGTTATGAAAGGACTAAAAAGAATAAAACAATATTACTTAATAGGTTAGGAATGAGAGTTCTAAAGCTAAGGTTCAAAACCCAGTTGTATTGACTGTTTTTTGATACTTTCTAAAAGTTTCCTTCTCTTCTGCACCCTCGGTGTCTTCATCTGTAAAATAGGGGTAATAATCACTATTTAAGTTCAGAGTTTTTTCAAAAACGATAGTTATTACTGGCATATCTCAGGGACCAGGGATATTGTAAGTTCACTTCCAGATCACCACAATAAAGTGAATATTGCAATAAAACTCAAAAACTTTTGGTTCCCAGCACAAACGAAAGTTCCTCTACACCATATTGTAGTCTGTTAACTGTGCAGTAGCATTTAGCATTATATCTGAAAAAAACAGTATGCTTACATTAATTGTAAAATAGTTTATTACTAAAAAATGCTAACCATTCTGTGAACTTTCAGCAAGTGATAATCTTTTTTTGCAGGGGGCGCTTCTTGTAAACACACCATCTACAAAGTGCAACATTGTAAAGTATGTTATGTTTATATATGTGAACAGCTTGCAGTGCATCTGACACATGGGACACAATATTTACTGTTATAATGAAGAAAGATGCAAATAGTAAATGGCTATTTCTTTGTGAAGGGATTACTGCTTATGCTTCTTTTTAATATTTTGTATGTACAGCCTGTGTATTTCTCCTTTGTTAATTTTTTCCTGTAGACATGGCCCATGGACATGGACATGGTAAAATGGAACTTCCAGATTATAAGCAATGGAAGATAGAAGGGACACCTTTAGAAATTGTCCAGGAGAAGCTGGCTGCACAAGGGCTAAGGGATCCATGGGGCCGGTAAGTATAAGTAATTTAGATAGTATATATACAAGAGAATAGTCTATAGCACTATTGAATATCATTTCTATATAGTAAGCGTGTAATATACTTACATAATATTTGTATTCTATATGCAGTTATGTTATTATCACTGTAGTCATGATACAGAATATTTCTATCAGACCAAAAAGTTCCCCTACGTCCCTTTGTACACAATACTATTCTACTCCAGACTCCTAGCAGCCATCGATCTGCTTACTGTCTCTAGATTTACCTTTCCTAGAATTTTATATAATTGGAATTATAAAATATGTAATCATTTGTTCTGGCAGCTTTCATTTAGTATAATTCTCTTGAGAATTATGCACATTGTTAATTTAGATCCCTAGTTCCTTTTTATTGCTGTGTAATAGTCCATTGTGTGAATATACTTTATTACCATATATTAGTTGATGATCCTTTGGGTTGTTTCCAGTTTTTGGCTATATGTATAAAATTGCTATAACCAGTTAAGTACAGGCAGGTGTGAATATATGGATGTATGTTTTCATTTCTCTTGGGTAAGTACTTAAGAGTGGGATGTCTGAATTATGTGTTAAGTCTATGGTTATTAAAAATGCTATATGTTTTTCAAAAGTGAGTATACCATTTTGCATTCCCAGCAGCAATATATGAGAATTTCATTTGCTTAATGTCCTCATTAACATTTGATATTATCAGTCTTTTAATTTTAACCTTTCTAGTCAATGTGATAGTAATCCCTCTTGTGGTTTGAATTTGTATGTCCATGAAGATTGATGATCATGAGGCTCTTTTCATGTATTTGTCATTTATATGTTTTCTTAGTTTCACTGTCTCCTTAAATCTTTTGCCCATTTTACTTTTCAGAGTGTTTGCCATCTTTTACTGAATTACAGTTCTTTCTACACTCTTTATAACAGTTCTTTTATAAGGTTTTTTATTTTCAGATATTTTTCTCAGAGTATGGCTTTATATATATATATATATATATATATATATATATATATATATATATATATTTAACATCATTCTTTATTTTGTACATTTTTTCATCTCTGTTGCAATCTCATGGACTTCCCACCACCAGTTCACCCATGTGCCATCACCATAGTCCTGTGCACTCTTCTTGACCCAGTTTTTATCCTATTTCCCTTTCCCAGAGTGTTGCTGATCTTTTCCTTTTTTTTTTCTTTTTTAAGATTTACTTATTTATGCATACAGCAGTTGGGATACAGGCCAGAGGTGGAGGAGGTTAGAGAATTCACCAGAGACAGAGTAGGGACCAGAACAGGCAGACTGACTGAAGTACACTGCTAAGGGGAACAGTGGGTGAGATAGGAGAGGTCTGCTGTGCCATGTGGGTCACTTCCCTGGCCAGGGATTGAACTCTTGTTGCCGTGGCTTCCAATAGCTTCATAATGTTGTACTTTAACCTCTTGTGCCACTAGGGAGAACCCTCTTTAATTTTTCTTTCAAAAGTTTTAATTTTGATGAAATCCCAATTTAGCTTTTTTTTCTTTTATGGTTTTTGCTTTTTAAATCTTAATATTTTCTCCTAGAAACTTTTATAGTTTTCTTTCTTAAACTTAGGTATAAAAATTGAGATAGTTTTTGTATGACATGGCATAAGCATGAGAGATAATATTTTTGCTATGTGCATTCCAGGACTATTTATTATAAGACCCTTTCCCCCCATTGATTCACATGGATTCCTTTGTCAGAAATCACTTGACAGATTTGTGTTGTCCATTTCTGCATTCTGTTCTGTTCCCTGGTCAGTATAATTACCCTTACACCAATACCACACTGTCTTCAAATCAGGTACCATAAGATAATCAACATTATTTTCATTGTTTTAGAAATTCTAACATCTTTGCATTTACATTTAAATTTTAGAATGAGCTTTTCAATTTCTACAAAATCTGGCTTGGATTTTAATTGCTATCACATTAAATCTGTAGCTAAACTGAGGATAATTGCTATCTTAAAAATAGTGCATTTTCCAGTATGTAGACAATTTAGATCTTATAATTTTTCTCACTGTCTTACTACTTTTGCATACACATCTTATACATAGTTTGTTGAACTTACCCTAAATTATTTCTTAGTTTTTATGTTATTATAAATATTTTTAAACTTAGATTTCCAACTGTTCGTTGCTAACTTATAAAAGTACAGTTGGGGCCTTCCCGGTGGCGCAGTGGGTTAAAGCACAGCACTGAGAATCTAAAGCC
>NW_004567103.1:25298176-25314502 GCF_000260355.1 Condylura cristata | reverse complement strand
AAAAAAAAAAAAGTACAGTTGGTTTTAATATATTTTGTATCTTCCTTACCTTGCTGAAGTTCACTTTCTAGTTTTAGCATATCTTTTTATGGCTTCCTAGTGAGTAAACATCATTGAGTAGAAGAGGAAGCATGTCCTGACAAGTAGATCACCCATCCTAAAATGTTATGAATCTAGGATAGTGGCAGAGCAAATGTTAATAAAATACCCAAGTTTCTTTCCATGATGCTGCAGTAACAGTATGGGCCAAGCCATACATACATCCCTACCTGTGATGTATAGAACAAAGCAAGTCTTGCATTTGAGAACAATATAAAATCCTGAGTGTTATGACTAGAAAATGTGAAATGACCCAGTGTTTTTCATTTTTTTTTTATGGAAATGGGCATGTAAACCACAGTTTTCCTGAGCCACAGAAAGATTAATCCACTTAGATTATTTTATGTAAGTTTGCGTTTAAGTTTGTTAAATGAGAATTAAGTGTATTTTACTCTATGAATGTACATAAGTATGTAAGTCATGTATAATTATAATTTTCTTTTTTTCCTTTAGCAATGAAGCTTGGAGATACATGGGTGGCTTTGCAAACAATGTTTCCTTTGTTGGTGCCTTACTAAAAGGATTCAAATGGGGATTTGCTGCATTTGTGGTAGCTGTGGGAGCTGAATATTACCTGGAATACCAGAATAAAGATAAAGAAAGTCACTGCAAATAAAACAAACATAACTTAGTGGCTTCTTAATTCATAAAATTAAGATTTATTTACTGTAACCTACTTCTCTGTGTGTTTGTCCCTTAAAGAATACTAGTAATATTTAATAAAGTAAGAAAAGCTACCAATTAGTTTTTGTCTTAATTTTATTTTAAGATTTATTTTTATGCATACAAGAATTGGGGTATAAGCTAGAAGTGCTGGGGGTGGGGGGGTGAGAAGATTCACCAGAGACAGAGTGGTGAAGAGAACAGGCAGATTGACTGAAATACACTGCTGAGGGGAACAGCAGGTGAGTCAGATGTCTGCAGTGCCATGTGGGTCAGCTCCCTGCTCCGGGGATTGAACTCATGCTGAAGTAACTGTGGACAGCCTTATAGTGCTGCAACTTAACCCCTTGCACCACCAGGGAGTCCCTGTCTTCCTTTTCTTAAAAAAGTGTCTCAAGGCATATCAGATTTGGAATGGAATATATCAGGGCCTGGGTTCCACCAGCAGTTCATTCTGCATGCATACATTTGAACAAGAGGATTATTCTAAAATTCGTGGAATTTTTTTTTCAATGTTTTTTATTGCAATAAAGTTTACCATTTTAACAGTATTTAAATGTACAGTTCAGTGATATCAAATACATTCATAATATGCAAACATCACCACCATATAACCTTTCTATAACTTCATTTTTTGAAACTGAAAGTCACTACACATAAACAATGATGACCTATTCCTTCTGCCTCCCTCCCTGGCAGTCACCTTTCTGCTTTCTCTAAGAATGTGACAAAATACCTCACATAAATGGAATCCTACTTTGACTTTTTCCAAACTGCCTTGTTTCCTTTAACTGCATTCCTATATATGTGTGTGTATTTAATGGATACTTTCTCCATTCTACATCAATAGAGGCTTGGTTTGTGGATATGTTTTAGCTGCTCAAAGTAAAAATAGCAATCATTAAAAAAACTTAAAAAGTGATAAGAATTTAACAAAGAATAAAGAGCAGTGAGGAAACAAATAGCTAAGTGGTAGATATTAACATCAAATATTTAAATGCAAATGGCCTAAAATTTAAAACATTCCAATTTAAAAAACTGTCAAGTTTGAACAAAAAGCTGAAGACCCAACTCTAAGCTGTGTTTGTGAAAACCCCTTTGAGGAGATGATAGGGTGAAAGTAAAAGAATGGGGGGAAAGAGATACTATGTACACACTAATCAAAAGGATACTGAAGTGACTAAGAGGCAAAACAGATTGTAGAATAAAGGATATAAAGAGGGACATTTAATAACTAAGGAGGTCAGATCATTAACAAGACGAGCCTCCTGTGTGTACAGAGCTTCAAAATAATACGTGAACCAAAACCAAATGGAATTAAATAGGAAAATCTAAAATTATATTTGGAGGTTAAAGTAGAGAGAAAAAGCTATTTGAACTAGCACTGAGGTAATACAGATCAAAATAGTACAGCACTCATTCTTTTCAAGAGTCCATTTGGTCATATGCAGATGATATTCTCATGCATAAAACAATGTAACAGTATTGAACTAGTGAAGTGACTTAAAAAAAATTTTTTTCCAACAAAATGTGATTGAAGCTAATGCTGACAAGGCAAGAAAAAAGCAAAGAAGAAACTAATCGCTATGAATTCGTTCAGCAACATACATTATCAGGTAAACTGTGATCTAATGAAAAAGCTCCCACAATCAACAAGACTGGACCCATTATCAGTATAACTGACCATACCCAATGAGTATATTGGCCATGCACACTGATTGATGATAGCATAATAGGTATGATTAGCAAAATAGCTTTAAAATTGTAATCTTTCTGCTATCCTTAACTTTCTATATCTGTATAGTCTTACTGTGCATAGGTAATATTTACCTATTACACATAAAATGCTAAAACAAAGATTGGGATCTATAGTAGTTACTCTTCAATAGTCATCTGACAAAAAAAGTCAAATAACATCAGATTTTTAACATTCTTTTAAAGATTTATTTATGCATACAAGAGCCAGGGTTACAGGCCAGAGGTGCAGGGGGCAAGAGGGACAGTGGGAAGCAGAGCAGGCAGATGTACTGAAGTACACTGCTGAGGAGAGCAGCAGGCAGAAGAGACGTGTGTGACACCATGTGGGTCATCTCCCTGGCCAGGGATCAAACTCTTGCTGCAGCGGCTGCAGGTAGCTTCATAGTGCTGAGCTTTAACCCCTACCACTACCAAGGAGGGCCCAGATTTTTAACATTTTTTGAAAGCATAATTCATTATATAAAACCCAGGTGTTTTAGCAACAAAAATGAAACATTTCAGGGGTCCCCCTGGTGATGCAAGGGTTAAAGCCAGCACTATCAAGCTATTGCCAGCCACTGCAGCACTAGTTGGATCCTCAGCTAGCCCAGCAGGAAGCTGACCCACATGGCACAGCAGACCTCTCTTCTGCCTAGCCAGCTGCTCCCCTCAGTCTGCCTGTTCTGCTCCCCACTCTGTCTCTGGTGAATCCTCTCATGTCCCGGCCCCCACCTCTGGTCTACATCCTAGTTCTTGTAGGCATAAATAAATCGATCTTTAAAAAGAAATTAAAAAGTAAAACATTTCATCATTCCCTCTGTCTCAGTTGGTAATATGAGTCTTAAATTTTGACATAATCCTCATGGATCCTCAGAACCTCTAGAGTTGCAAGGTATTAAAATTTAAATAGCTTTCCTAATGAGAGTGAAATGATCCAGGTGAGTATGGATTTATCTTATCAGTTTGAGGGGAAAAGGATTTCCCCCTGTTTTTATTTTTGTTTTGGTCAGAAAATTAACTTCAGAAATTCAGACTTGAATAACCAGTGGAAATTGCATTCACCTGTCAATGATTGCATCAGAAAAGATCTACTCAAAGGGGAATTTTAATTGATATATTTTTTTACATAGCATTGCATTATATATTACATATGTTATCTTTAAAATGCATATATAAAACAAATTATTAAATGGCATATTATCAGGGAGGAGACCCAATGGACTGTGGTGGAGTACTAAGCTTACTTTGGTGGGGTATGGTAACACATCTGAAGAGCTGTGAACCTATACTTTGTGAATCAAATACAGTGTTGTAAACCAATGTTACCTCAATAAAAACTAATAGAAAAAAATAAATAAATGCCATATATCTTATTAGGTTGAATTACTATTGGTAGTATAATAATTTAAAACATGGCTTTATAAGCTTAAAAAATACCCTTTTCTCATAGCTCTCTGCCTGCCAGTGTCTATGCAGGCATCTCTCCTTCCTTTCTTAATAAACTTGTGAAGTGTGGGGCACTCCCTGGTGGTGCAACAGATAAAAGCCCAGCACTGTGAAGTTATCCCCAGGGAGGTGACCCACATGGCTCAGCAGC
Organism: Condylura cristata; assembly: GCF_000260355.1. NCBI lineage: Eukaryota > Metazoa > Chordata > Mammalia > Eulipotyphla > Talpidae > Condylura > Condylura cristata. The sequence continues at coordinate 25,310,406 of NW_004567103.1, read as the reverse complement.
CATGTGCTGCCAGCTGCATGACCTGCTAGCTGCTCCTCTCAGCAGGGTATTTCAGTGCCTGTTCTGCTCCCCACTCTGTCTCTGATGAATCCTCTCACCTTCCACACCTCTGGCATGCATCCCAGTTCTTGTATGCATAAATAAATAAATATTTAAAAATAATAAAATAAACTTGTGAAGTGCTGATGAAAAAAGATATCCTGTTTGAAGGTTTGCATATCTTTCTACCCAACCTCTTATGCAAAAAGAATGAAGCAAGTCTTCAGAAATATGGCCTCAAAATTGCAAAACCACTGGAAGGGAATTTTGGTTGTTGCTAAAGACTTTGTTTCTGGGAACCCATTACAAAATAAGAGCACAATGTACACCTCTGATATAAGTCAGATAGTTTTGTATTATTAAGAAAAGTTATATGGTTTCATTTTGTGTTTAAAAATTAAAATAAGGGAGGATGGTGCAACAGGTTAAAGTACAGCATTGTGAAGCTTCCTGCAGCTGCTTCAGTGCAAGTTGGATCCCTGCCCCGGAGGTGATCCACATGGCTTGGCAGACCGCTCCTGACCCACACCATGCTCCCCTCAGCAGAGTACTTCGTAGCTCTGCCTCTGGTGAATCCTCTCACCTCCCCTGCACCTCTGGCCTGTACCCCAGTTCTGTATACATAAATAAAAATAAATCTTAAAAACAAATTAACTGGTGATTGGGTCAGGAGAGGTCTGCCATGCCATGTTGGTCACTGCCCTGGCTGGAGATAGAACTTGTGCTGAAGTGGCTACAGCTAGCTTCACAGTGCTGTGCTTTAACCTGTTGCACTACCAGGGAGGGCCCCTCTAAATTTCTTAATTTAAATATAGTGGCCATGTTTTTACCTAATTATAAGAATAGTGAAGATTATTTTTAATATTTGCATTACAGGTTTAAGTGAATTACACAATTAAGTGACTATTTTGTGATTATAGATCGTCTTGAGCTATATGTATAATATATTTGACTTCATTTATCTTTCTGCTACAAAATTCCCATGGCAAATACTGTATAGCGAAATAATACTGAAGGCCAACTCTGCTAAGCATAGTAACCACAGCAAAAACTGTCCTAAAAATAAAGAGTGACTGCATTGCCACAGATAGGATCATCTTACTTAGGAAGAATCAGGTTCACAGGTATTGTTATCACCTGTACCTGAGACCTCACGTGATAGTAACCTAATACAACAGCATGAGAGTTTAAGACAGATAAAGGTTTAAGTAAATCTTAAAGCCTCCCTGCTGTATAGAGGTTGAGTCTCAGCACTATTGTTAAAGGGCAACCCAGTGTGAACTGGGCAGACTGTCTGTGGGACCTCACCTCCAGCTTAAAATTCAGTTGTACTGCAGACACACACAAAAGGTTCCATAACGGGTTTATTTACAAAAGGGGAAAGGAAAAGGAACAGCCCAGGGAAAGAGGAATACAAAGTAATGGAATATCTTACCGGCTTGGCTGACTTGGAGCTCTGGTAACAAACTAACTGAAAGCCCCGTTACGTGGTCCTGAGAGCGTTTCCCTAGAGAGAGCAGTAGCAAATGGCGCCCTATTTATCCCCCAACGTCCCAGAATACCTGCTTAGCTCCACCCATGGGTCCTTGCAGTTCTCTCCCTGGTACTGCTGGGAGTTGTAGTTTCCAATCACTGGAGTAGAGGTAGAGTCCAGAAAGCTGGAGTAGGGGGTGGAGTCCACAGAACTGTGCAGAGTTCCTTTAGGACATCCTTTCCCTTAACACTATCACCATCACCGTCATGGCCTGAGTTCCATCCTGGCTAGGTAGCTGACCCACGTAACTGATAGCAGATCTCTCCTGTCTCACCAGCTGCTCCCTTAACAATGTATTTCAGTAAATCTGCCTCTTGTGCTTCCTACTCTATCTCTGTGAATCCTCTCACACAATCCCTCACCCTGCACCTCCCAGCTATACCCCAATTCTTCTATGCAATAAATAAATTAATCTAAAAAAATTAGATCTCAAATTCATACTAGACTTGCTTATGAAATATAATATAAAATTAAAATTATAGGGGCCTCCCTGGTGGCACAGGGGTTAAAGACAGCGCTATCAAGCTACTGCCAGCCATTACGCATGGATCCAGGGTTGGGGAGTGACACACATGGTGCAACAGACCTCTCCTGACGTGCCCACTGCTCCCCCCCAGTAGTGGATTTCAGTTAATCTGCCTGTTATGCTCCCCACTCTGTCTCTGGTGAATCTCTCACCTCCCACACCTCTGGTACGCATCCCAGTTCTTGTACACATAAATTAATAAATCTTTACCAAAAAGTCACCATGACTCCTATGACATAAGGTTTAAAAAATATTTTAATTAAAAAATAAATTCAATTAAAATCATATCAGTAGACATACTAAGATCTAACAAAGAAACGTATCACAATTCATATATTTAATAACGTAAGAATAAAGGCATTAATTTTTTAATTATGACCAATAAATGCTTTTTTATATTTGATCTGGATTTATTAGCAATTACAATTCTAACGTATGAATTTTTACATTGATAAGTAAATCAAAAGAATTTCTACAACTTTAAATCATATACAGATTTCTATTATGGCACTTATCAAAATTCATCATAATTATTCCTTTACTTTTCTAGCTCCTTCTTTAAATCCTGGCTTCCTTACAGATAGAACCAATGCATTTAAAATAGGTAAATTTAGAAAGATGGTTGATTAGCTTATAACCAATAATAGTAATAGCATATTATTAGTTATCTATAATTTATAATTACACTTAACAGTTGTCTCCAGATTATTAACTCTTTGAGACTAAGACCATGAATTTTCATTTTTATTTTCTTACTTTTTCTCTGTTATCTATTATGGGTCCAGATATTCATCAAAGTGAAAAGAAAATTGTGTTCCAGAATTTCTTTGATCCTAGCCGCTTTTAGAATTACCAAAGCTGCACTACTTTAGTATGAATTAAATAAATAAATCTGACTTATTTTAGGGTTGTACACATATGCCACCTATGACTGCATTGTCTATACAGCAGAGATGTGTCATGTTAGCGAATGCAGACCGAACCTGGTAGTCTCCTTAAATTGAGGAACAAATCCAAGGAGGCCAAAGTGTGTAGAGTTCACAGGGCAAAGTACCAGAGGCGAGAGAGCTGCACAGGGAGTCTGCCCAGGGAGCTGCAGAAAGCTGCTGTCAAGTGTTCAGCTGAGTATTAATCAGTGCAGATGGGGAAGGAAGTTACCCTAAGCTAGGAGGAAAAGACCTGAAAGGAGCAGGGAAAACAATTCTCATAATTCAAATATGAACAAAAATAGTTTGAGTTTGTATCAGACAGAGTGGAAAAATCTTATAATTCACAGATGACTAAGAAGAAGGCTGATATTAGCCCTGGACCAAAGAGTGCCATATAGCAAAATTTAAGAGCAAGCCTCAAAAAAACTGTTCATGAATAATTTAATTGCAGTTCAGAACAAAGCTCAAAAATGTTTATAGGAATACAAAAATATTTAGCTTCCAATAAAGTAAAGTTTACAGTGCCTGGCATTTCATTAAAAAATTACAAAAGTGGGCCTTCCCTCATGGCGTTAAAAGAGCACTATGAAGCTATCTGCAGCCACTGAAGCACAAATTCTACCCCCTGGCAAGGAACTGACCCACATGGCACAGCAGATCTCTCCTGTCACCCCCATTGCTCCCCTCAGCAGTGTACTTCAGTCAGTCTGCCTGCTCTGTTCCCTACTCTGTCCCTAGTGAATCATCTCACCCTCTGCACCTCTGGCCTGTACCCCAGTCTTGTTTGCATAAATAAATAAATCTTTCTTTAAAATGACAAAAACGAGCTTCCCTGGTGGCGCAAGGGGTTAAGTCTCAGCACTATGAAGCTATTGCAGCCACTGTGGCCTGAGTTCAATCCCCAGCCAGGGAAGTGACCCACGTGGTGCAGCAGATTGCTCCTGTCTTGCCTGTTGCTCCCCTCAGCAGTGTATTTTGTTTGATCTGCCTATTCTGCTCCTCACTCTATCTCTGGTGCATCCTCTCACCCCCTCTCCCCACACATCTGGCTTTCACTGCAGCTCTTGTATGCATAAATAAGTAAAATAAATATATATATTTTAAAAAGTAACCCTTGAAAGTTGATTATACAGCTGAGAGAACCAGAGAGGGAGGGTCAGAGGAGGAGTGAAAGCAAGGTGGGTGGGGGGAGCAGAATGGAGCAAGGTGGTGAACTGCGGGTGGGTGCTCTGGCGGTGGGTCACTATGGCAATGACATTCGAGGGGGGGGGTTCTGTTTTCCCAAGCTACAAGCAATTTTGTAAACCAGCTTTACTTCAATTAAAAAAAAAATGAAAAGAAAAGAAGTAGCCACTCTGGAAAGGCTACATACTTGATGGTTCCAACTATGTGTGTAGCAGTATTTCAAAGCAGGTGGAAGAGGCCACATTTCCTTTCCAACACAGGTAAGAGCAGGTACCTGACTCCCTGGTGGCATGGGTTCTAGAGTGTGATGCCTAGTTTTTGAACCCAAGCTCTGCAAAAATCACGTTATTTAATTCTCCAACCCAAGTCTCATTTTCCCATTAGTAAAATGGGGATTATGGTTCCTACCAAAGACTTTTTGAATTGATGTGTGAAAAGAGCATGTTGTGCCAAGGATAAATAATAACTACCACTTTCTGCATGTCTACTTCCAAGTGGGGGTCCTCTTGTCAACAAGTACCTTTACGGACCCCAGGAAGGGATACGTGATCAGAGATTCTCCCCTGAAGTCTGTGCCTGAGCCATGAGAAACAGTCCTCTCTCTCATTCTAGTATTTGGCACTGACATAGTATTTGCTTTTTGGTGTTGACCTCTTACACAGTGTTTTCCTTCCCAATCTTCTATTATCAAATATTCAATCAAAGAGGGGAAAATCAGAGGCCCTGAGACTGTACTTTGTATTGGGAAAGGGCTCCTTTGTGGAGCAAGTCATCACAATGAAGAACAGCAGTATGACACAGAAAAGACACATCTGTGCTAGACTGGCTGCTGTCTCTGTTGACATCTCCCTTTCACACGTGGGATATTGCTGAAATAGCTGGTGACCTTTGAGCTCAGATTTATTTGTCTATCCCTTGAACCTCACTGTCTCTCCGTCACCCTATACTCAATATACTCTTTAGGGCTTCATGAAGGCAAACAAAAGGTAGAACTCTACAGACTACAGGAGAAAATCACATAGGCACAGAAACTAGAGAAACAGCAGAGGGATATATGGTCATCAAAAACAAAATAATTAAATCCTGGTTGGCAAGAATAAACGTTATGGACAGAACCAATAATTAAGGCAAAGAAAAGGTGATCTATAAAAAATAAGAAGTATTGGTTGTAGAGGTAGGAGGTAAGTCTGGAGTTGTGTCCTAGAAGCAAAGGAAGCAAAGATTTCAGTCAGGGAGGTTGAGAAAGGTCAAGGCTCATTAGGATGAGGTGTGCCTCTTGGTTTAGGAAAACTCATCGACATTTCCCACTGAGTTCCTTTTATACTGTGGACACAGGTCCTTTATAAGATACAGGAATGGCAATTTCTGCCCCCACCCACCACACTTTGCACATTGTTCTTTCATTTTCTTGACTGAATCCTTAGAAGAAGCAAAGGTTTTAATATTGAGGAAGTTAATCAAACTATTTTTTTCTTTAGTTGCTCATGCTTTGAATGATATCTAAGAGTTTCCTGCCAAAAGGTCATTAAGTTTCATCCTTTTGTTTGCTTCTAAGAATTTTATAGGGCCCTCCCTGGTGGCGCAACAAATCAAAGCACAGCACTATGAAGCGTTCCACAGCCACTGCAGCACGAATTCGATCCCCGGCCTGACAGGTGACGCACATGGAGTGGCCGACCTCTCCTGACCTGCCCGCTGCTCCTCTCAGCAGTGTATTTCAGTAGATCTACCTGTTCTCCTCCCCACTCTATCTCTGATGAATCTCTCAATCCCTTTCCCCCCCACCTCCACACCTCTGGTCTGTACCCCAGTCCTTGTATGCATAAATAAATCAATCTTTTAAAAAAAGGGAATTTTATAGCTGTAGCTTTTTGATTCACTTCAAATTGACTTTACATTTGTGTGAGATATGATTTAACTTCATTCATTTGCACTTGGAAATCCATTTGTACTAGGACTATTGGTTAAAAAGACCACTTTTTTGCCATTGAGTAGTGTCACCATTTTTAATGAAGGATGGTTGACCATATAGGAATTAATAATTTCCGTACTCTTAACTTTTTTAATCCATCTGTATGTCTATCGTTGTTCTAGTACCACACTACTTTATACATTTTTTTTGTGTGTGAAATTTAAAGTGTTTTATTATTTTTGATACTATGGTAAATGGAATTGTTTCCTTATATTCATTTTTGGAATGTTCATTGCAAGTGTATAGAAATAAAATTGAGTTTTGTATATGAATCTTATCCTGTAAGCTTGCTGAACTTGTTTATTAGTTCTAAAAGACTTTGCTTAAAAAAATATTCTTTATACAAGATCATGAGATCTGCAAATAAGAGATACTGTACTTCTTTTCTGACATTGAATCCTTTTGGTTCTTGGTGTGTCTAGTACTTCCAATATAATGTATAATAGCAGTGGGGACAGCAGACATCTTTGTTTCATTTCTAACCTTAAGGGAAGGCATTCAATTTTACTCTCATTTTTAAAAAATACTTTTATTATTTATACATACAAGAACTGGGTCAGAGGTGCAGGGGGGGTGAGAAGTTTTACCAGAGACAGACTGGGGAGCAGAATAGGCAGATCTACTGAAATACACTGCTAAGAGAAGCAGCGGGAAGGACAGGAGAGGTCTGCTTTGCCATGTGGGTTACCTCACTGGGTGGTATCAGACTCATGCCACAGTGGCTGGTGATAGCTTCAAAGCACTGAGAATTTAATCCCTGCACTACCAGGGATGCCCAGTTTTACACTTTTAAATAATATGCAGTTGTTGGTGTTTGTTGATGACTTTTACAAACTTAAGCAATTCTATCTATATCTACTGTGTTGAGGATTTTTTTTTTATCATGAAAGAATGCTGAGAATACTCTTTGGCTTGAAGTTCTTCATGTTCTGTGGAAAACACAGTCAGTTCCTTTGGGAAGAGTTGAACAATCTGTTTTGTGGACTGGTTCCCCCCACATAGACACTACAACTGGGCAGGAGGTTTGAACAGGGTGCATGGAAAAATTACAAGCTTCTTTCAAAGTCATGTGTCTGGTTGAAGGGCCAAACATTGGGCGAAGAATGAGGAGGTAAGTCACCAGAAATCCAGGATGAGAACTGCTGATATGCTTCTAAGAATTTTATAGTTGTAGCTTTTGAGTCACTTCAAATTAGCCATATATTTGTGTGAGATATGATTTAACTTCAAGATTCATTGCATGTGGAAATCCAGTTGTACCAGGACTATTGGTTAAAAAAATCAAATTGTAACAGGACTATTCTTAGTGAAGGGCAGTTGACCATACAGGTATTAATTTATTTCTGTACTCTTAGCTGGGAACCTTGGGGAGAAAAGGCCCTATTTTCTTGATTGCTGCAGTCCAGAGAGGTCTCTGCCTTGCTGAGCTGGTGGAGGAAAGGGTGGGAGAAAGAGGTCTTGGCTCAAGTCCTACAGATTCTCACCTTACTGGAACTTTTACAGATGTTCTCGAATACATGTTTTATCATTTATCCTTGTTTTAAGGTTATTACCAAAGCTTTAAAGGACCTTTTTAAAATAATCTTCTTGAGTTTCACTACTGAGTATGTTAGCCTCGCTTCTCATGTTGTTAGTTTGTTTTGTCTTGCAGTTTTCCTGTAATTTTAAATTTAAGAAAATCAATAAATTAAAAAAGATCACCAGAAAGTAGTCATTAGGTGCTGACAGACTAAACTCCAAAGAACTTTGACGTTTGCTACTTCTTATTCCCGTGCCTCAATAACAAACAAGCAAGACTGAATAAGTGATACATAAAATTATTATTATTTGAATTTCTTAAAACTTTTTTTTACATTATTCTTTATTTTGGACATTTTTTCCTCTCAGTTGTAATCCTTGTGGACTTCCCACCACCACTTCACCCATGTACCATCCCCGTTTTGATCTCGTTCCCCTCTCCTCCCCAGTAGAATGTCTATGGTTTATAATTTATGTATTTTTTACTTTATTAGAATTATATATATATATATATACATATATATAAGCACACACACAGTGTTTTATGGAATTACTATACATACTTTTTATAGAATTACTATATATATACTTTTTAATAGAATTACTATTATATATGTGTGTGTGTATATATATATATAATATACACACACACACACACAAATCACACATATATATACACTTTTCCCCCGATCCCTTACACTCCTGCTATAAGTGAAACCATCCGGTATTTTATTCTTTTTCTTTTTGGCTTATTTCGCTAAGCAGGATCTTTTCCAGCTCCATCCAAGTTGCCGCAAATGTAATGAGTTTATCTCATAAAATTATTTTAGTGCTCGCACCAACCAATCGTACAGACTATAAATAGGAAGCCGTGAATCGTTCAGTAGTAGACTGTCGGTAGTGGCTTTCTGGATTAACACTCAATGAGAGCCCATTAAACTTTGTTCACTAGGATAGAGTCCAGGGAGATCAATGCTGCCCCAGAAGGGCGTGACGGGAAAGCACCACGTCCGTTTCAGGCTTTCGGTTTCTTTGCCTCCATTGTTACCAGCGTTTCTCAGGCGCACAGGGAAGTGAAGCCGGATCGGATCTCCGGGGATGAGAGCCTCGCGGTGGGCAGGACGGTACGTGTCCCCGCGCCACCCCGCAGCTCTAGACCCTCCCGGGGCTGAGAGACTGGACGTCAGTCAGGTGTCTGAGTCTTTGACCCCGTGGCCCCGCGCGTGTCTGTCTGGTCAAGGCTGTTGTTCCAGGCAGCACGTTTCCCAGAACTGGCGGGGGGGCGGGGGGTGCTGGGCGGAGGCGGGGAGTGGGCCTTCCGACGGGTGACTCAGGCGATGGCACCACGGTTGGGGTTTGCCCGCGGGCGGCCCGGTGGCATTTCCCCCGCCCTCTCACCCCACTGGCCCACTGCCTTCCCTTTCGTTCTCTCCGCCCCCACCCCTGCCCACCACCCCAGGATTCCTAGGTACCCTGCTGTATGGAGGCTGCCCGAATCCGGGAGTGGTGGGAGAGCCAGGATCTACCGGCCCTAAGGACCTAGTCCTGCGTGGCGGCCCCACAGATGCAGAACTGGCCGCGAACTTGGCGGCGGGGTCCCCAGAGCCCTGTAACCTTTGCTTAAAACGAGAATTTTCTCTGTCAGGCAAGAGCCTGGCTAACTAGGTCAGGGTAATTTCTCAACGCAGTGCAATGGACATTTTGGCCAAATTGTAAGGAGTGCTTGCCTTGGGCAAGTTCGCAGCTAAGACAGTAAGCTTTAAAATCAGCAGGTCCTCTGCCCTTTCTGGTCTTTCAAAAGCACTGAGAAACGTGAAAGGGCTCAGGTGCACCCTCTGGCAGTGTCGGGTTTGGTCAGGAGGGCAAGTCCTTTTAAATTCTATGCGTGAACTGCCTCTTACAGAGTTCTTTTACTTTGCGGGAGAGCAAGGTTGCAGAACAGGAAGTTAAGTTCAGGGCTTGTTGACTTTTGAAATTCATCTACGCAAGAGAGGAGTTGCCAGCAGGGAGCTGCCTTATCTCAAGCTTCTAGACGCGACTAGCCTGGGCAATCTGAAACCAAGACCCTGCGCGGGCGTGCTGGGGCTGTTTAACAGGAGAGATCGCCCGGCTCTAGTGATTCCCCTAATAATCATCTTACAAAACGTCTCCCATTGGAGGGAGACAAACAACTTCAGAGTTGAAACAAAAACTCAGTGTCTAGGGGGAATTTGGAACGTGTTTGCCAGACTTTTTATCGCTGTTGTTTTTCCTGTTAACACTTGCTTAACTTTTAGCTTCGGATTGGACTTCTGCTTAAAGTCAACTTTTCTAACCAGCTTTCCATCTGTTTGCAACGGATATTTGCATTTCCTTTAACTCGATTACAATGTTAAACCCGCTTAGGCGAATCCACCCGCTCGGTCCGGAAGGCCACCTCCCTCTCGGTGGTCTTGGGCGTTTGAGGCCGTCTTCCTGCTGAGAGGGGCCTACTGGAAACGAAAACGGAGACGGAAATAGGTTTGGTCCCTGGGGCGCCGGCGGGTCACCCTTTTTCCTCTTCCGAGGCGTGGGTGGACGCGGTGGGGACTCCTGTGTAGTCCTAGCCGACCACGCTTAATTCCCCTCAGAGCCACGAGGACCGCTCGGCCACAGCAGGGGCAATTTACCTCTTTGGAGAGCCCTACGCGTTGTGCTCATGGAATTTTTGGGGTTTGCAGGCTTAGGGCAGCGGGTATGTTGAAACACAAGACTTGATTGGGTAGCGCGGCCATGGCCGACTGGAGGAGGTGCCGCAGAGTCTCTTGTTTCCTGTTTTCCTGCATTTCCTCGTCGGGTCAGGATTTTTTCGGGCTAAAGTTTTCCAGAGCGTAAGGTCATATCATGTTCGACGGGATTGGGTACCGATCAGACCGAGATCGAAAGAAAGAGCCGACTGCTGGCACCGGCGTGAGTAGACCGAGAACCCTGTCTTCTCATTTCTGGACCAGCCTCTTGGTGCTGGAGTCGGGCTGGGCTCCGGGGGCGTCCCGGCGCCCCCTTCCGTCCATATGGGAAAAGGAAATCCTTCCCTAATCTCTTTCAGCTCTCTGTCTCCCTTTTGGGGGCTCCCTGCGCTCCAGTTAGTCTGCGGGTCGCTTTTTTAAATGTTAGGAGTGGATTCAGTTTGATTGTTTCTTCCCGGTAGAGAGACAAATTAAAATTGTATTTGTCAATTGACATGCGCTTTTCTTTATTAATTCAGTGTAAACTTAGCAACATTCAGTGATGCTTTGGGCTAGGCGGAGCTCTGGGTATTGGAGTGACAGAAATGGAACAGATCTTGTTTGCTTTCTCCAGAAGCTCATCGTGTGTTTGGGAGAGGGAAGCCCAGCCTGTCTAGACAAGGGTCACTGATAGTCTGAAATAGAAGGAAGCAGGTTAGACGAGGGTGGAGAGTTAATCTTCTAATGACCACTTTTCTTGTTTTTGAGAATGTGTATATGCACAATTTACATTTCATTCTTCTGCTTTATTCAGAGGCCCTCGATGTTTTTCTCCTTCATTTCTGGGTTTAGAGAAATATTTTCTTTTTGACCATATGCATCATATATGAATGATATGTTTGTGTACTTATGTGTATGTCTATATACATAAATAATTTTTTTTCCCTGACTCTTTTCTTTCTGGCTATTAATAGAATTGTTTCCCTTTCACTTCTAATTTGCTCTGCCCTTAGTCTCCTCTGACGATCTCCCTTTTTAGCTGCTTTGTCTTTATTTGGCCATTTAATGTTTGTGCAAAATAGAAAACAGTTTTGTTATTTTCCTCTTATCCAAAATACTAGGTTGCCATTTTTGGTAATTAAGTATGTCTGAAGAAATTGCCAACTCCCAGGAAGCCCTGCGTGGGGCCTTAGTCATTCCGTGCTAATCAGACTAATCCACCCTTACACAACAACATTGTCATTTCAAGTAGTTGCAAAGGCTTCATTTCACAAGCTCTGCCTCCTGCAACAACCAGGTTCCAAGTATGATCTTGTACTCCACCTCCAGCTCCATCTTGCCTCTTTATAGGTTATGAAAACACGAACACTCACCATCACATACAGGCCTGCTGAAGTGTGTAATGATGACCATTCAGCTAGCTCAAGGTTTAGTAGGGTTGACCTTGGCAGGCCTGGCCAGGGCCTAATGAAGATGAGTAAGGGCCTACCTGTCTGTCCTCGAAAACCTTACCATTGATGACAGGTATCTGCCTTGAATAACGTAAATGCTAGAAGTGAATGAAAACATTGCTGTGCAACAGAAGGAGATATCCCGACCTGGGCATCAGGACAAGCTTATGGAAGAGATGCTTTGAAAGATGGGATATAATTTCAATAGGCAGAGACTTGAGGAGAGTGAGGGGTTTCCAAACTGAGGCTAATGGTTAAGCAAAGACGCTGGGACAGAAAAGTATTGTCCAGGGAATGCTGAGATACTTCTCTTGAGCTAGACTTTGGGTTGGGCAGAGTTAGGGAGATTGCGGATATGAGTAGTTTGGCTGCCTCAGCTTTTTTTTTTTTTT
>NW_004567103.1:25259591-25296761 GCF_000260355.1 Condylura cristata | reverse complement strand
TCCTCCTCTCCTTCTTCCTCCCCTCCCCCTCCCCCAGTTAACATTCATCATCTCATATAAATACCATTAAAAGAAAAAAAAAGGTCTCTATGAGATGAGCGTTCTTAAGATCTACTCTACTTCTGTTATATAGTAAGTTTTAATGGTTTTCTTGTAAATCATGCCGCAGCAGTAACTATAGTCGTGTTGTACATTATATCCCTAATATTTATTTATCTTGTAACTGGAAGTTTGTTTTCTTTTGACGACGTTCATCCAGTTCTGTCCCACTGCAGCTGGTAACCACAAATCTGATATCTTTCTGTTTTGTTTGTTGTTTATTTAATATATAAGTGAACTCATACACTGTTTGTCTTTCTCTGTGTGACTTAATATAATGCCTTCAAGTTCCATCCACGTTTTCATGAGACAAAATTTCTTTAATTTTTATTATGACTGAATAATGTTCTCTTCCAGTGCAACTGAATATTTTTCTATATACAATTATATTTCAATATAGATATACACACATACAAACATCCCCCCTTATTTATCTATTCATCTACTGATGGACACAGGCTATTTCTCCATGTCTTGCCTATTGTAAATAATTTATCACTATTTAAGTCTGGAAGGCCTACAGATGGAGGAGGGAAGATGCATTCATGAAATCAGACACACACACGCACACTCATGCGCACAGCCAATAGCCACAGTTTCCAGGCCCAAATGAAAGAGGAAGGTGAGGGCCTAGCCTTCTTTTATCCCTTTGGAACTTCTAGGTCACCCAAGGACTGTTTGTATTTAATTGGGATTTCTGGACACCTGGAAGTTTCAGGTTTACGTGCTGCCTTCTGCAGTTGGCAGGGCAGGCTGCCAGTTTCGTTATCACTGCTTGGGACTTACATTTGCTTTCATGCTGCTCAGTGGGCATCCCCGTGCTTTTATGACATGCTGTGAATCTTGCTCCAGGTGGAGATGCAATACAATGAAATATTTAGCATGTCCTTGAATAGGCTACCAGGTGATGGAAACCAGTCGTACTGGCTGCTAGCTATCGATTACAGAGAACATTATGTACTTTGGTTACCAAATGGATTGGAGGCCAAGTTGACATTTTGTGAGAAAGTCTGTCAAAGGTTAACCACATTTTCATTCAATGGGACTAATACTGGGTGCCAGGGAGCTTTGTGCTTAGTACAGTGGTGGTACTGAGGAGCAATTAACCAGGTCTGTGTGGACTCTTCCCAGGAAGGCTACTTCAGCTGCCCGGAAAATTGCAAAGGGTTTTGCTGAGAAGGTAAACAGAAAAGGGTAACCTAGGCAAAGACGCAGAGCTGCGGGAAATAAACTTGTTCAAGTTTGGTTGAAACTGAATGTGCAAGGTGTGTGCTAGTGAGAGATGAGCACAGGTGCTGGCCCATAGGAGTCTTGAATGCAAAGAAAATTGGAATCTGCAATGGGAGATGAGGAATCATCGAAGAATTAAGTTAGGAAAGGCATGTGTGATTCAGGCAGTTCAGAAAATCCATTCTGCTAGGTTTGGAGAGAGTGAGTATATAGGTAGGTGGACATAGGATGAGAGGAAGAACAGGTGAGAGATGGATTCTAGGGGACACTTGCATTGAAGGCACAGGTCCAGAAAGTCAGAGATGGTTAGAGAAGGACTGCACAGAATATGGTGGTGTGAAGTCAGATGGGGCAGAGTGTTCTGTCATGTTCAAGTGACATGGACATGGACCGCCAGGGAGTGACTAGAGTCTCTGCAAAGCTTCTGCACTGTCAGAAGTATGGGGACACTAGGGTGAGGAGACTGAGGCCTTTGACTTAGACATAACATTTAAAGGGGTGCTCAGAGGCTCAGTAATTGAGATAAATACTTTTGGAGAGCATAAATTTCATTTATTAGATAAATTATACCTTAATGCAATATTTTCCAGGAAAAATTACATGATGTAGAAACCACAATGACAAAGTATCAAAGTTTAAATAGAGACAACATAGTGTTCCTGACTCTATCTTTTGCTTCAGAATCCAGTTCTTGGCAGGAAATGTCGTTTGTGTAAAAGATATGGGGGGTTAGGGGAAACAGGTGAAGGCATATGGAGGAAACACCAAATACAGCCTATCTTCCTGAAGCCCCAACTTCTTTTTTTTTTTTTTAAAGATTATTTATGCATACAGAACTGGGGTACAGGCCAGAGGAGCAGGGGCAGTGAGAGGATCCACCAGAGTCAGCGTGGGGAGCAGAACAGGCCCACTGATGAAGTACACTGCTGAGGGGAGCAGCGGGCGGGTCAGGGGAGGTCTGCCACGCCATGTGGGTCACTCCAGGGCGGGGAACGAAATTGCGCTGAAGTGGCAGTGGCTAGCTTGCAGTGCAGGTCCTAACCTGTTGCACCACTAGGGAGGGCCAGCCCCAGCTTCTTATATAAAAGTAAATAAAATGAGAGGATGGCCTGTCTAGAGGATCTCAGACTTAAGGTCTTTTTGTTTTATTACTTATTGTTAAAGATGGAAAAGACTTTGTAACAGGGTGGGTCCCAGGAAAAGGAGAAGTCCCAGGTTCCCTGCCCCACCCAGAGGCAGAGGGGAGAGGAACCTGGAGAGAAGACTGAGGAGGAAGCAGGACTGCCAGCCAGAAGGAGATCTGAGGGAGGCACGTGGAGCAGAGACTTGTGAAGAAGCGGCTCTTGTTTCTTGGCCCTGGGCTGGGTGAAACAAATGTCGGTGAGAAACCCAGGGGAGGTTCACTATGGCAGCTTTTATCTTGGTTTTGATTCTGCTCTTTTTCTCCCAGACTTGTCTGGACATGTCTGACCCTTTTCTATGGGGTCCCTACTAGAAGGTGCTTTAGACTCGTGGCAGCTTTCAGGCTTGCTTTGGGCCAACCCCTTTTGGATAAATTTTTACCCACGAGGGGACGGGTAATTTTGGGTGCTTGATTTAGAAACTATGTTCTTTGTCTTTTCTGTATTGCACACTGACTGTATTAAAGTTCCTTTCCATTAAAGGTCTTACATGTTTTGTGTTGATGTGGTGGATGACAGACCCTATTTAGAGCCGGCAGGTTTGGGGGTCCTGGGGTGCCCCGCTCCCTGATCTGTAACAAATTGCTTACAAACAGAGCGGAGGTGTCCCTTAGGAAGAGCGAAGCTGTTGGAAGAGCAGATCAAGGGGCTCAGGGCAGTGGGAGGTTGGGGGAATGCAAAGTCCTAAAAGCCAGGAATACTGACTGCCAAGTCTGGCAGTGGGAGGGTAGGAGGTTGCTGGAGCTCACGCTGCATAAAGGGCAAGGTCATTGGTGAGAAATGAATGGCACCAGTGGGTGATACTAGGGCAGAAGAAAGCTGAGAGAAGGTTGGAGCTGAGGGTGTGGGAAAGGAGCTGAAGGTCCTGTAAAAGCAACTGCCAGCCAGCAGTAAGCAACTGCCAGCCAGAGGAGGTTGGAAACAGGGGTGTGGTGTGATCTACATTCCCTTCTCCCCACCCCACTACAGGCTTCAGTAGGGCTCACTACTCAGGATGTTTGAGTGAAGGATGTTCTCCATTTGAGGATTTGGTGCTGGAGTGACCAACCATCCTGGTTTGCCTGGGACTGGGGGGTTTTCTGGGACAGAACTTTCTGTGCTAAAACTGGAAAGTCCTGGCATATCAGGGCTAGTTGGTTCCCCTCTTCTTCCCCCCATATCATGTGTTATAGAAGGACAAAAGGGCAAGAGAATTGAGGATGATGACCAGAGATTGGTACAGTATGGGGAGAAGAGAAAGCAAAACCATTACCTCCTAGTGACTTGTGAGACTTCATTCATTTTGTTAGTACTAATTGACTGCCTGGAACGCTGAGGTATATGCAGAGGATTTAAGCACAAGGATGATGTAGTTGCTCTCGGGCAATGTCCTGTGGTGGCTATGGTCATTTCGTGCTCAGGATCCAGTCTTCATCTCTGGAAAATTACACAGTGCATTCCCCAGAGGCCTTTACAGTGGGGTGGGGTGGGGAGGGGTGGTTGGTGAATTTGGTTCTGCAATTAGGTGCATAAACAGAAATAAGGTAGGGACTTTCTGCTTTTCTTGGTGCTGAAAAGCATGGTGGTGGTCACCTGGGGCTTGGGCAGGACAGTGCCCTATGTCACCAGCTTTGGAGGTGTGGCGGAGGGATAGGAATAGTGGTGGCTGGGCAGCTTTTTGATTTCTGGCTCCCTGGCATTCAGGTTTTGTTCAGCTCACTGTCCCCAGTGGCATTTCCTAGTTCCTTACAGTCCTGAGATAAGCTCTCTCTGGGAGACTTTGAGTCCCAAAAGCCCAGTCAAGAGCCTCTTCTGCCAGCCCTTGAGGCAGTCTTGTGAGTGCCCAAGTTAAATGCATCTCCACTGAACATACCTGGAGTGGTTTCTGTTAGTTCTAAGCTATTTCAGTTTCTTTGAAAGTGGAGGCTGCCATTCCTTCTGTCATGGAAATTAACCTGGTGACTGGCATTAGCTTTGTTTCATTTTTTAAATGATAATCTGGGATTGTCTAAACTTCCTCTCACAAATTAAAACGAACTGTCTTAGGTCTTAGTTCTGATTAAGAAACTGGGAACATGTTGTACTGATGAGGAAATCTGGTGTAAATGTGGAAGAGGAAATATAATCATTAAATTAGAAGAGATTCTTGACAATAAAGGGGATTTCCAAAATTGTTGGAATGCAGTTTTGTCTCACTAGGGAAGTTGCCTGGCTTTAAACAGTGGAGTAAAGTGAAAGTAATACATATTGATCCATCTGGAGGGCTAGATATTTGAGTGCAAGACAGGTTTGTGCTCGGTTTGTCCCTTTGTTCTTGAGTAAAGTGACAGAAGTGTCTTCCCGAGGAAGTTATTACAGTGAAGGATGCTTGGCGGCTCAGGTAGAGTGGGGTTGATAATTGGGGGCACTGTCCTTTTATGGAGCTCTAAAGACCTGATTCTAACTGCCACTCTCATCCCCACCCTCTCCATCCATCTTTTAAACCATGTTAAATAAAATCTGATCTGTTCCTTTTAGGATAACTCTGGGATGCTACTAAGCTTTCTTGTTCTAACGTTTCGTCTATATATACACCAAAGAAGCTCTAAAAGCATTATGATTTATGTAAGGTTGTTTCTATGTGGCACACTCTATTTTTTTTCCCTTGTACTTCTGCTAGCTCTGCCCTCCAGTACCATGTTGAAGGATTAGAAGGAATAAGCATAGACATGTTTGCTTTTTGCATTAGTCTTTACTTTCAGTTAATTCTCAGTATACCTAGTAATAAAATGTAACGAGTTCTTTAATTCTATCATCTAGTAATTTTGATTAAGAGAAGCTAAAAGCAGCCCAAAAAATTATTCTAGTGTTCATTGTTTTAGCCCTTAGTCAGAGGACTGCTTTAAGGCTGACTGCTGTTTTATATAAGCTAGAAATAACCTTATTTTTTTTTCTCTTTCCCTTTTCTATTCTTTGTCACTTTGGATAAAAGTAGTAGTTTTTTCCTGCCCTTGAAGTAGTCTTGTGAGTGCACAAGTTAAATGCATCTCCATTGAATACCTGGAGTAACCGGTTTCTGGTAGTTCTAAGTTGTTTGTGTTTCTTTGGAAGTGGAGTCTGCCATTCCTTCTATCATAAAAATGATCGTGGTGCCTGACATTAGCTTTGTCTAGCTTTTTATTTATTTATTTATCTGTTTGTTTGTTTACCTATCTATTTATTTACTTATTTAAGTTTAAGAAGAGTTTTTAATTTTTGAAATTATTTTACTTTTTAGAAAAGATTTATTTATGCACACAAAAACTGGGGTGCAGGCCAGAGGTGTGCGGTTGTGTGAGAGAATTCACCAGAACATGGGGGGAGCAGATAGGCAGATCAGCGAAGTACACTGCTGAGGGGAGCAGCTGGCCGGACTGGAGAGGTCTGCTGTGCTATGTGGGTCAGCTCCCTGGCCTGGAATGGAACTGGTTCTGAAGTGGCTGTGGCTAACTTTGCATTGCTGTGCTTTAACCCATTGTGCCACCAGGGAGGGTCCTAATATTTCATTTTTAAAAGTGGGGACTGGTGTACCCCACAAATGATACAGTAGTGAAGATACACAGTTAAACCCCAAGAGCATGACTGAAGGCTTTCACTATTGATATCACAATAAAAGGCATAAAAAATTTAGTAAATCAAAGCTGAACAGTCCAGTCTAGTCAATAAGGCAAGATGGTGCAAGAAGTCATTGAAATTAAAAGCTTCCTATCCTATATAAATGGCTAGCAGATCTGAAAACACAGTGATGAATCTATCGAGCTCTCTTCGTGTAGCTGTCAAATATGAGTGACACATTGTCAAACGGGGAGCCACAACGGGCTGTTCTTTTTGGGGGGGAACCACAAATGCTAGAGTCAGCTATCTCAACTAAGTAGTAAGTGTGCTTTTCTGCCAGGAAAGCCAACCTCAACTCACTTTGTCTTGAAATATGTATGGGTTGTCTGTAGTAGCTACAGCAGTGATGTTTTTCTCTAGATGCCAGGCTGTAAGGCAGGCTTCCTTGCGGTCCAGGCTGGCATTACTTACTGCATCATTTTTTCGCTTGCCACCTGCTCAGATGGCGTTTGCTTCAAAATCGTGCTAGGTTTATCGTTTTCTGGAGATGCTTCTAGGTTATGTTTTACTTGGAGTCTCTGTCAGACGTTCTGAAGAAATTAGTGTGTGATCCAGTCATGACCACAACTTCAGATCTATTCCAACAACATTCAAATTTGGCGAATATGCAGACTTCACCCCTCTTCCTCTGGAAGTAGATCTAGAAGGTGGTCATCTTCCGGCTCTACTTGGAGGCTGGCTTTTTAAGGGAATGCTTCTAACATACACTATTAGCTATAATATTTGTTATAGATTTTTTTCTAGTAATTACTATTTAACTGGTTATATGCTATATGTTTGGTACATGTTTGTAGATCGCTATTTTGCAAGATAAAACTCCCTTGCTTTTAATGCAGGGATCAGCTTTTTTAGCAGACTCACACCTTTATTACATTGGATCACGCTTCGTGAACAAGATAAAATTTCCACTTATCAAGGTCATTATTATTATCTTTTCAATGATATTTTGAGTTTGTTTTTTTTTGTTAATGTCTGGCATGTTTATTTGTTGGCATCATATCTATATGTTATCTATTTTGATGCCATTACATATTGTAAATTTTCACTTTGTGCTGTTCCTTTTAGGCTCCCTACAATTTCCCATACTTTCTTACATGCCCAGCTATGTATTTGAGCAAATGTTGCTGTTTTATTGAGCAGCTTAGTGTCTCTTACAGCTAGAGTTTCTTTCCAGATAATCTAGTATAGGGGTTCTCAACTTAGGCACTACTGGTGTTTTGCGCTGGGGAGCTTGTATTCTGTGGGGAGCTTGTATTCTGGGGGGTCTAGAAACATCCCTTGTCTCTCCTGCAGGTGCCAATGGCAGCATGTTGTGAGATGGAGGAAAAATGTCTCCATATACTGTCAAAATATCCCATGGGAGGCAAAATCACCCCTGATTATAAGCCATTAATTTAATGCATCACATTGCAGAGACTTCCCTTATCTTCTAGAATGTTTTAAAACGTATTTTAAACTTTCAGATTAGTTTCCTCAGATGTGAGTGTTGTTATTTTGCCTACCGCTGTCATGGTTACTT
Organism: Condylura cristata; assembly: GCF_000260355.1. NCBI lineage: Eukaryota > Metazoa > Chordata > Mammalia > Eulipotyphla > Talpidae > Condylura > Condylura cristata. The sequence goes on along the minus strand of NW_004567103.1, from coordinate 25,289,120 downwards.
TTATTTTCGTGTGTGGTTAATTTCATTTTTAAAGATTTATTTATTTGTGCATATAGAACTGGGGTACAGGCCAGAGGTGCTCCTGCGGTGAGAGGATTCATCAGAGACAGAGTTGGGAGCAGAACAGGCGGACTGAGGAAGTATACTGCTGAGGGGAGCAGTGGGTGGGTCAGGAGAGGTCTGCATGATGTGGGTCACACTGGGCGGGGATCGGACTCATGCTGAAGTGGCTTTAGCTTCTTAGTGCTGTGCTTTAACCCACTGCGCCTCCAGGGAGTTGCACTGTGTGTGATTTTAATTTTAAGCATGAGCTCACATCCTGCAAAAAAAGTGTCTAAAGTTCCCTTAAGAGGGGGTGGTTTGGGTTTTTCTCAGGGGCACCTTATGGGCTTCCCTAGTCTGAACAACTTTTGTTATTTCTTGGCTTGTGCTGAAAAGAAACAAAGTAGTGATTATTTGGTTCCTAACCCTACTTCTGCTCCCACTTTCTCTCATGCTCTCTCCCCTTTCCATTACCTTTAGCCACAGTTGACTGTCCCCAGCACCCCTTAACATACCCACAGTGGTATTTTGCTGCACCTGGTTGGCCTGGCTCAGCTTGGGATCAGTAGTTTTCCTTCTGGTATTTTCTCTGAACATGCCAGATGCTACCACTGAGTAATGTGGATTTTGCTGCCAAACTCCATCTCCATTAGTACAGAGGGAAGAGAGCGAGCCAGTTCTCTTGCTGGGTGCTTGTGACTGGCAGGGCGCAGTCTTGGGTATAATTTTGGTAGGAGGTTTTTAAAATTGATTACCTAATTTTGTTAATTTTTGGTGACCTTGTTATAGCATTGATGCTTATGAATTCTAAAAGCTAGATCACAGTTTTTAAAAAAAAGAACTAGGCCCTCCCTGGTGGTGCAGTGGGTTAAAGCACAGCACTGAGAAGCTAAAGCCACTTCTGCATGAGTTCGATTCCTGCCTGCCCCGGAGGTGACCACATGACGTAGCAGACCTAGATCTGCCTGTTCTTCTTCACACTCTGTCTCTGGGGAAGCCTCTCACCGCCCCTGAGCCTCTGGCCTGTACCCCAGTTCTGTATGCACAAATAAATAAATCTTTAAAAAAAAATCTATAAAAAAATCTTTAAGAAGAACTGGGCTCAGATACCGCCCCCTGTTCCCTTGCAGGGCACTTCAATAAATCCTCCTTTTCTGTTAAAAAAAAAAATGAATAAAGAAAGAACTGGAAATGATGTTTAACTTAAAGTATTTTTTGTTTATATATAGAGTATAGAATTAGGCTTTCCAGAACACATAAAATTAGTATTCCATTTCAGATTAAAAAAAAAATCATCTCTGTAACAGTTTTTCTACTTTTATTGAACAATTTAGTTTCCTTGAGAAGACTGATGTGAAAGGTATAGCTGAATAATGTACTTCAAAATATTTTAAATTGAAAAAAAAATAAATGTAATTTTATTACCCTCAGTCACTAAAGTACTCCTTAAGATTTTCACTGATGGGAAACCCTGGATCTAGGAAAATCTTCCTCTAAGAAATAGAGAAACAAATTTTTAAATAGAGAACTATTTAATAATCCTAAGTATCCCTTTTTGCTGTTATTGACAGGAAGCTCTAGAACAAATTCAGTTTTATTTGTGTTGTATTCTCTTACCCCCTGTCATGTTTTGACTTTCTAACCTAATTTACCCCCATTGTTCTCATATAAAATTTTTCTGCTTCTCTGTTTATCATACATAAGATGATTATAATCTTTTGTGGGCTGAAGTTGTATATCAATAAATGAAATAGATTCAATGCTCCTTTCACTAAATATAGTTGGCTAGGTATAAATATACTTGTACACAAATAAATATGTAGCAACAGTTAGCAACTTACAGGTGGGTTATGTTTCTAATTTCCTTGCTAAGATTAGCTTTTTTTTTTCTCTGAAGATTTATTTATTTATTCATACAGAACTGGGGTACAGGCCAGAGATGTGGAGGTTGGGAGGAGCCACCAGAGACAGAGCGGGGAGCAGAACAGGCAGACAAAGTACACTGCTGAGGGGAGCAGCGGGTGGGTCAGGAGAGGTCTGCCACGCCATGTGGTCACCTCGGGGGCAGGCGGGGATCAAACTCATACAGAAGTGGTTTAAGCTTCTTTGTGCCGTGCTTTAACCTGCTGCGCCACCAGGGAGGGCCTAAGACTAGCTTTGAACCTGAAATGCTCTGACATAAACAGACAAGGTACTCCCAGAGCACAAGAACTTTTTCAACATAAAGCATAGCCAACTTTCGGGTAGCTAGCTAATGATTATCAGTTGCAACTTAAATTATGAAAGAAAATAGTGTGAGTTCCAGTGGAAGAAGTTACCCACAACACCCCTCACTCCCCACTCCTGCCTGGCTTTCCTCGCAGGAGTGAGGACTTTCTCCAGAGCCCCACTCTGCCTCCTTCCTTCCACTGGCACTGTCGGCAACTCCAGTGATGATTACTGCACTCAGGCAGTGTCCTGAGAGGCGGCAACCCCTGAACTCAGGGTCTGATTTGGAAGTCACACCTGCTTGGCACAACCTGTATTCAATGGTAGTGCCAGGTCTGATAAACAGACCTGATGAAGCTTTGCAAAGGGCCCTGGGCTTTGGGACCATGGCAACAGAGGTTTCTGCTAACAGGTGTGAAGGAGGGGAACAACTGAAAAAAAATGTGAGGGGGTGGGACAGAAACCTCCAGTCAGTTTTGATAGCTGCATGTGGTCCTTTGCTAACACCCACTTTTGTTCAAGACTCCCAGGGGAAAGGCCCTGTGTGGGGAGTCAACTGTTTAGTCATTTGGGCATTTCCACCCCCCAGTTATCACTTTACCTAGTTATATTTTCCCCTTAGCATACTTTACATTTTGACCAGTTCTGATAAAGTCTGTGGGATTTTTGGAAATAATTTGTCTTTGGTTTCATTTCCTTTAAAAATGTAATTTACTCTGTCTGGTTGGTGTATTAGTTGCTTTGTCTGCTGGTTCTCCCTGTCTGTAACTTCAACGGTATGAACTTAACCTTCCAAGTTAGAAACCAGAAAGAGAAGAGCCTATTTGAGTTGTAGGCATTTGTTACTCCGACACGAGGATATTAAAAAGTACTTTTCTAACCACAGAACTCCTTCATTGGAAAGAACTCTGAAAGCAATGAAGACAGCCAGCAGCAATGAAGTTGGTATCTTCAGAGGCTTCTAGTGACTGGACTGGAGTTTCATTCCTGCGGTTCCTGGGAATGACACTGTGCAGGATGTCTGCGGAGGTCCTCCATCAAGTCGAGGAGGCACTGGATGAAGAAGAGAAGGAGGTGCTACTGTTTTTGTGCAGGGATATTGCTGCAGACGCAGCTCCGCCCAATGTCAGGGACCTCTTGGATATTTTGAGCGAGAGGGGCAAACTGTCTGTGGTGGACTTGGCTGAACTGCTCTACAGAGTGAGGCGGTTTGACTTGCTTAAGCGGATCTTGAAGATGGACAAAAAGACAGTGGAGGCTCACCTGCTCAGAAACCCCCGTCTTGTTTCGGACTATAGGTAACGCATTGGTTTCGGTAATTCCTGAGGCTAGACCCAGCGGGAGGGAGACAGTCCAGACTGCTAAACAATAGAAATGAGCACAGGAGAGAAAAGCAGCTACTTTGGCCTTCTCTACCCACTGATCCAAATCCAGTATGATGTTACTTCATTCCTTTGGACTCTGGACTCCAAATACATGCTTAAAGGAATTGGAGAGATCATAATGAAAGGAGAATGATGGATGCTTTGTTTGTTTAATGAACAAAAAAAGGGAGGGGTGAATAAGAGTAATTCTAGTAATTCTTGCCTGTCTCTGTGAGCTCTTCAGTGGCCTTTGCTAGCTGATTTTCTGTGATGTCAGATCCTGGCAACTTTCAGTACTGAGGAAGGAAATAACTCTGACTGTGATCTTCCTGAGGTCTCTGTGTCTTTGTATGTCTTTCCCCTCTGAGGAAATAAGTGGGGTACACTCCCTCTGTGAGTTTTTTGTGCCCCTCACTCCATGCTGGGAGCCCAAGTTGAACATCTGTTAACCACTTGTAAGCTCTCTTTAGTTGAGAGCAGAAGAGCTGCTGGGGTCCCCTTTGGTTCAGATAACAGAATACCAGAGTCTTCTTCCTCGTGTTCACATAGTACTCTCCTGCCAGCACAGGAGAGCACAAGCCACCCTTAAGCCTGTGTTACTGAGAAGCGAAGAGAACTTAGAACCTTAAATTAGTGGTTCTTTTTCTCTACACCATGCCTTTAGTTATATTGATAATGCCTATTTGGAGGTGACGTATATTATTAAGAACTATATTAAAGACAGTCGAAAGCAGTGTGGGCCTAGGAAAGGGTTTGAAACTTGGGGTCTGTAAGGCCTCAGAACCACTAGTTAAAGGCCTCACACGTAGACTGAGCTGGTTACTAAACTTGGTTGGGTCTTCATTGTCTTGCTCGTAAAACTAAGAATAGTAACTGAGTTCACAAGTTTGATTGTCGGAGACCCATTGTGATAGTTTAGTATGCAAAATATTGTTGAAAACAGACTACAAATGCAAGGGGCTGTTATTTTTGTGTTTGTCATTCTTGATCATTATCCACATCTCCAACCATCACATAATGTCAGTCATCTTCAAACTTTTGGCAAGGCACTGACTGGATTTCAGGAATACATTAGGGCACTCTGTCTACTTCTGATCTCCTTGCGATGGAGAGTGGAAGCAGTTCCTCAGGGCAGGGTCTGGGCAGTGGGAGTAGGGTGCTAGATTGATCCCTTTACTTGTTCAATGGGCTTTGTTGTGGGTGGACATAGGTCACGTATTTAGCAAAGTGAATACAAAATCTTCCGACCTCCAGAAATGGGAAATCAGCCTGTTGAGCAGTGATGACAATGTCAAGAGTAATGCAAAGCATGAGGTTTCCTGATAAAGCATGACGGTAGCGCCTGGAACAGGGGTCACTGAGTCATTAAGGGCTTTGTACACAAAGTCATCCACAGTCTCCACCCCCAAGATGCCCTTTACACTGTAAGTTAGGGAGGAACCAGGGCACTGCCCATGTTACTGTGCTCTAGACTCTTATGAATCAAAGTAGGATCCTTGGACCAGCAGAATCACCATCTCCTGGGAATTTGTTAAACAGAGAAAATAAGTTCACTTTGCATTCTATTTCTGATCTTCATTTTAGTCATTTAGATTCTTCACCTCTTTCATTATAACTTCAGGGGAAACTAGGGGATTCTTTAGGGAAGTTTTTATTCTCTGAGTTATTTTCAGAGCAGTTAGTTGGAAAGGAAGGTACTGTCATCCATTGAAAATTGGGGAAAGGATGAGTTCCCTTAAGATCTCTTCCTGGGGTCCTCCCTGATCGCCTAGGAGATAAGTCTCAGTGCTGTAACCACTACAGCTTGGCCAGTCCACTAGGGATCTGGCCCACCTGGCACAACAGACCTCTCCTGACCCACCCATTGATCCCTTAACAGTGTTCTTCAGTAGATCTGCCTGTTCTGCTCCCCACTCTGCCTCTGGTGGATCCTGTTACCCCCTGCACCTATGGCCTATACCCCAGTTCTTCTGAGCAGCAAATATATCTTTTTTTAAAAAAGATCTCTTCCTGGGGTGACCTAGGCTTTCTGTTTTATGATGGTGGGGGCACATATTCAAATGGGGGCAAGAACTAGTCTTTTAGCCAATTATTAGCAGAGGAAGCATAGGCTCTTGATGTTCTCAGTAGGCCTGCTATCTGAAATTCCTAAGGAAATTTGTCTTGTTTATAGGGTGCTGATGACAGAAATTGGTGATGGTTTGGATAAATCTGATGTGTCCTCATTAATTTTCCTCATGAGAGATTATATGGGCCGAGGCAAGACAGCCAAGGATAAGGTGAGTTTGTTTTTTTATTTTGGGTTCATGTTTCCAAGAGTCTAACAGAAATTGGGGGTTGTTTTCGACTGTGTGGAAGGAAGCATTTGAGCAAAGAGACCCCTGTGGTTGAAGGCGGGAACTGAGAAAAGTATAGGATTTCTTATAATGTCAGTGATGGAAAATAACTGGTTTATGAATTGAGAGGAAATAGGGCGATCTCTCCTGGGGAGGCCTGGCTGCTTCATTCCTCCTCATAAATGTCCTTTATTTTGCAAAATTCATAGATTTGGCTTATATTAGTTTTCCCTCTTGGTTTGACATACCTTCTGGGTGGGGTGGGAGGTCCCTTCTGCTCATGCTGAGTAGAAGACATGCTGGTCCACTCTCACCTCGCTCTCCTACTGCCACTTCTTTGTTCTCAGCTAGTTTAAGGTTTGTGTGGAGCCATTAGACTGCCCATGGAGATGGGTCAGGGAAAGATCCTTCCAATCTATCTATCTGAGAATAGCAAAAGCAGAGATTGGAGGTTGAAGACTAGGTAGGAGGTGAAGATCTGAGGGATGTTAGTTTACTAGAGAAGGTCCTCAATTTCAGCTGATCCTCTATGGTACCGCTGACCTCAGGCCAGGGTAGAAAAACTATTGTGCATGAAACTACGTATTTAAAGAACTTGCCCCTTAGGACTCTGCTAAGTCGTTGCTTGAGAATTTCCTCACATTCCTTAGTGATCGTAGGTTTATTTCTGGAATCTGGAAATACAGGGTGACTGGAGACCCCATCATCAACTGCAAAATGAGAAAGAAAATGAAATAACAATACTTTTCCTTTTTGTTATCTTCTAATCAGCTATTTCCTGATTACTTATATAGATTTAATTATATTCCTAATTTAAGAACATAAAGATAGCACTTCAGTAACCACCATACACAGAAGGGGCAAATAAAAGCAAAGCCAAGCCAAGCCAAGCCGGCCTCCGAACCCAGTCCTTTCACCGCCCTGGGGCCGGGGGAGTGAGTAGCAAAATGCTCTGACCTTGTGTGTCCCACCCAAAGCCCTCAGAATGAAGGAGAATGTCCAGCATGACAGCGGTTTTAGGAATTTCAAAACCACCATTGGGATTTTCTTTTTAGTAGAAACTTCCTTTCAGCCATTTCCTCTCTTGCGTTTTTAGGAAAGTCCTCAGGAGTTTTTCAGTATCACACCAACTTGGCTTTTTTGAAAAGAGAATGAGCACAGGCCTGCTCTCTCACATTACCCCCTGGTGACACAGAAGAGTTCACATGTCTTCCCAACCTAGGCACAGCTTGCCCCTTCTCACCCCCCTCCAAAAAAAAACCAACAATACTTGTCACTGCCTCTTTTCTGAGTAAAACCCCAGAATGTAATTTGGAGAAACTGTGACACAGGTTTGTCACTAACAGCTATGGAAGTGATCCTCTGGTCATATTTTCTTGTTGATAAAAATCACATGGTTCGTCTGAGGTTTGCGCTTGGGACTTAGTAGTCAGCCCTGCTAACATTTGTTTTCCTGGTGGCTCTTGTAGAGTTTCTTGGATCTTGTGATTGAATTGGAGAAACTAAACCTGCTTGCTCCAGATCAATTGGACTTATTAGAAAAATGTTTAAAGAACATCCACAGAATAGACCTGAAGACTAAGATCCAGAACTACAAACAGTCTGGTAAGAAAAATATTGACCTCTGTGAGGCCTAGGAAAAGTACTCTGTGTATAGTAAATCTGACTGGTAAAGATTCATTTGTTGGATGTCTGGTTAGATGCCCCACCAGCCTGTGACAAGAGATCGTCTCCCTTCATACCCCAGAACTACTGACTTCATCATCCCACCCCTCAGGATGGTCATCTTAGCCCTTTGCAAAATGTCACCAAGATCTTGAAATTCCAGCCTTCAAGGAGCCAGTAGTCCCATTTTCTGCACAGGGCACACTGGCTTGTTCCAGTGTTTGGCCTTCCTGTCATCCAACTCTTAGTGGTGGCTTTTATTGGGGTCCCCTCATGCATGTGTGCTGAGTGTCACAAGCCTCATGGAAAAGACCTCCTTTTCTGTTGATACTCCCTTCACAAAGGGGGCAGAATTCCTATTGGCCTTTCTCAGGCTCCCTTTGTGTTCTAGACCAGGCTCTGTTAGCAGTTCACTGCCACCAGAGTCACCACTGAAGGTCATGGCTGTGACCCAGTGACCTACAGACACCCCCTTCCCACCCCGAGGAGTCACTCATTAAAGGTCAAGAATAGGAGTAGCATTTTTAGCCGGTTAATGATGTTGGTGGAAGAGTCAGCTGATTTGATAATAATTTACTGCAGTAAGCTGGCTGGAAAGTGTTAGGGTATTTTTGAAAGATAATGATTGACCTTGAACTGAGACATTGTTGAAAATTTATTTGATATTAATTTGTAAATATTAACTGAATACCTTGCTTCTGCTTCTAGCTCAAAAAACGGGAAACAGTTATATAAATGCTCTCCAGGGATCTCTCCCAAACTTGAGTCTTAAGGATCCTTCATATAACTTAATGGTGAGTTTGGAGCAAATATCTGGAATCCCAGCATGAAACGTTCTCAGAACTTTGATAAAAAGAAACAAATTATCGGAAAGGAGTGCGCTTTGTTATTTGTAAAAATGTAAAAATGTACTTTTGTTTAAAAATATGTATAAATGTTGCTAAAGAAAATTATTATAAAGCAAATACATGTTCATTGAACAAATACATCTAAAAATGTGTAAAATATTTAAAAATAAATAGATTTACCATTCTGTGCATTTGCTTTTTATTGAGTTAATTTAAATGATTTCAGCACAAGCAGTTAAGTATTTATTTGCTTAAAGATTTATTTATGTATGCATACAAGAACTAGGATACAGCCAGAAACATGGGGTGAGAGGATTCACCAGAGACAGAGTGGGGAGCATGACAGGCAGATTTACTAAAGTACACTGCTGCGGGGAGCAGAGGGTGAGACAGGAGAGGTCCTCTGTGCCATGTGGGTCACCTCCCCGGCGGAGATTGAACTCCTGCTTCTGTGGCTGTGGAGAACTTCATATGCTGCGCTGTAGCCTATTACCCCACCAGGGAGGGCCCACAGCGTTTTTGTTACTGATTGATTTGTGTACCTTGTATAGATGGTACAAGGAATCATCACATTTGTTCCTGGGTTACCTTGAGAAATTAATGTAATTATTGTGATCTCATCCACCTCCCCATATAAAAGTGTGTGGAACTGGTAATGAGGACTTAGGCCACAGTACAATTTCAGGGTTAAATGACAAATGCTTTCATAAAATCATGTGATGGAAATATTAACTACCCTGGTAACTAAAAATAGCTCCATAGAGTTTATGAGCCATAAAAGATGCTACTGAGACTAGAATTTCAGAGCTAACAGGAATGGTACAGATTATACTGTCTGACCCACTCTGGACAAACAAGGAAACATTAAATATCACCCACCTCTAACTATCCCCAGCACTGGGCCCAGTCCATACTCCTTTCTTTAACCAGAGTATATTTAATAAATTACATTTGAGTCCTAACCATCGCTTAGATGGATTTATCATTTTTCCAAAAATCAAATATTCTTTCTTTTGTCCTTCTGAATTGCTATTACCAAATTATTAACAAAAATGGTTAGGATCTAGATCCAGATTTTCTGGCCTTTCTGTGCTATTATCTACCTGGCATAAGTTACACTGTTCCTTTTAGTTAAAGCCTGTCATTATTGTACTATTTATTGCTTTGCATTTTGTTAATGTAAGCAATTGTATTCACTGTCAGTGTAGCCTGTTGGGAAACCCATATGCCCGGTACATAAATTTCTCCTTATATTCTCAGTGTTACTCTGTGACTCTGGTCATTTATTCATTTAGTAAGCCAGCACTGTAGCATTTGAATTCAGTGAATTTCTCCTAAGATTTAGGAGCCAAATACCTCGCTCATACAAGGCAGCAAAAGTGTTTTAAAAATTACCGTGACAAATGACAGATGACACCAGCATATTAAAGAATAAATTGTATGGCTTTGCAATATAGTACTTTTAAAATCTAAGCTTGATTTGATGACCTGCTTTTTAATAATATGTAAAAGTCAATGTACATCCCTATGGGGTTCAAATTTAATATTGTAAGCCTCTGACTGATTCATAGATGATTAGTGATAAAAACAACTTACGTGTTCTTTCTTGAATTGAAACACACAACTTACCTACAGACACAGTTTAATGAATAGTGTACTTCTTTCTTTTGGCTAGGATAGCTTCAGAGGAGAGCTGTCATTTGAGAGCTGGGCGTATCAGATGGTTGACAGTATGTGGTATGCGTACCTTACACGAGACATGTCATCTGAGAAGAGAAAGGGTCAGTTCAGTCTTTCATTCTTTGATTAATCTCACTCTAGCCCTCAGAAGTAGCAGCTGATTATTAAGAATCCAGCCCACATGTGGCTCTATTAGCTAGGCAATTACAGAAAACAGTAACTGACTTTTTTTTTTAAGCAGTTTGGTGTGCTAGGCACTGATCTGAGTACTTTATGTACACATAATCTTCATGAAAAATTTATAAGATAGGTGCTATTATTATCCTTGTGAAAATAAAGCAACAGACATATCAAGGTCACATAACTTAGTCAAGGTTATATCGCTGGTAAGTGGCAGAAGCAGGATTCATAGCCCCAGTTATCTGGGCTAGAACTTCTACTCTTGACCTTACCATAGTTACCTCTGTTCAAGATCAGGTTGAATGTGAATTGCTTGTTCCAACTTGGAGCTTTTATAGCAACCCTGCTATACCACAACATCTGACTTTCCTAAACTGCTTGAGACATTCAAATTCAGCCTGTTTACCTGCTCATGTATTTTCACTTTGAAAGGGTTACCTTGTTCTTTTGACAGTGGAATGTGGGATTTATGGACTTAGTGACTCCTGCTGTTCTTATTTATATCACTTAACTATGAATGTGATATTTTTATTTTTTCCTCAATCCCATTGAGATATTTAAAGAGGTGTAATATAATGTGCCCCTAAAAAAAACTAACAGAGTGTGGCCTTATTCTTTATATTTGAAGCTCCAGAATGGGAGAACTAAAGGACAAAATATCATTGTGGAACAACTTCAAAGTAAGACTACTTTTTTTTTTTAAGATTTATTTATTTGTGCATACACAACTGAGGTGCAGGGGTGGTGAAAAGATTCACCAGAGACCGAGTGGGGAGCAGAACAGGCTAATCTACTGAACCGACACTGCTGGGGGGAGCAGCAGGCCAGACAGGAGAGGTCTGCTGCACCATATGGGTCATCTCCCTGGCCGAGGCTCAAACCCAAGTGGCTGCGGTTGCTTCATAGGGCTGTGCTTTAACTTGTTGCACACCAGGAAGGGCCCTGATAGCCCATTTAATGAATCTGAAAACTCTATAGATGAAATCTCCTCATCCCCTAAGATGAAACAGCAGAAACTAGCCATTCAACCCATATGATTTCTTCACTTAAAAATCAGCATCTGATCCCATAACAATTATTCCCCCCAAGTGTGTTTCTTTTGCTTGCCTTGAGTCTTTGAAGTGAGGGCTCACACTGGCCTCACACTGCAGTGCAGGTGACTGAGCATCAGAACTCTAGAAGGCGGGGTAGGCAGGTAAGGAAGACTCCTCCTTACCTGACAGGCTTGGAACTTGTCCTGTGTGCAGTGAGGATGGTGAGCACTGTATGTCAGGCAGTGGCCGAATGAAGTCTTTGTGTGGCAGACCCCTCGCTTAAATGTCATGGTGGGACTTGGTGCTGGCTGTGTGAGAATCACCGGAACTGAGAATCACCGTGCCCAAATTAGCTAGATATGCAGCTCACATCTGTCACCCTCCCTAACATTCATCTCCCCAGCCAGAGCCAGTGGGCAGGGAGTTAATTCCCGCAGTGACAGCATGTATCTTAAAATCCCGGTGAGCTGGTGAAGATTAGCATTCTGAAAGCTACTTAAAGCAACATAGGAGACCTGGTAGAAATGGAAAGGAGCTAGAAACAATCTATGTCCTCTCCACTGCTCTCCCTGGGGGTAGGTTTATCCTGAATCTTAATTACACAGGTAAGGTAAGGGAGGCTTAGAGATTTAAAAAATCTCCCAGACTTTTGGAAGGAACTTGCCCAAGATCACAGAGCTCGTCAGTGATAGTGCTAGGTTTTAACCAACATTTTGTGGCTTAGATGCTGTTGGTTTTCCTTAGAAAACTGTTGGTGAACCTTAGAGCCACTTTCTGGCTTTTGCTTAAACTTGGTTTGCTTACTAATAAAAGAAAAATGCATTCTGACAACTTGACCTAAATATAAGAAGTTTAAAACAAACCAAGTATTCATATAAACTTGGACTTGAAAATAAATTTCAGGTGAATGAAGGTGATGATCACAGCAATTTAGTAAACTCTTACAACACGCCTTACAGAAATATGCATAATTACATAGATTATTTTGTGTTTTTATTCTGTTACCTTGTGATTGCTAAAATGCAAGTAAAATATTCTTTTAATTCCAAGTGTCAGAAGTAGCCACCATTAATTTATGGCCCTCAGCCCTTTTAAGCATAAGTGTGCTTAAAAAATGTATATGCTTCTAGCCTCTTTCTAGTTTGGGGACAGTACAAATATTCAGTAGTTAGCCTTGATATTTTTACTCACTTCCTATCTTCTTAGGATAAACTTCTAGAAGCAGAATGTTAATTTAAAGAATAGTGCCAGTTTTAAGACAGTTTCAAGTTATGCAACATTAACATTTGAAAGTTCTCATTTCCCCCAAATCTTACTAATACCAGCATTATTTTTCAATTGCCTACAGGGTTCTGCAACTGGCAAGTAGAAAAACATCAGACAAATTGATAAGAGAAGAAGCCACTTAGAAGTTTAATAACATCTATATCCCCTTATATATGAGAGAGACCCAGCATGATTGAGTAACTCACCCATGAGGCTTTAGATACGATTTTTTGAAAAGATTTATTTATTCATACAGAACTGGGGTACAGTCCAGAGGTGCAGGGTCAGTGAGAAGATTCACCAGAGACAGTGGGGAGCAGAACAGGCAGATCAATGAAGTACACTGCTGAGGGGAGCAGCAGGCCGGTCAGGAGAGGTCTTCCCATCACGTGGATCACCTCCAGGGCGGGGATTGAACTCATGCTGAAGTGGCTTTAGCTGCTTAGTGCTGTACTTTAACCCGCTGCATCACCAGGGAGGGCCCTAGATATGATTTTACACTGGGAGGTTGGAGGATTGGGAGTAGGAGTCATAAGAGTGCTTACTGGAGTAAACACAAAGATACTTACTTCAGTTTTTCCATTGAAAAGAGATAAGGGGATTAGGTCTTCTTGAAATGGATAGTTACAGGGAAGTTTCAATATTGATTTCAAAAGCATTCTCCACTCAGCCTTCAGAGATCTTCCCTAAAATCAAATTTCTGCCAAAAATAGACATATTTCGTGTTACATATTTTTACACTTCTATGGTAAATACTGGTGAATTCATCTTAGAGATTAAAAAAAGTCCCCCTAAGCCTTCTGGAAGAAACTTGTCCAAGATCGCAGAGCTTATCAATACTAGTGCTAGATTTTTTAGAAATAATGTAATTATTTTTCCATCATTTTGTGTCTTTTTCCATCTCAGTTGTAATCCCTGTGGGCTTCCCATCACCAGATTACCCATGTGCCATCACCAGAGTCCAGTGCAGCTAGTGTTAGACTTTAACCAACCTTTGTGGCTTAGAAACTGTTAGTTTTTCCACCTCCCTGGGTTAGCAAACTCATTTTTATCTAACAAAATTGTCGTTAGGCTTATCCGTATTTACTCACTCCGTACTAACCATCTTGCTATTGACATTTTATTTTATGATCTCCCAGTATCACTGGACTAAGAAAACATGGCCATCTGTTCCTTAAGGCACAAATCCATGTAAACACTCCCTTCTCTGCAATGTCTACAGTGTTTTCCAGTTGCTTGTGTAGAAAGGCTGTTGGTCATGTTGTGGGTGAAGTTAGACGATTCTTACTATCAGGTTAAAATCTTACCTGTCACCTGGTCTTTACCTGGAGTTCTGAGGGGCAGAGAAAGTTTTTCTATATAACCCCATTTAGCATGTGAGCTAGTGTTTTCTTACCAGTTAGATTCTTTACGGTGTGAGACCGGAAACTTGGGAGCTGAGTAAAATAAGAGATAATTGAAGGAAATAGCAGAAGTGAACCATTGTGAAATAAAGAAACTCAGCCAGCATGAGTGAACTGAGTTCTTCATCTTTGTAAATGATTTATCAATCCTCTCCCCTCCCCTCCAGGAGAACCAGTGAAGATATCTGTTCAGGAATCAGGAGCATTTCTGTCTCAGATACCTCAGGTACAGAAAAAAGTGATCTGATTTGTTTTGTATTTTATGTATCTGTGGAAAATACTGATTCTTTAAAAATACCTGTCCATTAAGAGCCCTTTGTGGTGAGGGTGTACTAAGCTGGCTCTTTCTCTGAGAGCTCTTCAACCAGGGGCCTTGGAAATAGCAGAGTGGATTGCAATAGTGAACTTTGGAATGCAGGGGAATTCCACAGTGACATTCTTAGCAAGTGATTGCTGACCACACAACTGGACTATGAGAATGAACCTTGCCTTGTTCTGCTTTTTTTTTTAGGTTGCTGCCCCTCTTCTCTGTAAAGAGAGGCAAATAGAAGGTCTTCTTTTGTACTGAGGTAGAAAAATATGGCTTGTTCCACTTCAGGTTACTGTGGAAACATAAGACCCACTTTTTTCTCCCACTTTCAAATTATTTTATCACTATTCTGTAACACTGAGGCATGTGTAGGAGACTAAAATCTTAACTAAAATGAACAGAAACAGAAAGCGCTTCTTTGTCTTAAGCATATTATCGTAATGGAGGAAATATGTTACTCAAAGGAAGTCAGCCTTGATGTTATCAGATTGTGTCTACTGAATGATTCACTTCTCAAAGAGATGTTTAAGGAAAAGAACAGGTGACATTTGGGTGGAAACTTGCAGAAATAACAGTGTCCAGATTCTAACAATTCCTGCTTTTCTTTCCAGAACATACCAGAGGAGAGATACAGGATGCAGAGCAATCCTCTGGGCATCTGCCTGATCATCGATTGCATTGGCAATGACACAGGTAAATGAGGGAGCCCTGGCACAGACAAGCTCTAACATGAGTGAGCTACACACTGCCGTCACAAGCTACTGCCAAAATGTGTGGTTTCACGCAATGAGGGGTGGCTTCTCTCTCATGTCCCATGTGGTCACCCTGTGACTTCATTGTCTGAGACCTTGGACTTTTCTGCAGGATCCTCTGTATCTGACTGGTAGGCGAGAGAAATATGTGGAGAAATGCACTCGAGATTTTAAGGACCTGCCTTCAAAGTGCAGACCGTTTCAGTGGTCAGACTCACCCCTATGGCCCTACCTGATGCAGTGACCAGGATCTGTCAGGCTGTGTCTGTCCTGCCTGTGCCAACGTTGTTGGGATCTGAATTTATTTTTCCCTTCAGTCGTCGGGTGTCTGATTCAGACTGAATTAGTCACTGGTAGTGCATCAAAAGAGAATGAGAACAACCTAAGTCAGTGGAATAACATTATGTTTAATTATTTATCTATTTTTTTAAAAAAGGATTTTTTAAAAGGTTATTTCTTCAGCTTTACAGCTTCTCAACATTCTCTTAGAATGAGTCAGAACTATCTTTTAGACTCATTTGAAATGTTACCATGGTAGTTTTATGGGAAGAGAATTTAAGAGGAGGTCAAATTAGCAAATATTAGACTGAATTTCCCAGGATTTCAGGTGTGACCTCACTTTCTCATGTCCTATTTTTGATTCGATGTGAGAAATGTCTCCTCAACTATAGGTAAGTGTTCCTTCATTTTTAGTCAGAAGTATACTGCTTTGTGTTGGTCTCAGCCTATTTATAGACTTTCCCCTAGACTTCTTATTATGACTGCAAAATGCCCTTCAGCAAAAAACATAAGGAACGATGCTTGGACCTGTCCCTTCAGACAGGCTACAAAGGGTGAACAAACCATCAGGGAACTTTGAAAAAATAGAGGTTTATCATTTATGTTACACTGGCAGGCTGAGGGCCCGCAGGGCCCCTAGACCTGTCAGCTGGAATCCTCAGTAGAAAGACAAACTATTCCTCTGGTATCCTCAGTAGAAAGACAAACTATTCCTCTGGTATCCTCAGTAGAAAGACAAACTATTCCTCATGTGTAAGACTTTCAGTACAAAAGAAGTTTAATACAATTAGTGTGCAATAGAGAGAAGAAAAGAGAAAGGATACAGTTAAAATAGTGTCCTTATGAAACACCCAAAGTTACCATCTCTTTGTGAGTAAATGCCCAGCCAACCTGGGTTGGCCTAAAGCAGTGCCACTGAGGCCCAAAATCTTGGCAATATTCTAAGGTACCTCCCGGTGGTAACCCATGAGGAAAGGGCAGAAGAGGCCAAGTGAGCTGGAAGAAAAGGAGCAAAATCAAAATATAAGTTGAGATAAAGGCTGCCATTGTCAGCCTCCCTGTGATCTCTCACCCACATAGCTTCAGGGGTTTCCTACTGTATCTTATAAGTTCAAGGTTGAGCAGCAAGCATGACTTTTTCACGTGTTTCTGTTCCACTTCCTTCCTCCAAATCTTCTAGTTTTGCTGTTCAGCTTCACCCTTCCTGGGGTGGAACCTCCCCTTTCTTTCTTTTTTTTTTTTTTTAAGATTTTATTTACTTATGCATACAGAACTGGGGTATAGGGCAGTGAGAGGATTCACTTGAGACAGAGTAGGGAGCAGAATAGGCAGATTGATGAAGTACATTGCTGAGGGGAGCAGCGGGCGGGCCATGTGATCACCTCCAGGGCAGGTGGGGATTGAACTCACACTGGAATGGCTGCAGCTAGCTTGCAGTGCTGCACTTTAACCCGTTGTGCCAGCAGGGAGGGCCGGAACCTCCTTTTCTAAGGATATCGCACTGTTACAATGACAAGACCTGGAAATTGCAGAGCACACATGGGTCACAGTGAGGCTGTAGGGAATGAGAGAAAAATGAAAGGAAAGAAGAGGAAGGGAGAAAGAGGGAGAGGGAGGTGGGACCTAGGGTTCTGCATCTTTTGGGACTTTGGGGGTGAGTCTTAGGATTTCATGGGCTCACTCTATTGATGAGTAAAAAAAATCATAAGAACTGAAATTTAAAGTGCAGGAAGAGAGACAAAAGAAGGAAAAGAAATGAAACAAGTCAGCCTCAGTTGACCAGCTCCCGAAAACAATCAGTGTCCATAAAACAAGCCCCAGTGGACAGAGCCAGCTGGCCTTGCGTGTCTCGCTGGCTCTCTTTGACGTGGATACCCTCTGCTAGGCAGTCTGGACCACCAAGCTTAAGTTAGGCACTTGCTTTACTTTCAACTCTGTAAACTCACAGATGCCTGTATAAAAAGGAAAAAATATTTTCTCATTGGGTAACTTCCTGCTTTAAAAGAGGTTGTGTGATTGCTCTTTATTTTCAGTTATCACTCTGTCTCATTCATCAGTTAAAACGTTCTCAGCTGCTTGTGGGACAGGATGGAATCTTTTGCAAGAAGGGAAGCACAGGCGTCACCCCATGGCCTGTGAACTTGTGCCTGAAATCCAGTGTCTGCTTCCCTCCCTGGGCAGGGGGCCGCATCCAGGCAGGGATGGATGCATTGTGTGTTGATATTTTCTGTCTTGTAGGCGCCTGCGTGGTCAGATCTGGACTCTAGACCATGACAGTGTGGGTTAGCATCGTGGCTTGCCACACCCGTGATTATGGCTTGGGCTGATTTTCCTAGCCTCTCTCTGACTCAGTTCCTCTTCTATAAAATGGGTTAATGTGAAAATGGGGTCCTGTTTCATAGGCTAATTCCAAGAAGTGAGTCCATACTTGCAAAGGGCTTAGAACAGTGCTTGGCACTCTAAGCACATACTAAATGCCAACTAACATTTTTTCCATTTCATTTTGTTTGTCACTTAATTTTACTTGCAACCCCCTAAGCAAGGACCCTCCAGAGATTGATACATGGAGCCTCATACCAGACAAGTAAGGGGCCAGAAAACTGGGCACCTGAGACCTATATTGGGTTCAAGGGTGATGGGGCAGCCGATAACTAACTGGAATGGAGGGGATAACCGAAGAAGGGGTGTAACTATTGGGGAATTACCCAGGTGGGAAAATGGCTGGGCCACACCTACCAGTCTGCCACCTGACTGTGCCTGGCAGAGAGGGAGACGCAATTAAAGTCTGGGTGAGGAAGTCAGGGGAGGAAGGTGGGGGATGGTAGGGCTGGAGGTGAAGTCATGAACAGGTGGGCTCAGGTGCTTTGCTACATCTGCCTTCTTGACTCAAGCTCTTCCTTCCTCTAGAGACAAAACAAATAACTGGGCTGTTATACATTTCCCAGGCTCAGGTGATGATTGACAGGTAAAGAACAAGACAGTGCCCTTTTACTCTCATCGTGTGGTGGCTTCATGGGCGGAGGGTCCTGAATTCACTTGGACACCAGGCTGAGGCTGAAGAGCAGGCCAACGTCAATCACTTTGAAGGGGAAGACATGGTCTCTTCATCTCACACCAGCCCTCTAGGCCATCCTCTTTATTTCCCAGCTCCCTTCTTGGCATTTTTCACAGGAATCCTGCTTTGTTGGATAGTAGTCTTTTTTTTTTTTTTTTTAAGATTTGTTTCTATTTATTTTTGCATACAAGAACTGGGGTGTAATTCAGTGGTGGGGTAGGGGGGTTGGTGAGCGCATTCACCTGAGACAGTGGGAAGTAGAACAGGCAGATCTACTGAAATACCCTGCTGAGGGGAGCAGTGGTGAGATAGGAGGAGTCTGCTGTACTATGTTGAATTGGTGCTGCAGTGGCTGGTGATAGCTTGATAGCACTGAGACTTTAACCCCTGCACCAGCAGGGAGGACCCAGATGATGGTCCTAATTATATGTACACTTTTCATTTTTCCATTGCATCTGAACAGTGTGAGGCCTCTTCTAGGTGCTTACATGGGATTTACTGTCTTCCGCTTAGTTAACTTTGTCACTTGGCTATGTTGAACAGTTGGGTGGAGTGAGATGATAAATATGAAAACAAGGGCTATGAAAGAAACTTAACAGTACTATAAGACTAACTTGTGGGTGATCAAAGTTGTAAAACTTGTTAAAGATCTACTATATGCCAGGTTCCTTAATAAATCATTTAATAAGTATAATAAATTATTTACATGGGTTTTCGCTTCATCTTCATAAATAATTATGTACATAGTTACACGCTATTATCCTCATTTTCAAGACAAGTGAAAATTGCCCAATGAACTTCCAATAACTGTTTTCTAGTTCCAGATAGAGCTGGGATTTTAAGCTTGACTCCAAAACCTGTCTTGAGTTATTTTGCTGTATTGTAAAAAGTCAGACTTTTATCCAAAGAGTGTGCAAGTCCCCTAAAGATTTCTAGAGTTCTTGAGTTCTTCCTTTATCCAGCAACTGTTATTTCTGCACCTGCTACACAAGGCAGGTGTGCTTGGCCCTGGGTGAAGCACTTGTGGTTGTGGCAAGGGGGAGCCTGGGCTCAGCATGCAGCTGTGACCAAAGATAAGGTGGATTTGGGTGCCTTGTTTTTGAAAGAATAGAGCTCAGTAACATATTCTGGAGCAGGCATAGAGGCTTAAGAATTTGGGGCTAAATATGTCAGTTTGGTAGAAATAAGAAATGAATCATTAGGGTTGTGCTGTTTGTCAGTAACCTGACAACGCTTTCATCAGCCCATATTCTCAGCGCCTGACAAAGCGTTGGACCTTTGATCTTGTTGAGGATGGAGAAGCAAATGTCTCACATCCCAGACAAATGGACCCAACATAAAACCTAAAGCATGATTTTAGGACCTTCAATAAAAGATAGTATTCGCCCACTTCTTGCTTGCTTTTGTGGAAAGTTTGAAAGGTTTCCATATCTTTTTTTTTTTTTTTAAGATTTATTTATTTAAGCTTGCAGAACTGGGGTACAGGCCAGAGGCGTGGGGGGTGAGATGATTGATCAGAGACAGAGTGGGGAGCAGAACAGGCAGGTCAACTGAAATACACTGCAGCGGGGAGCAGCGGGCGGGTCAGGGAAGGTCTGCTGTGCCATGTGGGTGGCTGGGAATTGAACCCACGCTTGCAGTGGCTTTGGGAGTGCTTCGCAGTGCTATACTTTAACCTGTTGCGCCACCAGGGAGGGCCGAGATTTCCATACCTTTTAACCATACTAAGACTTAAATTTTCTAGCAGATAGTAAAGTTTTTGGAAAAGAAAAATTAATCCAAAAGGAATTACTAGTAATCACTGTGGTTCAAAGTGGTTTATCATTTCAAGTGTGTATGGATTATCTTACTGATTGGTCTAACAACACATAAAAAGTCAAATTTATAGCAGGCTGTTCTCACAGCCCACGTGCTCACTCACTTGTTCTTGTTTCTTTACCTCTTATATCTGGGGACCTTTCCTTTGACCTGTTATGGGGAACCCAGCTTAAATTATACAGCCTCATTTCCAAGTATCTGGGAACACAGCCAACTTCCCTTCTCCTACCACCTATCTTGCCCACAGTTCTCTGTAGTGGGCAACACACCAGTCATTGTTTTATGCACATTTATAAACTTTGCTTCCGCAGCAAAATAATAGGCTTCTTGACTTTGTACTTCACCTGCCTTTGTACTTCACCTGCCTTCCCTGGTTAATGTTTCTATGACACAGGAAGTGGAACATTACAAAACATGGATTTTAGGGTCAAGGAAATTCTAGAAATGCTGAATAGTTTGTTCCTCTCTCAGAGATCTGCACTGCGTGTTGGCCTAAAGTCACTGAAATCTATTTGTGTCTTGTCCACTTTCTATTTCCTATCCATGCTTGACCTCGGAACGCTCCTTTCCCAAGAACATCCTGCCCAACTGCTGTTCCACTGTGTGCACTCTAGAAACTAGAGCTGGGCTGATCGTAAATGGGCTGACTTACTCATCCCCATTCATAGGCCATGATGCATGTGCATTATCCACGGGTAGTCCTGACTCCAGTTCTTCGTGAATATTCCCATACTGACTGTTAGGTCAGAAGAACGCCCCTCTCATTTGGGGACGTTGATTTTTAAAAAACAGCCAAAGTTTGCAGAGTGTGGTCTGGGATAGGAGTGGGGTTTTCAGGGTGAGTAAAGGAGAAGTTCATTGCATGCTTTTTTCTTAACTGAGCACCCACATTTTTCTTTCTCCATTTGCAGGCAAGGTCAGAACAGTGATTGTGATATATGTGACAGAATTTGCCCGCTTTGAGCCTATTTTAGTTACAGAGGTAGAATCTTCCTTTGAGGTTCTAAAGAGGTGGATGCCTGAGAGAGGCTCACTGCAGTCTTGGGCAGTCCACTTTTGTTTTTTTTAAAATTAGTATCTTTGAAGACACGCTCATAGTTTGCAAAGCATCTTCAGAATCTTACTAGATCCTGTCAAATCACAAAAGTAAAAACGAGTCTTTGAAAAAGTATAATTAGTTAAAGCTTGTTGAGGGTACTTAAACAGTTCTTGAACCCAGAGTGTTTAAACCAGGTGTTACTGGGCAGGGATAAGGGGTACCTCAAAACTCCCTATTTGCCTGCTCTAAATAGCTTTGCCACTTGCATCAAGACAAAACATTATTCTGGTATGTTAAGATTTTTAATAGAAAGGAACTTTAATACAGTAATGTGCAATAAAGAGAAGAGAAAGGATAAAGTTTTTAAATCAAACACCCAAAGTTAGCCCAGTTATCGTGAGTAAATGCCCAGCCAAACCGAGTTGGCCCAAAGCAAGGTCATTGAGGCCGGAAAATTTGACGCAGGTCTGAGGTACCTTCTGGTGGGGACCTCTAGGGAAGGGGCAGAAGGGACCCAGGAAACCTGGAATGAAAGGAGCAAAATCAAAATCAGAATAAAGGCTGCCATTGTTAATTTCCCCACGGTTCTTTCACTCATGTCTCTTTGAAGTGTTTACTTTCATGTTCCCTAATAAAGTCCAAGGCCAAGAAGGCAGCACAACTTCTTCATGTGCCTGCTCCAGGTCTTCTTCTGGCTCCCATCTGTCTCCCTTCTCCCATCTCCTCTCCACTGTCTCCTCCTTCCCGCTAGGACCACCCTTCCTTGGGTGGGACAGGGAACCTGGAGCCTCCTCTTTACACAAACATGGAATGAGGCTTGGACATACATTGTTATCAAGTAATTTATATAGTGAGGAGCCAGAAACTGTATGTCTTTGAGACTCATAGAATAATTGATAGGGAATTGGTTAGTGGTTAGCACCTATTGACTATAAGGAAGTTACAAGTTTTACTTATGATTTTCAGAGGCATAAGCAAGAAGCCAGGCTGTCAACTTAGCCTCATTTTTTCTTGCAAAATAAGCGAAATTAACAGTTTGTAAATTGTGTCCAAGGAATTTTAAGTCTGATCACCATTTGTGTTTAACAGTCCTCACGGTCACTTTGCAAAAATATGGTATAGTTGTAAGTATTAATCCCATTTTATAGCTGAATAAACCAGGACTTGTCACATGTTCAAAGTGCACTCTCACTATCCCTTGATCCTAGAAATTAAACCTGGCTTACAACTATGTTCTTGCTGCCTCAAGAAAGTAAGGTGCAGATGCCAGTTTGTGTTGATACCCACCTCATGGCACTGTCTGACTGAGGAAAGATGTGATGTTAATGGAGATGTCAGTGCCATGACATCGGCTGTGTTTGGAGTGACCGGGTTACCAGAGGGATGTGGATGGGTCTGAGGTCCATCCAAACGTGCTGTTTTTATTGGCTTATTTTCAGCACTGCCAAGTGGGTTTTGATTTTATCTTCAGCTTTAGTTTTTCCCTCCTTTTCTGTTAAGTAAAGACATGCCGCCTCAGACCTTGGGTTCCTACACCCTTCTTAGCCCCTCTGTTGGCATAAATTGGTCCTCTTTCACGACCAGGCAAGGTTCCCACCCAGCAAGTGGGCAGAGAAGCCAGGAAGACACAGGACAGCAGTTGTTCTGTTCCCTGACCCCTGCAGGAAAAAAGACACGTGTGTCTCTCTTTGAAGGACTTTGACCAGGAGATCTCTATGATTTGGTAGGCTTTCCAGGGAAGTGAACCAGTCTGAGATAACAAGTAAACAAAAGAACTTGGAGGCAAGTGTATCATCACTGTTTGCTTCTGCCCCCTAGAGGAGAGAATGCCCCATGACTAGAGACATGTTAATCAGAGTTTGAAATAAAACAGTATTGATGGGACTGGGGTCTTTAGTCAGGTTCTCTTACTGAAAAGACCTGTGTTTCAACTGAAGGCTCATACCGGGCGCAGAAGCTTTGTCTATACCCTCAGAGGCAATGGCTGTGAGCAGTGCTGTTGGGTCTTTTCTACCACTTTGATCTGATAAGACAGGTGAGTTACAATATTTAGTAGGTTAGCGGCAACCTGTGCCTCATTTCCCCGATAATGGTAACTTATCGGGGTTTAAGGAGATGGACGCCTTCTTTATATCTCTAAGTCTATATGTGATTCATAATTAATTTTTTTTTAAGATTTATTTATTTGTGCATACAGAACTGGGCCAGAGGCTGAGGGCGGTGAGAGGCTTCACCAGAGACAGAGTGGGGAACAGAACAGGCAGATCGACGAAGTACACTGCTGAGGGGAGCAGCGGGCGGGTCAGGAGAGGTCTGCTGCGCCATTGGTCACCTCCAGGGCAGGCGGGAATCGAACTCATGCGGAAGCGGCTTTGGAGTCTCAATGCTGTACTTTAACCCGCTGCGCCACCAGGGAGGGCCATAATTAAATTTGTTTAACACTTACCTGTGGGGCAAGCAGAGGGAAGAAACAAGGGAGAGTATCCCAAGAAGTTGTATCAGATGTCAGCAGGGGCTGACAAGAGGATCTTCTCAGGTGGCCTGGAAGTTGGAGTGAGACCACACGGCTTCATGTTGGCCTCTTCCTGGGACTACACATCGCATTCATTAGAGACACTTTTACCAAATGCAGTAGCAAGTGCAGTCCACATTGAAGAGCAGGGGAATCATATTCTTACTTTAAGGGAAGAGGTGTGACAAGATAGGGGTCATGCTTGAAACAGCCATATCTGGTATGATGTGGGGTCAAAATTAAACTCAGTCTCCTGAGGGGGCCCTTCTACAAGACCCCAGTGAATGTGTACAAATAACAGCTCACGGGCTGAGTGAAGTAACCTCAATCTGGTTTTACTGTCTAGTGACTGGTTAGTCCAGCCTTTTGTTGACCCAAGGCTGTGCTGCTTTTCCCAATTCATATTTTTCCTATTTCCTGCTTACCTTCACTTTTGTCATCTATCAGCAGTTGACCAAGTTTGCAGGGCAAGGGGTTGGAACTATTGGCTGAAGCTGTGGGTCTTTGAATTATCTGTGACTGGCTAGACTTCATATTGATCCCACTTAGAGTAGAGAATTGAGACCTCCTGGTCAATGATTATGTGGTAGCCCAGGTATTTATGTTCCCTCAGTCCTTTTCTATGATGCCTAAATAATATGACATGGGCTCCCTTCTTCCTTGGCGGAAGTTGTTCTAATTACTATGTATTGCTTGGTTTGGGATCTGGAAGACCCACCCAGGGGATGAAGACAGGGAGCTAATAGTTTGGGTGACCATCTGAATTGGGTGATGCTCGGTTAGCCTCTGGGTTCAGGACAGAGCCATTTTTCTGCATGGGAAATGTACTAATAACGGGCTATCCCTCTGACAAGGAATAGAAACTTAATAGGTAGTTTAAAAAGAAATAGAATTTTTGAATGCGGAAGAGAAAGATGTAGCCATTCGGGAGGCTGTGTTTATTTCTCCAACAAAGGCAAGCTGAACAGATGGAAAACGGGGGTGGATAGGATATCTAGGGCTCCAAGGCCAAGAAACTTCTAGAAATGGACAAAAAAGGATGTTTCAAAAAGGGACTGGGAACCAATTGCTTTTGAACACCAGGAACCTTACTTCTATTATTTATCCTCAGAGCATCCTTGTAGGGTGGATTATCGTCACTTCCATCTAAAATTGAGAGACCCACTTCTGCAAGGTCATGCAGGCATGGTGAGGTCAGTGATAGGAGCAGGCTTTCTGACATAATGTCTGTTTTCTCCACTGCCTTAGATGTTTCTGGAAGCAAAGTTAGTCCAGGATTCTTGGAAACGAGGAGAAAATTTGGGATGGGGAGTACCATAGCGAATCTGCCAGGGGTTCTCATGCTTGGGGTGAGGTTACAAGAGAAAGTCATGAGAGGAACTGGGGAATCCGGAAATGCTCACAATTTAGGTGGGTCTAGAAGGGGCGACAGTCTGCCTGCAGCCAAAAGTGGTCACCTCAGGCAGGGAAGAGAGTGTGGCAGGGACAGACCTTTCCCGGAACCTGGGATGTGGAAGTTATGTTTTTGATGTTTCAGGTTGATCCTATCCCTCCTGTCCAGTTCTCATCTACAAAGCCTCAAAGGATGGCACAAAAGCAGAAACAGACCCAATCCATTAGCTTGTCTTTGGGTGCTCCCCGCCGCTTCTTGGGCGTTCCTCATCCATTGTTTCCATGTTTGTTTTTTTCCAGAGGGTCTTCAGAAAACCTTCACCTCCCTGGGCTATCAAGTCGAGTATTTCCCCTATCTCAGTGTGAGTGGCATAAACCAAATCCTCCACCGGTTTGCTGGTATGCCTCAACACCGGGACTATGACAGCTTCGTGTGCGTCCTGGTGAGCCGAGGGTGCTCCCAGAGCGTGTTTGGAGTGGACGACACTCACTCGGGGTTCTCTTTGGAGAAGATCAGGAGGATGTTCATGGGAGACGCATGCCCTTCCCTCTTAGGGAAGCCAAAACTCTTTTTTATTCAGAACTACGTGGTTTCAGAGAGCCAGCAGGAGGCCAGCAGCCTCCTGGAGGTGGACAGCCCGGCGGTGATCAGTGCACAAGCCGTGGACAGGCAGCAGGCACCATGCACAGTCCATCGGGAAGCTGACTTCTTCTGGAGCCTGTGTCGAGCAGACGTGTTCCTGCTGGAGCAGGCCACCACCAAGCCGTCCGTGTACCTGCAGTACCTCTCCCAGAAGCTGGGGCAGGAAAGGTGAGCCACCGGGCGGGGGACCCCTGGCTTCCAGGTTTCCTTTGCTGCTTCCCAGACTGTGTTTCATCACGGGGCCATTCTTCAGGGACGAAAGGGGACCTTCCTTTCCTGTGGGCTCTAGACCTGCAAGTTGATCGCTTTTTCCACGGGAAGTCTCTTATTAGCTGGTAGTTCAGATTTTTTTTTATTATGAAATTATGAAATGTTTGTGGTGATTTCCCCCCTTTATTACAAAACAATCCATAGCCCTTGTTGGCAAAAGCCATGAAATACAGAAGCTGAAAGCAGAACATAACAAACAGTTAGACTGTTACTTAATAGAATCCACCTCTGTTAGGGCCCTCCCTGATGGCGCAGCGGGTTGGGGCGTGGCACTGCGAAACTAAGCCAAGCTGTTGCTGCCTCAGCGCGAGTTTGATCCCAACCCTGGAGGTGACCCACATGGCGTGGCAGACCTCTCCTGACCCGCCCGCTGCTCCCCTCAGCAGTGTACTTTGTCGATCTGCCCGTTCTGCTCCCCACTCTGTCTCTGGTGAATCTTGTCACTACCCCTGCACCTCTGGCCTGTACTCCAGTTCTGTATGCATAGTGGTGTATTGCTTTCCAAACTTTCTTGGATACAGAGCTACATACATACATACATACATTTATAAAATACATACACATGAACATGTAATATTAACAATGTACAAAAGTAAGTGTATTACATAACCATTTGTAAATGTGTTTCATGACAAAATGGGGTCATCCATTATTACTACCTGCTTTAGTCATTGGACAGTCTATTAGTTTCATGAATGAAAGGCACTCACCATTTTTTTAGCTTAGTATTTGTGGCTGTTTTTTTGAGAACAATACTCAAGAGATGGAATCACTATGCCAAGTGATAAGCATTTTTAAATCCTGATTCATCTTCTCAGATTGTTCTCTAGGACAATCAAGTCTTAACAGATTAATAAGTGAAACACATTAACTGACTGTTGAGGTCTGTAAATCTTCGTTTTGTAGGCATTTTGCATGTTTATTGGCAAGGATATTTTCTTTCTTAAAGGTTTATTTATGTATCCCTACAGAACTTGAGTACAGGCCAGAAGTACATGGGCAGTGAGAGGATTCACCAGAGACAG
The DNA here is from genome assembly GCF_000260355.1 of Condylura cristata. NCBI lineage: Eukaryota > Metazoa > Chordata > Mammalia > Eulipotyphla > Talpidae > Condylura > Condylura cristata. The sequence continues at coordinate 25,261,999 of NW_004567103.1, read as the reverse complement.
AGTGGGGAGCAGAACAGGCAGACTGACAAAGTACACTGTTGAGGGGAGCAGTGGGCTGGTCAGGAGAATTCTGCTGCACCATGTGGGTCACCTGGCTGGCCAGCATCGGATTGGTGCTTCAGTGGCTGCAATAGCTTCGTAGTGCTGTGCTTTAAGCTGTTGGACCACCAGAGAGGGCCCGGCAAGGATATTTTTCAAAGGCAGACAGTTGTGACTGGTTTCACTTATGCTGAATGAAGCCACAGTGTACCTCCAGTGAAGATTAGCAGTCCTTTCTCACTTGCCCCTCAATTACAATTGAGAATGAGACTTCTCAGCCACCTGGCGAATGTACTCTATTATTGCTCTGGGGACCCTGGGCATTCGTCTCATGGTCTCAGCCTCTCAGTGGTTTCTGAGGAGTAAGGAAGGGCTGGAGAAGCGGCAATTCAGCCTTTTAAGGGAGATGCTCTGTGGGCGAGTGGGATTATCAACATTTTACATTCACCCTACATCTACTGAGGTGATGCAGGTTTGTCATTGACTGGTGTGTCTCCAGAGTAAAGCCAATTATCAGTTAGGAGAGGAGACTGATCACTGGACCACAGTGATCCAGTTTGAATCACTCACTAAGCAGCTTGTAGAATATTTAGAAAGGAACAGTGTCAAAACTCTTTCATATCTGTTGACACATGTCACCTTAGTGACAGTCTGTCTTCTCTTTGATATTTGCAGGCATTAATTTTTTTTTTCCCTTCTTTACTCCAGAAAACGTCCTCTTCTGGACCTCCACCTTGAACTCAATGACTGCGTGTACAATTGGAACAGCAGAGTGTCTGCTAAGGAGAGGTACTGCGTCTGGCTGCAACACACGCTGAGAAAGAAACTCATCCTTTCTTCTAAATGAAGCGCCGGAAGCTCTGTCAAATGCTGCTTTGCCTTCCGCCTCCATCACTTGCCACAGTAGCCTGCTAGCCAGTGTGCCTAAGTGATGAGTGAGGTGAGGTCATGGCCCAAGCTGAAAGATCCCCGGGAAGAATGCTTGACAGGAAGGAAGGGTGTCTAAGCTTCGAAGATGAGGCATTGAGCTCTACTGTTCAAACAATATTTGCATGAAACTGCACAGTTGGCCATTGTGAGGAAGAAAAAAGCTTGGAAGCTTTAACAACTTAGCACCATTTGAATTGGGCATGTCAGGACCATGTTGCCTTCCGTTCTAATAGTCAAGCAAACAGCCACATAGATGCTCATTCAGAGTTCCTGCAGCCACAAAGCAACCTGTGGGTCCCATCTTCCATTCAGAAAAGAAAAACCAAAATACAAGGCAATGAAACTTGAATATAACAAAACCTTATCATCTTACCCATGAGAAGAAGCCACAGTTACCCAAAACCTTGGTGTCTTGCCTTGCTGAGGGTTTTCACATTTGTATTGGGTGCCACAGGAGAGTGGCCCTCCTCCCTGTTAGTGGGGGTGCTTACTGTTTCTTCGGTCATGCCAAGCTTGGGCCCTGGGCCCAGACAGTGTTTGCACATTGGACATGTCCCTGGCATTTCTGTGGGACACAGGGTGTGATTTGGTTGTTTCTGATGTTGTACTCTGTGTAGGGGCTGAGAGGAGGCAGAAGTACAGGCATTGAGCCCCCTCTGTGGTGAAGGATGCAGCCAACACCAGCTCATTGCTCCAGTCATTCTCGAGGAAGTCAGTGAGTCTGGTTGCCATCTTGGTCTCAGCAACCTGCAATTTTTCTTTCCAGGATCTGGATATTAGACAGCATGATTGCTGTAGTTTGTGCTGCTACTAACAAACTGCCATTGAGTAGATGGCTGAACAAACATTTATTTCTCATAGTTCTAGAGACTGAAGTCCAAGATCAAGTTGTTGGCAAATGGTGTCTGAAAGCCTTGCTTCTAGGTGATGTAGGGCTGGTCTTTTGGTTCTGTCCTTGCAGAGAGCAGATGGAGGAGGCACGTTTTCTCCTGTCTCTTTCTCCAAGGCCACTGATCCCACTCATGAGGGCTTTACTCTCATGACCTAATTACCTCCCCAGAAGCCCCACTTTCTTGGTGATCAGGATTTCAACCTTTGAATTTAGGACAGACCTAAAGCATTTGGTCCATAATGCTGGCAAAGGCCCTCTCTCAGAATGGCATGAAGACTAACCCCTGGCATGAGTAGCTTCCCTATTCTTCTTGAGACTCCTGGCATTTTATTGCTAGTCAAGTACACCACGTATACACCTTTCTTTCTCGGATGGGATGACAGGTCCTAAAAGGAGAACATTATTTTAAAATCTCACCTGAAGCCTTTTAAAAAATAATTTATCCTGGCCCTCCCTGGTGGCGCAGCGGGTTAAAGCACAGCACTGAGAATCTAAAGCTGCTTTCGCATGAGTTCAACTCCCGCCTGCCCTGGAGGTGACCACATGG
>NW_004567103.1:25258445-25259076 GCF_000260355.1 Condylura cristata | reverse complement strand
TTTTTTAACTTGGCTTTAAGTGGTGTCTCTGTGTTGTTTATTTTGACATAATTACTATCGAAAAGTTTAAAAATATATATGCAAAGAGCAGTTTTATAACTATTTATAAGTAATTTTATTTTAACGGGTTTTTATGTCCTTGTTTTAGTGTGTGCTGGATGCCTAATGACCTTTGAAATGCGTGTAGTTGAGGGATGCCAGAAGGAATAACGCCTTATGAGTCAGAACCCAGTGTTCATTATTTGGGGGGCTCTTCATGATGGCAGTTTTAGTGTCCTCTGGTGTCCGCCTCTGTCTCATCCAAACCAGGGGAAAGCATTTTTCCACTTATTCTATTTTTTTTTATTATTAATCAAAATCGCATATTAATATAACATTTTGGGTGGGCTCATTTCTGCTTTTACAAGTATTTTTTGTCACAATGCTTCTTTGGGTTAGATCATGTTTTTCTTTCACAAAAGACAGTATTTATTTATATGACTTAATAATTTTATATTTTTTATATATTACTAAGAAAACATAAACAACAACTTTATACATTTAACATATTAGATTTTAATGATGGTAAACTTGTCTAAATGACAAGTCATAGATTTGCTTAAGTGTTTTGAAAACATTAAGAAGTAAAAAC
>NW_004567103.1:25256762-25257960 GCF_000260355.1 Condylura cristata | reverse complement strand
TTTTTTTTTTTAATAATTATTTATTTATACATACAAGAAGAGGGCTGTAGGCCAGAGATGGTGGTGTGAGTGGTGAGAGGATTCACTAGAGACAAAGTGGGGAGCAGAACAGGAAGTGTATGGAAATACACAGCTGAGGGGAGCAAAGGGGGAGACAGGAGAGGTGGGTCAGTTGCTTCATAGTGATGTCTTTAACCCCTGTGCTACCAGGGGGGCCCTTAAATTCTTGAGATGTAAGACTTAGTATGCCTTTCACCATGATCTAACCCAAGTCCCTGGTCCAAGTATAAGATCAGTTTTTATAGTTAGTTTGTCCATTGTCTCAGTTACAAAGTACTGAAATTTTTGACTTTGACTCATTAAATATGTTTCAGGTTTTTTGTGATCTAGTTTCCTTGGTGAATTCTTATTAACAGTCTGTTTTCTGTTTATTTTAAAGTAAAAAGTAATGCTATGTAGCTTGTATTATGTTTAACATTGAATTTTAAAAAACCTTTCATATTCATGCAGTCCCTTTTCTATTATTATATATCATCCAAAATGTTTTCAATAGGAGTAACAAAGACATAATGCTCAACAAAAAGACTGTTTTTGTGTGTGTTTATTCTCATTAAACAGCATGTCCAGAGATAGGGGGTACCTGTTGAATTGGTTAAATCACTGGCTTAATGTTATCCTCAAGGACTTGATGCTTTTCACCTGTCCTTTCTGTAGTCTCAGTGTTTTGACTTTTTTCCTTAAGACTTGTCATCTAGGTCCCTCCCTGGTGATGCAGTGGGTTAAAGCACAGCACTCTGAAGCTATCTGCAGCCACTGTAGCACAAGTTTGATCCCTGGCCATGGAGGGGACCCACGTGGTACAGCAGACTCTCTTGTCTTCTTGTTGCTCCCCTCAACAGTGTATTTCAGTCAGTCCACCTGTTCTCCCCACTTTGTCTCTAGTGACTCATCACACCTGCCCACCCCCACCCATAACTCTGGCCTGTACCCCAGTTCTTGTATGCATAAATTAATAAACTTTTAGAAAAAAACAAAGACTTGTCATCTAATGGTCACAAGATTATCACAGTCCAAGTGTCACAAAAGATAGAAGAGAAAGTATATTTTCCTTGTGTCTCTGCTTGTGATCAAAGGAAGAATTTCCCAGAAGCCTGTGTTTCTTACTTCTCAGTGGCTAGAATCACCCAACACTTCTATT
>NW_004567103.1:25232197-25254082 GCF_000260355.1 Condylura cristata | reverse complement strand
GGTTGCTCCTTCCTTCCTCTTTTCCACCCCTCATGGTATTGTGATTCACACTGAACTCTATCGTTTATTTGCAGCAGCAGCACCTATCTCCCTTATCCGCCCCCATTCCCCCAAAAACATTTCCTCTGTCAAGGCTCTGCTGATTCAGGGAACCGGAAATCTCCAAATTCTCCATGTTCACAAAACCTACAAAATCACCTGCCTTGGCTGCCTCCTTACCAACTGCCTGGATCCTTCCGTGGGCACGACTAATTTTATAATTGTCCACCAACCTCCTTATGTAGTCCTGCCTGTTAAGCTCAACGGCCAGTGGTTCGACGACTCAGGCACTCACGCTCTCCAGCTCATCAACAACGGCCTGCGACGTCAAAAACGTTTTGTAGCTGCGCCTATTTTAGGGATTACTGCCTTGATTTCTATAATTGCCTCTGTAGCAGTTTCCACCACTGCCCTTGTTCAACAAGTCCACACAGCCCAACATGTTGATAATCTTTCACATAATATTTCCCAAGCTCTCGCCTTTCAAGAGCATGGATAAAAAGTTTGAGGCCCGAATTAATGTTCTTGAGGAGACAGTTGTTTATATTGGTAACCAGATCCAACATATTAAAACTCACCTTACCAATCGCTGTCACATTGATTTTAAGTGGATCTGTGTTACCCCCCATTTGTACAATTCCTCTTCTGTCCCATGGAAAAATGTTAAAAATCACTTACTTGGTATATGGAATAATACTGACATCTCCCTTGATATGTCCTCCTTGCAAGATGAAATTAAGGATGAAATTAAGACTATCAGCCTTTCTTATACCCCTGTTGCTTCCCCTGCAGAAGTTGCTTACTCTTTTCTCTCTGCTCTTCAACATTATACCTCCACAGCTGCTTGGCTCTCCCCTCCCTCCTTGATTAACTTTGGCATTTCCCTCCTAATCATTCTCTCTCTCCTGTTTATATTTCCAGTCCTCATCCGAGCCCTCTTCTCAGCCCTCAAAAAGACCCACGTTGAATTAAAGGCGTTTCAGCTTCAATTACAAAACAAAAAAGGGGGAAATGACACAAGCTATGCTACGGCTATCGTCTGACAGATTCCGGGTAGCTTGGGAAAAGCTCTGAAAGATCAGACTTTCCATGCTAACTTATGTTATGACCTCCCTTTTTTGTATAATCGTAATATCAAAATATTCTGAGCAACTTTCAGCCTACAATTGGATTGCCTCAGCCGCATAAGGCCTGCCTGCCCTGACAAGCAAGCACTGCACCAGGGTGAGAAATTCCTCTGAAGTCAAAAGTGACTTAACTACTGGCTGATCAATAAAAACAAAAGGGCTGTTTCTGCAAAGTCTCTCACTGCTCAAATCTTATTCTGCTATCTCACCTAGCCTCCTATTCAGCTTCTACGGAATTACTCAAACTTCCTACTGTCTGGCTTTAGATATGGAAATTCATCCAGGTTGCCTGTTTTAGAGCTAGTCAAGTTTTTTACCTGCTACACTTCAAAGCAATCCACAAAAGTCTTTCTGGCTAGTCTTTCAGGATTCTACTATCTAGTCTTTAGATAAGGAAATTCACCTACGTCTCCTATTCAGAGCAAATTATGCCTAGACCTCAAGGAAACTTACTTAAAACCTTTTAGCAAGTTTCTTCAAAGTAGGAAACTTACTTAAAACCTTTTAGCAAGTTTCTTGATTAGCAAGAAATTTCCTCTTCCTGCGACCCCAGACCATTTTCTTAGAAAAAAGGTGATTGTGATCTTAACCCCTTTCGTATGCTAATGCCATCCCCCTGCCTGCTGGAAATGTATAAAATAAACCTCTGCTGAAGGCAGAGCAGGAAGATTTGCACCCAACTCTGACTCCCGTGTCTTCCTCACTCCCACTCCTCTCCCCCTCTTGGAATCTCTGCACGCTGACGCCTTCTCATCTTAGGGTCCTGCCTGTGTTGCCTCCAGACACCTCAAAAATTGGAGCTGGTCTCCGACACTGGAGTTCCTTGGAGGCACATGGTTTATAAAAGCTGGTCTACCCAGCAAAAGAGACTCTCAGTAAAGCCAAAAGACACCCTACTGAATGGGAGAAAATATGTGCACATAACACATCTCGTAAAGGGCTGAGATCCAAAATATATAAAACCATGTAATTTAACAACAGAAAACAATTAACCCAATCAAAAAAGGGCAGAAGAACTTCCTCAAAGAAGACATATAACTGGCCAGTAGAAACACAAAGCAATGTTTATCATCACTTAGCACTAGGGAAGCACACATCAAATCCAAAATGAGATACCATCTCACCCATGAGAATGGCCCACATTAAGAAAAATAATAATAATAATAGTGTTGGCAAGGAGTAGAAGAAAAAGAAAGCCTCTTACACCATTGGTGGGAATATAGATTAGTTCAGTTCTTGTGAAACAAAACAAAACAAAACAAAACAGGGAGGTTTCCCAAAACACAAAAAATGGGGCCTCCCTGATGGTGCAGGGGTTGAAATCTCAGTTCTATTACAGTGTGACACTGCAGCACAAGTTCGATTCCCGGCCAGGGAACTGACCCACATGGCACAGCAGATCTCTCCTGTGTTGCCCACTGCTCCCCTCCACAGTGTATTTCAGTAGGTCAACCTGTTCTGGTCTCCACTTTCTCTGGTGAGTTTTCTCCCTCCTCCCTTGTACATGTGACTTACATCCCAGTTCTTGTATGCATAAATAAATAAATAAAAATCTTTTTTTTACAAAAACCAAAAAAATCAAAATATAAAAAAATGGACCTACCGTATAGCCCAGCAATTCTACTCTTAGGCATTTACCCAAAGAATACAAAATCAATTATTTGAAGGTATATGTATTCCCCTGTTCATTGCAGCCCTGTTTACAATAACTAATTCTAGAAACAGCCGAAGGGCCTCAGGACAGAGGAGTATGTCAGAAAAAGGTGGTATATACGCGCGCGCGCACACACACACACACACACTGACACCCACTAGAACACTACTCCACTCTAACAAAGGATGAACTGCCATTGGAGATGACCAGACTGAAACTGCAGGGGACAATGCTACGTAAAATAAGTCACAAAGAGAAAGACAAGTACAAGGTGGGATCTCATTTATATATGGAATATAGAAACATAACGAAGGTCAGTCAAAACAAGGTAAGTTCTTAACATCAGGCTGTAAAACTGAGGCAACCAGAGGAGGAGAATAGCTGGTGGGACTGGGACCCAACAGAAAATGATGGGGGGATGTTGGGACACTAGTGATGGACACAGTGTGAAAGAGCCCCTTTGTAGAGATTTGAACCTATAACCCCCAGAGTAGATACAACGATGTAAAACTACCTCAACAAATACAATTAGGAAAAAAATAAAAACACAAAAGCTGAACTCTGTTACTAAGGAAAAAGTAGGATGTGGGGTCTCACTGTGGAGTAGTGACCATTTGCTATACCAAAAGAATGAGAACAGGACCCTTCCTGGTGGTACAGTGGGTTAAAGTGCAGCACTGTGGAGCTCTCCACAGACACTGCAGCTCCAGTTTGATCCCTGGCCAGGGGGGTGACCCACATGGCGCGGCAGACCTCTCCTGTCTTGACCACTGCTCCCCTCAGCAGTGTGCTTTGTCAATCTGCCTGTTCTGTTCCCCACTCTGTCTCTGGTGAATCCTCTCACCCTCCGCATCTCTGGCCTGCACCCCAGTTCTTGTTTGTATAAATAAATAAATCTTTAACAAGAATATGAGAGCTACATAACAGTACGGTGAATACCATGTACCTGTAATCAAGTCTAAATAAAATATTCTAAATATATGTGAAGAATTACGCTATTTAAGTATTCGTTCTAAATTGTCACAAAAAATAAATGCACCAAGATACATTTATAGCCTTATAATGGCCCAAACAGTTATCCACGTGTTCAGTAACAGGGGCATGATATGGCCACTGATTATAATTTTATGTAACCATTAAACTTACATATGTAAATAATAAGTACTAACACTGAGCCATTATTAGCTCATTTTATATATATTACGTCTATTATGTGATTTAATTAATCCACTAAACAGCTCTGCATCTTTTTTTTTCATGTATTGTACTTTGTGCTCTATCTAATAATTCATTACCAAACTCAAGATGACCTAAGTTTTTTCTTATGTCATCGTCTAGAAGTTACAGTTCTGCATTTTACATTTAAGTCTGTGATCCATTTTGCATTAAATTTTTTATTCATGTGTAATGTTGTGTCTATGTTCTCACTTTTGTCTTCATATTCGGCACCATTTGTTGAAATGTCTGTCTTTTACACACTTGTTACTGCCTTTGTTCCTATGTCAAAGGTCCGTTTATTTATATATTTCTTTGTCTGTATTATGCTCACTGATCAGTGTATTTTTTACACCAGTACAAGTATTATATAGCTTTATATCATGTTGATGTAACTAATGTTGGTGGCATGTTGGGAATTTTTAGTACACTTAGCTTTATTATATATTATTGTAACTTTGAAATAGAAAAGAATATTGACCACCAGAAGGGAGGGAGGAGAGAGGGAATGAGTACAAGGGGTCAATTGATTGGTGGTGGGTGTAAATGGACATTTGGTGGCAAGAGTGGTGGGAAAATGTAATCTTGGTGGCCCTCCCTGGTGGCACAGTGGGTTCAAGCACGGTACTATGAAGCTAGAGCAGCCATGGCAGCACGCGTTTGATACCCAATCAGGGAGGTGACCCATCTGGTGTGGCAGACCTCGCCTGACTGCCTGCTGGTCCCCTCAGCAGTGCATTTCAGTACATCTGCCTGTTCTGCTCCCAACCCTGTCTCTGGTGAATCCTCTCACCCTTTCTCCCTCCGCTTCCCTCCCCCTGTGCCCCCCCTACCTTTGGCCTATACCCCAGTTCTGTATGCATAAATGAATAAATCTTAAAAAACAAAAAAGAAAATGTCATCTTGTAATCTATGTTGTGTTGTGGAATAATATGACTGCAATGTAAATACATATGTACACACATAGCACACATTGCAAACACATAAAATAAATAAAAGTTACTAATTTAGAAAAAGTGGTCCAGTATTTATATGTTTATGTCTGTGTGTGTATACACAATGTGCTTATTTTAAACAAAAATGGCATAATATTTTGATACTGCTCTTTCTTTTAACCTATGTGATCATATCTATACCTATATTTCTCTGTGTGGTATTCAGTTTTTCATTGTTGAAATGATGAAACACAAAACATCTTTTCTTTCTTATTTGATAAGAACTTCTTGCCCCAGATCTAGGATTCTCATCCCTTTTTTACATAGCTTTATATAGCTATGTAAATAGCTATATATTGTGTTGATGTAAATAATGTTGGTGGCATGTTGGTACATGTTGGTCAGTCTTTTTCCAATATGGAATAATATTTCAACTGTCTTGCATCATTCATATTCTTTGAGTCCTTAATCTAAAAACAACCTCTGCCTACCCCATCAAATAACACCCCTCTTTTTAAGTCACTCTTTTACATAAATTTTAGGTTATAATCTCTTCATTTCACCTTTCCCATTTATTCTATGCTTCCCAGCTACCTGAATGTCAACCATTCGACCAAATCAATAAGATCCAAGGTCACATTGACCTTAGTTCCAACATAGAAATCCTGGGCTTCTGTGGGGCCATAGTCTTCCTTCTTCACTAGGGTATTATAGGGTTTCTAGTCTAGCAGTTCCATCAAGGACTCCTTTGGTCAGGTTTCTTGGTAACTTTCTCCTGGTTCCTAAATGTGGATATTCTAAGGATCACTCTTTTGTTTTTAATTTTTATATTTTCTCTTTTGATAACCATGTAGCTTTGATTCTAACATGTATGCCAGTAATATGATCGGCTATTTCTAGCTCAACCTCCTTAAGTCCACATCTCAGCCCACAACCTCCTGGTAGAGTTTTCCACTAATTTTTCCTTTGAAATATCAAATTCAGTATCCTCAAAAAGAAAAAAAAAAAGAAAAAGGCTTCCATTGCAAATCTGCTCTTCTGCCTGTCATCAGTTTCAGTTAACAACACTCTCCAGCATCATTTTCATCCTGCCTGCCTCTCCTCAGTTGCCACGTCCAATGGAATGTTTCCAAGTCAGATTAATTTTGTACCTACAATGTCTTTTCCATCTGTCGCCATCATTGCACTTCCTCTGCCTTAACCACCCCTTCATTGTAAGATGACAATAGTTTTCTCATTGATCTTGCCTTCGGACTCTAAATCTTAAAATCATTTTATACACAGCAACCCAAAGGATCATCCTGCACATAGCTTGGTCACTTCCCTCTTTAGAAAGCTTCAAGAATCTCCAGGGGATACACAATATTGTGGCTGGAAGTTAGGGTGAAGGATGGGGAAGAAGTGGTGGGAGGAAGGGCTGCTGATGTATGTGTAGGAGTCCAAAGACCTAGAGATCCAGAAGTTTCGATGTCTGAAGGAAGGGGAAGATGCATGTTCCAGCTCACATAGAGAAAATTTACCCTTTTTCTTCTATTTAGAACTTTACTTGATTGGATGATGTCCACCTCTTTGGTGAAACAGATATGTTATTCAGTCTACTGACGCAAGTGCTAATCTCTTCTGTCCTCACAGATGTCCCAGAAATGATATTCACTGGCTCTGTGGGTATCCTTCACTCAGTCAAGTAGGCATATAAAAATTAACCATCACAAGATTTGCTTGTGACTTGGGATTGTTACATATCCTATGCCCCCCTCCCTTTCTTTTCTTATTGAGATATATTTCACATGTAAAATATATTCTTTTAAAGTATAAAATTCAGTGTTTTGTTAGTATATTCACAATTGTTCACTCATCACCTGATCTAATTTCAGAACATTTTCATTTACCTTAAAAGAAAGCTCATACCTATTAGCAATCATTCCCTATTACTCCCCACACCCTAGTCCCTGGCAGGCACTAATCTATTTTTTATCTCTACAGATGTGTCTATTTTGGTTAAACAGATAATTAAATACATGAACCTGTGTATCTGACTTCTTTCAATTAGTATAATGTGTTTAAATTTCAGCTATAATGTAGAATATACCTGTACTTTATTTCTTATCAACTGATGGCGATTTGAATGGTTTCTACATTTTGTAATTTATGAATGATGCTTCTAGAGCATTCATTCACATATGCATTTTTTGTATGGATGTATGCTTTTAATTCTCTGTTGTATAGTTGAAAAATGGAATTACTGGGTCACTGTCACTCTGTAATTACCTTTTTTGGGTCTGCCAAGCTGTTTCTCAAAGTGGCTGTTTCTTACATGCTCATCAACAGTGTGTGAAAATTCCAGTATCTTCAAGTACTCACCAACTCTTGTTATTACTTGCCCTTTTGTTTTGACTCTCCTACTCAGTATGAATTGGTATCTCCCTGTGGTTTTGATTATCATTTCCCTAATGCATGATGTTGAATATTCTATGTGTGTATATTGATAATTTACATATATATTTCCCATTTTCTCTTTTATTGTTGAGTTGTAAGTATCTTTATATATACCTGCCTCTTATCAGCTATAAGAAAATTTGCAAAAGTTTTCATTTATCTATGGGTTGACTTTTCATTTTCTAGATAGTGAATTTTTCAGCACAAAATTTTGTATTTGGATAAAGTACATATAATCTGTTTTTATCTTTTGTTGCTTATAGTTTTGGAATCATATGTGAGAAATCATTGCCTAATTCTAGGCAGTGAAGAATAACACCAGTGTCATTGGTATATCTGTCTGTCCCTAAGCAGTACTATATTTTCTTAATTATTATAGCTTAGCACTATGTTTTGAAATTGGGAAGTTTGAGCTTCCAACATGGCTTTTCTTTTTCAAAATTATTTCGGCTATCTTTAGTCCCTTACATTTCCATGCATTTTAGGATCAGCTTGTGAGTTTTCATAAAAAAGGTTGCCAGAATTGTGATGAATATTGCAGTGAATATGTAGATCTACATGGGGAATATCGCTGTCTTAACTAAACTCCCCCTCCTTTTTTTTTTTTTTTAAAGATTTATTTATTTATTCATACAGAACTGGGGTACAGGCCAGAGATGTGGAGGGTGAGAGGATTCACCAGAGACAGAGTGGGGAGCAGAACAGGCAGATCTACGAAGTACACTGCTGAGGGGAGCAGCGGGCGTGTCAGGAGAGGTCTGCCGCGCCATGTGGTCACCTCAGGGGCAGGCGGGAATCGAACTCATGCGGAAGCGGCTTTAGATTCTCAGTGCAGTGCTTTAACCCGCTGCGCCACCAGGGAGGGCCACCCCCCTCCTTTTTTTTTTAAGGATTAATTTATTTATGCATACAAGAAATGGGGTACAAAGCCAGAGGTGCAGGGGTGGTGGTGAGAGGATTCACCAGAGACAGTGGGGAGCAGAACAGGCCAAAATACACTGCTGAGAGGAGTAGCAGGTAGGTCAGGAGAGGTCTGCCGCGCCATGTGGATCACCTCCCTGGCTGGGATTGAACTCGTGCTGCTCTGGCTTCAGATAGCATCATAGTGCTGTGCTTTAACCTGTTGCACCACTAGGGAGGGCCCCTAACTTCCCTTTTTGATGTGTAGATATCAGTCACATTTCTTGTCACTTGCTTCATGGGTGTAGATTTTTATAGACTCGTTTAATTCATATGCCACTTTTTGGAAAAATTATTAAGTCAAAAGCTAAAGCAACTTTCTATTTTCCCCCTAGAATAACACATTTTAAATAAAAGACGTTTCTGTCTCTATCATTTCATTCTTTTATTGCAGCACAAAACAGATTTTACTCCTTTAGCCACATCCATTTAGTTTCCTCATCAGTCTAGCGCTGGTTAGAATTCTGTTAGGAAATATCACCATCTTGTGGAACTTTTAGGTTTTGCCACTCCAAAAACACCAGACTTACCCCAAATCCTCTTATTTGGGAAGTCTTAGGGGTTCACAGATTTGGAAAAGATGAATTTAAATATCAGCTTGCAAATTCTACAGTTTGGTTCATCCTAATGAAATAATTATAAATATACATATATATAAATATGTAACAGATTGTAAGTATGTATACATATCATCTAAACATGTTTTCTTTCTTTTTTAAAAGGTTTTATTTATTTATGTGTACAGAACTGGGGTAAAGGCCAGAGGCGCAGGTGAGAGAATTCAGAGAGATTGGGGAGTAGACCAGGAAAATGGATGAGGTACACTGTTGAGTGGAGCAGCAGGCGAGACAGGAGAGGTCTGTAGCTCCATATGGGTCACCTCTAGGCCCAGGGTTGAACTCACACTAAAGTGGCCTTGGCCAGCTTTGCTAAGCCACCAGGGAGAGCCCCAGATTTTGTTTCTTTTTAAAAGGCAGTCCACAGGCTTTATTTTATAAAGGTAACAGGTAAAATCAAGCAAGCACTTAAATTATGGAAATAAATTATTAATAGAAATTTTATGTTAAACATCTTACTTTAATCTGTTTGCATGTAGCATGTTAGTTTTGCATATTTGAATCAGCCTAATTATAGTATAGTGATTTAGAACCAAACTTGGTAGTTTTCTTTTTATTATTTATTTATGCATAAAGAACTGGGGTACAGGCCAGAGGGGCAGGGGTAGTGAGAAGATTCACCAGAGACAGAGTGGGGAGCAGAACAGACAGATGGATGAAGTACACTGCTGAGGGGAGCAGCAGGCGGGTCAGGAGAGGTCTGCGGTGCCACGTGGGTCACCTCTGGGGCGGGGATCGGACCCTCACTGAAGCAGAGCTGCGTTTTAACCCGTGGGTTGCACCACTAGGGAGAGACAAACTTGGTAGTTTTATTCCTGGCTCTCCCACTAGTTTACCGTCTGACCTTTGACAAATTACTTATCCTTTGCGTGTCTTAGTTTTCATATCTTCAGAGAAATCATTGCAATAGTATTTATCTCAGAGATTTGTTGGGATGTTTAAATGACTAAGTCATGCCTAGTACTTGGTAATTGCAATGTAAGTGCTAGATACTTTTTTGTTATCTGGGATAATGTCTTTCAAGCTTCTTTCCTGCTGAATTGAAAGCGCTGTGAGGGCAGACTTTATCAGTTTTATGTGCTAATAATTGAGTTCCTTGCAAATACCTTCAGACTGGCTTAGAGTCCACTTCCCTCTGTTAGCCCTGGCAACCCCTCCATCGCCGCTTTTTTTTTTCTTTTTTGCTTCAAATTTCTGTTTATTTACATACACATTTATTTGTGAATGGGTAGGGTGGTTGGCTGATATCCATTTCGTGAAGTTTGGGGTTTTATTTTTAAAAATATTTATTTTTGCATACAGAACTGGGGTACAGGGCAGAGGAGCAGGGGCAGTGAGAGGACTCACCAGAGACTGAAATACACTGTTGAGGGGAGCAGCAGGTGCATCAGGAGCGGTAAGTCACACCCTGGCTGGGAATGCAACTGGTGCTGAAGTGCTGAGGAGAGCTTCATAGTGCTGCTCTTTAACCGGTGTCGCCACCAACGGAGGGCCTGGGGTTTTACTTTAAACGTTAAGTAAGTTTGGAGAAGTCAATGGTTAGAAAAACAACACTTCCCCTTTCTGCACGGTGACCCACTGCTCCAGGAGTAGGGCTCAGGCACTGGGTCTCTCCCAGCGCATTTGTAGGAACCCTTGGCTTCGCTTGGGAAAATCTCCTACTCCACAATGAAAAAGGTGTGAACTTGCCTTTGGGAGACGCTGTTTATTAGGTTTTCCTCACCCCAGGGAAGGGGTGGGTCAAAAGTCTCCCGCCAATCTGACGTCAGCAGGAAATTAAGTACGAACTTGCAAGCCGGATTTCTTCCTCAAGATAGCCCGCCTTCTCTTACTCGATAAATGACATTTTCTTTGGAACTCAGAGATCACCAAGGATTTTAATTTTTTTAACACTTTATTTTCAGGTATTTATCTCAGAACCATTAACTTCCAGAGGATCAGAGGAATTTGATCTGAAGGTATGTAACCAACACACCCTAGGCTCCCCACTCCCCCACCCCCCACCCCCTTTTCAGTCCATCCTGCTGGGGTTTTCACTTTTCAGCCTTTCCTTCGATTTATGTAGAGAAACTAATAAAAAACCTCATTGCCAAGACTGGCAGTTTCTACCTGGATAGATTAGCCAGTACTTGAAAATGAAAGTTTAAAATGCTCCAGGAAGTTTTATTTAGTTCGCCAACAAGATAAAGTTTAGTAAAGGGATATGGGGGCAGAACCTTTTTTTTTTTTAATTTAAAGATTTATCTATCTATTTATTTATTTATGCATACGAACTGGGGTACAGGCCAGAGGTGCAGGGGTGAGCGGATTCATCAGGGCCCAGGATCAGAATCTTCCGGAAACTTCAACGCAAATGTCCTATCTTAAAATAGGACGACATCTTCAGAAACCAATCCTTTGTTTTCTATTATCCCAGGGTCACTAGCAGGCACAGTCTCAGGATGATCACATCAAGGATGACTTTTTTGGTTTTCTTTTTCTAACAAAATGTGCAATACGTTCTTTTGCTTATAATCAGAAAGACTCAGGAACCCAGAACACTATATTATCTATTTACTGTATCACCAAGATATAAGCACTCTCTGTTATTTATGTTCTGTTTTTTTGCTATGTTCTCCTTCCTTTAGAAAGCCATAGTTTCTAAATAATCTCACACAGTGAATATATACCTCACCTCCTTAGAGAATGAATGATAATTGAAAATTTTTGCTGATTCATTCCTTCTCTGAGTAGAGTGAAATTTAGTGTAGAAAACACCATAACCTCGTGAACTGAGAATTCTTTGGTCACTTACAACTTCCTAACTGATTTGGTGGAAATGAATTAAGCTCTAAGCCCGAGAAATTGTACTATTTCACCCTCCCTTTGACTAACTCTCACTGTGGACATTGTGCTTTAGGAGAAATTATGGTAACTTTTGAGTTCCCATAAAAACTCCACCCACTCTTTCACTAGCTCCCACTGCAGGCATTTTGATTTAGAAGAAATCAGGGTAACTTGCATTCCTACAAAAACTTCCTTCAGACCTTCTAGAGAGTTAACTTGAGAGTGTTGGGGTTGAGTTTTCTGGACTTGCTTTCAACCCTTACAAAATTCCTCCCCTCTAGGACTTCTAGAAAAGTCTAATGCCTTCATCTGATAGATGGCTTGGGAAGTCGGGGTCTGTGGGGTCTGTGGGGGTCTGTTATCCATACTCTCTAACATGCTACCTTGCCTCTTTTCTCTTCCAGGATGGCCATGACATCTCAAGTTCAGAGTACCAATTCTGTTCTGGACAGTAGCTTTCGCATAAAGCTGCTGGAGATCGATTCACACCTGGGGGAGGAAGAGGTAGAACACCTAAGGTTTCTCTGCCAAGACTTTGTCTCCTTGAAGAAGCTAGAGAATTGCACGTCAGCTTTCAACATTTTCGAACATCTCTTGGCTGAGGAGAAGGTGAGTGAGGAAGACTCCTTCTTCCTTGCGGAACTCCTCTACACCATCAAGCAGAAGTCGCTGCTGCGGTATCTTGACTACAGCAAAAAGCAAGTGGAGAGTTTGCTGCCGACACACAGGAGCATCTCTCTGTTCAGGTAAGGAACGTTCTGTGAGGAAAACAGGAGGGCTTTCCACTTAGGGCCCCTGTGAAAGGAGGCTGGTGTTAAAATCCGCTTATGTACCTCCTTGGATGATACAGTAATTCTAAACCAGGATATCTCTTAGCTTCAGGTGCTAATGAAATGAGATTGGGAGCTGGCAGTGGCTTCCCTTTATTTAACAAAAAAGAAGCCCCTTTCGTGGAAACAGGGCCTGTGACTTCCCCTCTCCCAGCCTCCACATGGTTAGGCTTTCCTTCTGTGAGCTAGTTCTGAGTCCACTTATCACTGTATTTGAGAAGAGAATAATGCATGCCTGGAGCCAAATAAGCACAATGAAAAAAAATGATGTGTCTCTGGAGTGGGGTCCTTTATGTCATGTCTGATTATAGACTTTTAAACGTTTTGGGTGAAACAGAGAGATAAATATATAGGTATTTTGTCCATTCTCTGACCACCCCGAAGTTGGGGGAGTTTCCTTTCTTTCCAGTATTGACCTCTATATTGACTAGGTCCTCTCTGAGGAGGGTCTGCACAGTAGGGTCAGAATTTCTGAAATAGAGCCAGGAGGGTCTGCGGAAACCTGTTTTTAAAGATTTATTTATTTGTGCATACAGAACAGGCCAGAGGTGCTGGGGCAGTGAGAGGATTCACCAGAGACAGAGTAGGGAGCAGAACAGGCAGATCTATGAAGTACACTGCTGTGGGGAGCAGCGGGCAGGTCAGGAGAGGTCTGCTGTGCATCGAACTCGCTGAAGTGGCTGCGGCTGGCTTTGCAGTGCTATGCTTTACCCCGTTGAGTTCCAGAAACGGGACTGGAAACTGTGTTTTATGTCTTCCTAGTTTGATGGAAAACAGCACCGGGCTGGATCCAGAAGTCCAGCCTCTGCTGCTCCTGTGTTATTGTGATATTATAGGTCTTTCAAGTTCAAAGTTTTAGTTTTTGAATCTAAAAAGGAGGATTAGGCCCTCCCTGGTGGCGCAGCAGGTTAAAGCACTGCACTAAGAAGCTTAAGCCACTTCCGCATGAGTTCGATCCCTGCCTGCCCCGGAGGAAATCCACATGGCGTGGCAGATGGAGGAAATCCACATGGCGAGGCAGTCAGATCCCTCCTGACTAGCCCGCTGCTCCCCTCAGCAGTTTACTTCGTTAATCTGCTTGTTCTGCTCCTCACTCTGTCTCTGGTGAATCCTCTCACCCTCCCGCATCTCTGGCCTGTACCCCAGTTCTGTATGAATAAATAAATAAATCTTTAAAAAAAATAAAAAGGAGGATTAAAAATTGACTACTAACAGTTGTGATTGTTTAAATAAGAGATACCATTTGTAAAAGCATTTGATTTACTGTCCTCTGCAAATGTGGGGCTTTATTTGCTATTTGGTATTTGTCTTAGAACCTTGCTGTATGATCTGTCAGAAGCTATTGATCCAGAGACCTTACAGGAAATGAGTTTCCTTTTGAAGGATGAAATTCCAAAAGCCCCGAAGGTGAGTGGGTCACATAGAATGGGGTCTTTGTGAGCACTACTTACTTGGTGTTTGGGAAGATGCTGGAAAGGCATTTTAGGAGGGCTTATTATTATTATTAATATTACTTATTATACTACTTCGGAGTAGGATGGCTGTCCTTAAAGAAGACAGGAGAAAAGGGGGTCTCAGAAAGATTTAATCAATTGCCCCCAAACCAAGGGGGATAGTGAAAAACCAGGACTAGAATCAAGGCCCATCTGACACCAAAGCCAATGGTTTTTAACCATTGTATAATAAGTAATATGAATGCCTTCTGTGTGCATGAGCCCAGCGCCTGTATCTGGCTCTCAGCAACCAGGCAGTCAGTGTGTAACTCCTCCTGTCACTCGCTGTGGTTAGGTATAGAATGTACAGGGCACAACAAGGAGATGAAGTGTTCAATGAAATAATGGCAGAGTGAAATTAGTTGTTTGCCATTTACAGGAAATGAGGTTTCTGAGGAGAGTCTCTTTCAGTGGACTTTATATAGTGTTCTCTAAGCGGGTTTTTGTGAAAATCAAATGAAGCCACAGGTTGAAGGTGTGTTATGTAAAGGTGAATATATAGTGATTTTTTTACTAGTCATATAATTGTAATCTGCTAACAATCTTGTACATGTTAAAGGCAAGAAAGTAGTGACATCTCTTTTCCTCGAAGCACTTTATTTTTCCGTTTTTTAAAAGATAAACATTCAGTTTTGTTTTCTCTTTCCTTGTTGTTATATTTTTCTAGGAAAAAAAAGCAAATGAACAAATGAAATAAACAAACAAAAAACCCAAAATTTTAGAC
Organism: Condylura cristata; assembly: GCF_000260355.1. Classification (NCBI taxonomy): domain Eukaryota; kingdom Metazoa; phylum Chordata; class Mammalia; order Eulipotyphla; family Talpidae; genus Condylura; species Condylura cristata. The sequence continues at coordinate 25,239,226 of NW_004567103.1, read as the reverse complement.
CCTTGATGACAGTGGTTGCAGGAGTGGAGGGAGTGGGGGGGCGGGGAGGGATCTGGGAGGTGGTGGGAAACCGCAGTAGTTAACCTGGGTGCTGTTAACTGCTGTCATCTCAACTAAAAGAAAAGAAAAACTTAATATTTTTTCTCCTGACTCTAACAGCAACGGTGACAAGCAAGTTGCTTAATTTGGAAAGGGAATAATTTTCAAAGTTTCCCATATAAAATCACTGTGTTATTCAACCGGTATTTGTGTTAGATGTTAAGTCCTATAATGTCAATAACACAACAAACCCATGTGACATGCATGGAAGTGCAATATTCCGTGAACAACCACACGCTCCCTCATCCACCTTCTCATGGAGAAGATCACTTGTGGGCCCACACTAGCTCCCATCATATGCTCCCCAGATTAACCGATCATTTATTGACAGATGACTTTTTAAAATTTTTTGCATAGAAGAAGCACAGGCCAGAGGAGCAGGGGTGAGAGGATTCACCAGATAGAGTGGGGAGCAGAACAGGCAGATGCACTGAAACACATGGCTGAGGAGTGCTGAGGGCTGGGTGTGCCGTGAAACTGCTGCTCCAAGTGGGTCAGCTCCCGGGCTGGGATAGGGTCCAACTCTGGAGGAAGCTGAGATAGTGCTTAACCCTTACACCACCAGGGAGGCCCTTGACAAATAGCTATTTTTTGTTTTCAGAAAAATCACTGTGGAGGGGCCCTTTCTGTTGGCTCAGTGGGTTAAAGCACATAGCACTATGAGGCTATTCATAGCCACTGCAGGGCAAAGTTCAATCCCCAGCCCCAGAGGTGACCCACATGGTGCAGCAGACCTCTTCTGACCTGCCCGCTGCTCCCCTCAGCAGTGTACTTTGGTTCAATCTGCTTGTTCTGTCTGTCTCTGGCGAATATCTCACCCCTTGTACCTCTGACCTGTACCCTAGTTCTTATATGCATAAATAAATAAACCTTTGAACAAAAAAATCACTGTGGAGTGGAAAGCTATTTTACATGTGGTAGATCAAATGAAGACAGTGATCCGTTAAACATGTTTTCTAGTGTTGGGCTGACAGATATCAGGCTTCCTGTGTCCTTTAATTGGTCACCTCTACTTCCTTTCTCTCAGAGGTTGGTTGTGAGCTCCGTGGGGGTGGGGCTGAGTCTTCCTCTTCATTTTAGCCCAGAACTTTAATGACTCAGTTACAAAGTAGTGCTCTGACTGAAGCATCAATGAATGGGCTGATGGAGTCCTCCTCCCCTGATTCTGAAATGGTTGAACCTTTTCTGTTTATATAATTTTACAGTCACTATGGGGATTGGGATTAGTGAGGTGAACTAAACCAGCACAGTGGAAAGTGCAGAGATACACTGATAACATTCTCACAGTTGTTGCTCCTTGTTAGTTTTTTTCTTTCTGTCTATAGCACCTGGAAGTTTTTTTTCCACCTTTTTTTTAGCTCTCTGGCTGGGATAGGGAGCCAACTCAGACAGTAACTCTGCTGAGACCTAACCCCTATACCACCAGGGAGGTCCTTAACTAAAGACTTTTTTTTTTAAAGATTTATTTGTTTATTCATACAGAACTGGGGTACAGGCCAGAGAAGCGGAGGGTAAGAGGATTCACCAGGAACAGAGCGGGGAGCAGAACAGGCAGATCAACGAAGTACACTGCTGAGGGGAGCAGCGGGCGTGTCAGGAGAGGTCTGCTGAGCCATGTGGTCACCTCTGGGGCAGGCGGGATCGAACTCATGCGGAAGTGGCTTAAGCTTCTTAGTGCAGTGCTTTAACCCGCTGCGCCACCAGGGAGGGCCTAAAGACTTTTTTTAAAGAGAAAAATCACTGTGGGCCTCCCTGGTGGTACAAAGGGTTAGGGTGCAGTGCTATGAAGCTATCCCCAGTCACTGCAGCCCAAGTTTGATCCCAGCCCAGGGAGGCGACCCACATGGCACAACAGACTTCTCCTGGACCTCACACGTTTCTCCCCTCAGCAGTGTATTTTGGTCAATCCATCTGTTCTGTTTCCTACTCTGTCTCCGGTGAAACATCTCACCCCCATCCCTACACTTCTCGCCTGTACCCCAGTTCTTATATGCGTGGATAATAAATCTTCAAAAAAAATCACTATGGAGTGGGGAGCTGTTTTACATCTGGTAGATCAAATGAAGACAATATTTTTCTTCTTCCTATAAAATCCAATGTGAATACAAAACATGATATAAAACAAGCATATAGCTTAATAAATGATGAGGTTAATATACCTTCAAAAACACTACCCAAATGAAGAAATTGTTATTTGCCAGTCATGCCAGTGACTCCTCCATTTGCTTCAGTACAACCACAGCCTGTTCTGACCCCAGAGAAGTCACCACCATCCAGGTTCTTATAGCTGTGTTCTTATGCTTATTTTTTAAAGATTGATTTATTTATACATACTGAACTGGATACAGGCCAGAGGTGGGGGTTAGTGAGAGGACTCGCCAGAGACATAGCCGGGAACAGAATAGGCAGATGTACTGAAATACACTGCTGAGGGGAGCAGTGGGTGAGACAGGAGAGGTCTGCTGTGCCATGTGGGTCAGCTCCCTGGCCAGGCATCGAACTTGTGCTGCAGTGGCTTTGGATCACTTCATAGTGCTGGGCTTTAACATGTTGCGCCACCAGGGAGGACCCACATTCTTATATTTCTTTATGATTATATTGTTAAAGGACAGGAGAGGGGCATCCAGAGACCCCTAAACCTGCCCCCTCTAAATAGGTTCTGCCATCTGCCACATCAAAACAAAACATATAAGAACTTTATTGTAAAGGAACTTTAATACAGTGAGTGTGCAATACAGAAAAGACAAAATATATGGTTTCTAAATCAAGCACCCAAAGTTACCTATCCCCTCATGGGTAAAAGTCCACACAAAAGGGATTGGCCCAAAGCAAGGCCTGAAAGCTAGCAGAGTCTAAAGTCCCTCCCAGCAGGGACCATAGAGAAGTGTCAGAAGTGGCCAGGTAAGTCTGGGAGGAAAAGTGCAAAATCAATACCAAGATAAAATCTGCCACTGATTCATGCAAGCCCCACCTCTTCCTTTTCTGGTAATGCAATTTTGTTTTTAGAGTCTAAGAATGTATTTTGTTTTGTTTTGCTTTTTCATTCTTTTCTTTACCTCAATAAAACTATCTTGCTGAATCTCCTCATAACCAGATTTTGAGTTTGTCTTTTTCCCCATATGGGTTTCTTTGGGTGTAATGTCCTTTCTTGTGTTGGTATTAAATTGCCCACTGGACATGCAGGTGAGGTTTATTGAATGAATGAATGAATAATCAGCAGGCAAGTATATGTGACTCCATGGATTCTCTTACAGACTTCTCTAAGTTTCCTCGCATGTCTGGAGAAACAAGCTAAAATAGATGAAGACAATCTGGACTTACTGGTGCAGCTCTTCCAAAAAACCAAACCTATCCTCGTAAGAAAAATAGAAAAATATGAAAAAGAGAAAGGTGACTGGCTTATGCTTGCTTCTTGTACCATACTCTGTGAATTCTTAAACCAACTGGTTGTATATAGTATTTACTCTCATCCTGTATGATATTATTTGTTGTGTATGAAAAGTCAGAAATCTCTCTACATATTAATTGAATGCACACATTGTGCTTCTAAGACACAGCTTAGAACTTGGGCAGAAATCCAACCTGACTGCTTCCCTATGTAGCAACATGCTAAATATTTTCATTTTCCTGAGTCCATTTTCCCACTGCTGAATAAGAGCATAATTGTGAATCTTGTTACTCCACACCCGTATTTTAATTCAGTGAACCAATCTAGTGTGCAAATTTGTCTGGTTAAAAATGAAACTAGCTGGAAAATACCTTCTTTATAAGAATTCTATGAAACAAATATTTGAGGGAAAGAATATATTGTTCTTAAATATGTAAAATGTCAAACAATAACTGAAGCATTGAAAAATTCATAATTTAAGTAAATGTAAAAAATAGGCACATTTTTCTTTTTTTCCCTATTTTTAATTTTTTTTACACCATAAACATATATTTTTTTAAATCATTCTTCATTTTGTGCATTTTTCCAGCTCAGTTGTAATCCCAATGGGCTTCCCATCACCAATTCACCCGTGGGGCACATTTTTTCTAACCATTAAGCAGTGATCAAGTGAGAACTAAAAAGCAGGAAGTTGATAAGACTTGATTTTCCTCACACTACTGCCATTTCCCTTTAACAAAGGATTGAGGCCAGTTAACATCAGGCAGTGGCCAGATTATTTTGGTCATTTGAGCTTTGGAGAGGACACACTAGTTTCTAGGTGGTGAATGTTTATGTTAGTTTCAATGTCTCAAGGACTGAGCATTATATCAGAGAAATTATAATTTTGATTTTTCTACCGCCTACCTGCTGTGTGACCTCTTAGATGCTGAAAAACTCCTGCTTTCTCTGCTGCTTCTCATACTAACACTTCTGGGACTCTTCTGAACTCAGCTGTTTAGATTTTTCCACACCAAGCATTTCAGTTGTCCTCGGGCACAAACTGGTGTTCTACAATTTAGTTTCATTCTGGCACTAACCAGAATTAGCATAGATTCCACAAGTTAAGGACTCATATAGCTTGAGACTGCCTCCTACTTCAAGCCAACCTCAAATAGCAGGTCCCCGGATGACCCAGAGCTTCCATCTGACTGTTATAAATCCTGGGTTCCCATGACCTCCTTACCCTCTGGTTTAATGCTTTGCTAGACTGGCTCACAGACTCAGGAAAACAGGTTACATACTAGACTGATAGTCATCATCACAGGGTGCAATCCAGGAGCTACCAATTGGGAGGGATTCATAAGACAAGGCAGGGGGTGGTGCTTTTTTCCAGGTGGTTCAACCTCCCAGCATCTTCAGGTGTTCACCCACCTGAAGCTTTTCCAGCCCCTTAAGTTAGGATTTTTAAAAAGTTTTATTTATTATTTTTGCATAGAAGAACTGGGTGTAGGCCAGAGGTGTGGGGGGTGAGAGGATTCACCGGAGACAGAGTGGGAGAGCAGAGCAGGCAGATCACTGCTGAGGGGAGCAGCAGGCAAGATAGGAGGTCTGCTGTGCGGTGTGTGGGTCACCTTACTAGCTGGGGATCATAGAGGTGATTGCACTGAGACTTCACCCCTAGGCCACCAGGGAGACCCAGATTTATTTACTTGTTTATTTATTTTAATGGAGGCTTCATTATGCAGACATGGTTGATATCATAAGTGGCTAATAACATAATGACTCAATCAGCCCTTATGTCTTTGCCAGAATTTTGGGGTGGGGCTGAAACTCCAACCCTTTTACCTGGCAAATAGCCACCATCCTGAGGCTTCCAACCATTCTATTAGCTGACAAAATAACACTGATCACTTTAGAGATCCCAGGGTTTAAGGAACTGTGTGCTCCTGAAAAGGAGGAAACGGGGAGGTCACCAAATACATTGTAGATGTCACTATTTTAACATTGACTTTCTACAGTCCTAAGACTTTGGGCTTAATGCTGCCATGAAGAGATAGTTTTGTGTATGTAGATTGATAGGTATAATATATATTTAACCAAGATCATACTAATTATATTCTATAACTTACTTTTTCTTCACTTAATATATCTGTTATTTTCCCATATATGTAATACAGATACAGGTCATTCCTACTAATGGTTTTATCAGGAAAATTTCCCCATACCTCTGGATTCTTCTCAAACTGGCTGATCAAATTAACTAACATCAGGCCCTCCCTAGTGGACCAGCAGGTTAAAGCACAGCACTGCAAGCTAGCTGCAGCCGCTTCAGTGCAAGTTCGATCCCTGCCCAGGAGGTGACCCACATGGCACAGTGGACCTCTCCTGACCTGCCCACTGCTCCCCTCAGCAGTGCACTTCACTGATCTGCCTGTTCTGCTCTCCGCTCTGTCTCTGGTGAATCTTCTCACCATCCCTGCTCCTCTGCCCTGTACCCCGGTTCTGTATGCATAAATAAATAAATCTTAAAAAATACATTTTATGTATGTAAATTTTGTATAGTCACCACTTTTGACTTTTTTTCTTTTCTTTCCTTCTTTTCATTATTATAGTTGGAGTTCTGATTCATTTTTTGAGGTTTTAGAGTCTCAGTTTGGCAATTATCTGACACATTAAATACTCTAGTTTCTAAAATAGTAGTTAACCTATGGTGGCTTTAAGGAGCTAATAGAGTAATAAAGATGACAAAACAAACACAATACTATATAATATACACTAATAATAGGAATAAAAAAACTGACAACTAAAAATACTTTATAAATTCACTCTTTCTGTAGATGTCTTTCAGCAATGGCACTATAGATCCACAGGTCCCTTTAAAGTAATTTCTCTTGACACTTGGTGACCTTGGATTGCTTCAGAAAATCACTCAGAAGGTGACTTTGTTTTCCTCTCTGTGATTCTATTTCCAGCCACCCAGGTTGTGGCACTGCCTGTGACCAAGGAAACTGAGTCATTGCATCAAGGAGAGGAAGAACAGGTCTCGCCTTTAGACATGAAAGAACTCTCTGAATCCTTACAGGTAAGTGTGTTGGTAAATGATGAGCCACCAGCTCCACTCTTTACCCCCCATTCTCAAAAAGGTGTGTGAGTGTGTGTGGGAGGAGGAAAGCAGGAGGCGAGGAGGGCGGGCTGATTTGTCATTTATAGCGTGGGGTGTGAATAGTCCCCCTGAAACCCTAAGGCAAGTTAGGGATAACTAGGCATCTGCAAAGTTCCATCTGTGTCCTAACTAGCCCGTGGCGGGCTGGTGGCCGGCACTCAGCACTGCTGCTGCAGCCCGGGATCCGTTCCTGGCTTGGTGACGAGGCCTGAAAACCTGACATTTTAGTATCACCACCATGGCTGATTTCAAGTTACAGATGTGACATTAACTGAATTGCAGAATCCTGAAAATCTAATTGGCTCTGTCTTGCTGGTTTGAGTTGCCTCCAGCATACCCCTGGATTGCTCGAAATGGTTCTGTTCTTACCCGTGTGATCCAGTCAGAAGCACATGTG
>NW_004567103.1:25230309-25232097 GCF_000260355.1 Condylura cristata | reverse complement strand
CGCCATGTGGTCACCTCCGGGGCAGGCGGGGATAGAACTCATGCGGAAGTGGCTTCAGCTTCTTAGTGCTGTGCTTTAACCCGCTGCGCCCCCAGGGAGGGCCCTGAAAGCAGTTTTGGAGGTAGTAAAATCTATAAGATTTTGGCAATAATAACAACAAATCTTTAAATTTTGGACCCACAAAAGGGCGTAAATTTGGAGGCAGAAGCTCTGGTTTGTGGTGGAGGCCGAGGCTTTGCCAACCCATACAACCAAGGTAACCATAGTGACTCCAGCGGTAGCTGTGTAGCTCTAGCACTGGCAGAAGTTTCTATTAAACTGCTTAGAAAACCAAGTTTAGCTGGCAAGGAAGGCCAGGGAGGTCACAGATATATATATATATATATATATATATATTTTTTTTTTGCTGGTGGCAATTCTTTATTTCATTGTCTAGTGGGGAGAGAGTGGAAGTAGAAAAGGGTGTGAACATGGGCAAGCTGTGGCTCCCCTGGGGGCAGGGTTCAGGCCTCCTTGAGTCTCAGGGATTGCCAGGGGCACAGGCCTGGCTCCGGGGCAAGTAGGCGAGGTGGTTGTCCACAAGCAGTGAGTGTCGCTCTGCAGATGGCAGGGGATGGATCTACAGGGAAACACTGCATTCCTCACAGTCCAGGGCCTCGGTCTTGGGAAGGCCCTGTGCTGAGCCGCCAAGTTACAGGTGTAGATGCACAGTTGCCCATCCCACACTTGTGGGGGTGGGGGAGGAAAAAAGGGGGTTAGACAAAGAGAGAGCAGAGGGGGAGGAGGAAGGCTCGCACAGGGTGGGGAGAGGGGGAGACAGAGAAGGGGGGAGGCAGGAGGGGGAGAAGAAAGGGAGATGCTATCCACAACTGTCTTGCTGGTTTGAGTTGCCTCCAGCATACCCCTGGATTGCTCGAAATGGTTCTGTTCTTACCCGTGTGATCCAGTCAGAAGCACATGTGGACTTCGTGGGCTTAGAGCCATGAACGCCCAGCCATGGAGGCACAGCCATGCTTTCCTAGTGCTCAGCTCTCACTGTTCTGAAATTCTTAATGACAGGAACAAGAGGTCTCAGGTTTTCACTTGCACTGGACACCATAAGTTATAGGACAAATATTGGATTCCGAGTTTGAATCTAAAAAGGAGGATTAGGCCCTCCCTGGTGGTGCAGCAGGTTAGAATGCAGCACTGCAAGCCAGCTGAAGCCGCTTCAGTGCGAGTTCAAGCCCCACCCTGGAGGTGGCCCACATGGTGTGGCAGATCTCTCCTAACCCACCCACTGCTCCCCTCAGCAGTGTACTTTGTTGATCTGCCTGTTCTGCTCCCCACTTGTCTCTGGTGAATCCTCTCACCCCTCCTGTACCTCTTGCCTGTATCTGAGCTCTGTATGCATAAACAAATAAACCTTAAAAAAAATTGTGGTCAAATACAAATGACAAAATTTGCTATGTCAACCGTGTGTAAAGATATAGCTCAGTGCTGTCGAGTATGCTCACATTGTTGTGTGAATCATCTCCAGAACTTTTTTCATCTTGTAAAAACTAAAACTGTGTATATATTAAAAAAAAAAATAATTCCCCTTTCCTCCTCCTACCGGTATGAATATGGCTAATCAGGTACCTCTCACACAGTGTTTGTATTTTTGTGACTGCATCACTTCAGTTGGAGAGGTGGCTCTGATGGCGGCCGGGGAAAGGGCTGTGGCAGCCAGGGGATGCTCTAATGGATTTGGTAATAATGAAAGCTGGCTGTTTTTTTAAAGTTGTATTTATGCATACAGAACTGGGG
>NW_004567103.1:25228214-25230209 GCF_000260355.1 Condylura cristata | reverse complement strand
GGCAGACTGACAAAGTACACTGCTGAGGGGAGCAGCGGGTGGGTCAGGAGAGGTCTGCTGCGCCATGTGGTCACCTCCGGGGCAGGAGGGATGGAACTCACACTGAAGCAGCCACAGCTTGGCTTACCTTTGCAGTGCAATGTTCCAATCCACTGCACCACCAGGGAGGAGCCCCAATGAAGGATTTTTTACATGTGAGCTGTTGACTGCTAAATCTAATAGTTTGATCATGATGGTGAATAAATGTATCTTTTAGAAAACTGGGAGTAAGGAAGATATTAAAACAGCAAGCAGACACATGAAAAAATGTTCACAATCACTTATTATTGGGAAATGCAAATTAAGACCATCATGAAATAGCATCTCACACCTGTGAGTTTGGCCCATTTTGAAAAGACCAGAAACAAGTGTTGGCGAGAATGTGGAGAAAAGGAAGCCGCCTACACTGCTGGTCCGGCCTCGAAGGAAAGCTGTATGGAGGTATCTCAGAACATTAAATGTGGACCTGCCCTTCAGCCAAGTACATCTAGTCCTAGGCTCCTGTCCACAAATTCAAAAACCAATTTGAAAGGTAACTTGCACTGCCAAGTTTCTTGCGGTGCTATTTACCATAGGTAACTATGGAAACAATTTAAGTGCCCCAGAACAGATGAGTGGATCAAGAATGGGTGGTATAAAAACACAGTGGAATACTACTCAGGGATCAAAAAGATAAACACATGCCATTTGGGATAACATATATGGAGCTTGAAATAAGTCAGAAGGAGGATTGATAAAAACCAAATGGTGCCATTGCTATAAGTAAATTAATAGTCAGATAAAGGCAACCTGAAAAGCTAACCCTTGTCTGGGTCTGCTAGCTGATGACAGAACTGGGACTCCAAGGGGAAGGGACTGGGAGAGGGGTAAGAACAAAGAAATAGTGGAATATGGATGAGGTGGTGGTGGATGCAGGATGGTGGTAATGCCTGTGGGGGTACACCAATATTCTCAGTTAAAAACTAATAAATTTTAAAAATTGGAAGTAATTTCCATCTTAACAGAAAAGTTGGAAGAATGTGAATGGTAGAACATCTATATACTGTGTATTCACTGCTATTTGTCCAGTATTGACTGTTTACCCCTTTTAAATGCTATTCTATTTTTCTCTGTCTACAAAAACATAATTTTTTTCCTGAACTTTTTGAGAGCAAACTTGCATCTATCAGTGTTACAGAGCACCCCCGTGTGAACTGGGCCACCTGTCTGTGGGTCCTCACCTGCGCCCTTAAAATTCATTTATACTGCAGGCACACACAAAAGGGTCAATACTGGGTTTATTTACAAAAGGGGAAAAGGAAAAGGAAAAACCCAGGGAAAGAGAGAGAGATACAAGGTAACTAGAATATCTTACCCACTCTGCTGGCTTGGAGCTCTGGTAACAAACTAACGGCTAGCCCCCAGTCACGTGGTCCCATGGTCCCGAGAGGCACTGCCTGAGCGAGAGAGCCATTGTAAATGGCGCCCTGTTTATCCCACAAAGTCCCAGAATGCCTGCTTAGCTCCGCCCTTAGATCCTCACAGCTCTCTCCATAGTACTGCTGGGAGTTGTAGTTTCCAATCACTGGAGTAGGGGGTAGCATCCAGAAAGCTGGATTGGGGGTGGAGTCCACGGAACTCTGCTAAGTTCCTTTAGGATAGATATCCTTCCCCTTAACATTATGACTCTTAACCCCTAAATATTTCAGGGTATGTTTCCTAAGAATTATGATGTTCTTTTACGGAACAGTAATAGAATTACCAATGCCAGTAATATTAAATTGATAAAATACTTCACCAAGTGGTCTTTCAGTTTTGTCTGTTGATCCAATAATAGCATCCTTAATAACTTTTTTCCCTCCATTACAAAATCCTTTTGGTCATAGGTTGGATTTAGTTAGCATGCCTATTTAGTCTTAAATATTTGCACAGCTTTTCTTCTTTTTTTTTTTTTTAAAGATTTATTTATTTATTCAT